>NC_068991.1:35468291-35488664 GCF_001194135.2 Octopus bimaculoides | reverse complement strand
GGACTGTGTCAAGTCCTCATTAAAGGCCTGTGATATGCAGGACACTGATTGGGAGAACAATGCCTGTCATCGCCACGGATGGAAGAAGCAGGTTAAGGAGGGGATCGACACTTTTGAGAGAGCACGTATCCAGCATGAAGAACTTAAGCGAGCTGCGCGAAAGCGCACGGCTCGTATAGTGAATGAGGAAAGCTTGGTCTGCAATGTTTGCAGTCGTGTATGCTTGTCAAGCGCAGGGCTCATTAGCCACCAACAGAGCCGCAAATACAAAATATAAGTTAGTCCTAGAGCGCACAATGTTCCTGAAGGTCGGCAATGGTCTTCCTTGGTCACAAGTGGACGGCCATCATGTATCATCATATATACATCCGTATGCATAAAAATGAACGTAGATTTATATATCTGTATGTAAGTCTGCATGTATGTATGTATTCTTTTTATTCTTTTATTTGCTTCAGTCATTTGACTGCGGCCACGCTGGAGCATCGCCTTTAGTCGAACAAATCGACCCCAGTACTTATTCTTTGTAAGCCTAGTACTTATTCTATCTGCCAAACCGCTAAGTTACAGGGACATGAACACACCAACATCTGTTGTCAAGCGATGGTGGAGTGACAAACACAAACATACACGCGCGCGCACACATATATATACGACGGGCTTCTTTCAGTTTCCGTCTACCAAATGCACTTACAAGGCTTTGGTTGGCCCGAGGCTATAGTAGAAGACACTTGCCCAAGATGCCACGCAGTGGGAGTGAACCCAGAACCACGTGGTTGGTAAACAAGCTACTTACCACACAGCCACTCCTGCGCCTATATGTATATGTGTATGTATATGTTAAAGACTGTTTATCAAGTACCATGATAGACAAGATTTGAAATTAATAAAATTAGTAGTTCTACGTCAACTTTTTAAGTACGTATTTTAAGATTCTATAAATCTTTGTTTAGCTCCACGCATGACAGATTTCATTTAAATAGCTAAAGCACATTTATCAAAAAAAAAAAAAAAAAAAAAAAAAAAGATTTGTCTCAGAAAAATTTTTTCCATGGAATTCTATATTTGGTATGTTCCACCGTCACTCCACCCCACCCTACTTCACCATCATTATTTCCTTTTCTCCCATTCAAAACATTTTAGCTCCAATTTAGAATAATTTTTCTCCTTTATTACTTTTTGGTGGGGAGAGGGGGATTTTCTTCTTTTTTCTCTCATCGTCCATTAAATTCTCTATTAAGATTAATTTCTATTTTTCAGTTCACTTTTTTTTTCTTTGCTTCAGAGACTACTACTTTTTACAACACTCCTACAGTTACTAATTATATTCCACCAACAAATTGGGTCCCAAGCATATATCTAGTACCTAACACCTGTCACCTTTGAAGTCATTGTCAACATTTTTTATCTAAAAATAAATTTTATAAGTATCAGCCCTTCCCAAAATGGCTGCCCTTGTGTCAAAATTTGAAACCATTATTATTATTATCATTGATGAGAGAGCAGTGTATGTCATCAAAGTGACAGGGGTAAAATATACGAAGCCCATTATACCCATCATGACTACCCGTCTGATAAGAGTACACCGGGCACATGCAGCACAACCATATGTGCGCGACATGGTGATCTCATATCAAGATTAACAACGCATGACCTTGCAGGTGGAGCCCAGTTAGAATTTTTTCTTCAGGTCGAGTAGCCCATCCCACTCAAAAGGTCCTTGAATAAGGTTTGTTTAAGGATGTTGAACAAAACACCCATGTTTCCAGAGATGAATTATTCAAACCCCCCCAAAATTCCTCTCAACACATGACTATGATGCTCCCACACTACTTCTGCTCATGATCAGAAATGCACATATCGTCAGCCACTAAGGGAAATACTCAACTGGTTAAGATCAAGCAACCGATAAGCAAATCTGTGGTATTGAGCAGAATATTTGCTGTAGCCCATCTTTTATGCCAAGACAAAACAATGTACATAACACTTCCAATCTGTTAAGATGAGAAGCCATGAGATCCACTGCCTGGTACTTCATCAAGGTACTTATTATTATTATTATGAAAACCTCTCGGATTACCAGTTATTCTTTACTTGAAAGCAGGCAACAACCAATCACCAAAGGTTTCAAGTAGTGCCTTCTCCTGTGACTCAAAGAGATAATACTCTCCTTAGAATGCGAGCTGTACCCAACAATGCTGTCTTCTGGATCACCTCGAGCCTGAGAGCAGCTCCAATATTCTTAATATGTTTTTCAAAGCCCTTGGAAACTGCTCCTAATGCTCCAATTACCACCGGTATCATCATTACTTACCTCATGCCCCATAACTTTCCTATCTCAACCTGCAGTGGCTGGTACTTCTCAATCTTTTCTGTTTCCTTACATTTCACCCTCGAATCGTCTAGTACTGCAACATCTATTATCTTCATTTCTTTCCATCTTTATGGATGAGCACGATATCTGGTCGTCTCGCCTAATCCATTAGGGCCTCACCTACCCTCTGTATGTCCTGGTCCCTGGACAGGGACATTGTCCGCATACACTGTGACTGTTTTCCATACCCTTAATCTTGCGGGTCTCCACTCTTCGCCTCCAATCTTCGCAGAGGCGAGAGTGGACAACTTTGACGAACAATACTGAACGGCTCTGAAAAGAAACCGTTCACCCGAACTACCGACTTGATGTTGATATATGAAGTGTTGATATGGGACGTCCCATAAATGATATATAAAGTGTTGATTCAGCCATGAAATGTCGGGCCAAACTGGCCGCCTCAAGGACGAGTGGTCTACCCTATCCAAAGCTTTAGATTGATCTAAATGGACCAACTATAGTGGAACTAGTACGAACTTCCTCACTTACTCAGACCACTACTATTCATATGTAGTGGTCCAGTCCATTCTTGCCAGGGAGTGTCGTACTCTCGTACAACACACAACTAATTGGATTACTAACTAAGGTTCGGAGAGACTCTTTATGAGGTAATTAAGCTGCGCCAGATTTCAATCTGTTGTTTCTGATATTCGCTTGATTTATTTTCAAAGTTGTTCCTCTGGATTGCTCGCTTACTACTATTCACAAGCACAAAATATCCGGTTATATTTTTCAAGGTTTACTTCCCTAGAGCCACTGTGTTATTTGATGAATCGCATAGTGACAAGTTGTCCATTTTCCCTTCTCTTCAGGACATAATTCATTCTAGCATTACCAAGTGCTACTCTTCCTTGAGTACTTGTTAAAAAGGTCAGAGTTATTTGATTAAAGGCTGTTCTCAATGCCTTTTGATTTGTTAATGTTAAGGACATATGCCTCACAGTTGTGAACCTTTCAGGAACAGTTAAGTTGGGGTTTCCAGTATTGCCTAGGTAATCTTGCACTAGTTCTCTGAACCTGTACAGTCACAGTCTCTCTCTCTCTCTCTCTCTGTTAAATTTGTTAACATTATTGCAGTGACGAATAGCCATGAGTGTATTTATACATAAACTTCACGTTTACTTGCCAGAGGATACTTCACTGTTTACTAGGAGGTTGATATAAATGACAAGCCACTGCCCCACAAATTTCAAGCCTTGTACCTATACTAGAAAGGATTTTTATTACAAGGCAGTGAGCAGGCAGAAAAGTTAGCAACCAAACAAAATGCTTCACAGTATTTCTTCCAACTTTACAGTCTGCGGTTGAACTTTGCCTTCCATACTTTCAGGGTCAATAAAATAAGTACCAGTTAAGCACTGGGATCAATGTAATCAACTTGCACCCTCGACCACAACTGCTGGCCCTGTGCCAAAATTTGAAACCATTAATATTATCATTATTATTATTCTATATAATGTGGTAAGTGTTAAAATATAGTAGATATAAATGACTAATTAAAATATATGAGTTTTTTTTTTATCTGATACAATTTATCAGAAAATCAAGTGTGTTGCCAGAGTTATTTGAATTTCCATGACCTTAAAAGGTGCTACAGATTTATTGGAGGTTTTGACCATATATGGAATTAAACATAGTGCAAATCATTTCAAGTTAACAAAGGAGCTTCTGCATAGTTGATCAATTTAACAGCTAAATTTCCCTCAGCATGGCTGTAGGGTTAAAGGGTTCCTTTCACAACCATGCAGCCCCCTGGTTCAATCCCACTGCATGGCACTTTATAAACCTAGGACTGAGAAATAGCTTCAATGGAATTTGGGGGATGAAAATGGTGCAGAAGCCTCTGTGTGTGTGTGTGTGTGTGTGTGTGTGTGCGTGCGCGCGCGTGTGCGCGTGTGTAAAAGCATATATAAACCTAAATGTTTGCAAACAAAGTAGCTTGTTTTATATTGAGTTTAGGAACACTACTTTGATTGCCATCAGAAGTGCATAGAACTAGTGACGAGTAGAAACCTATAATCAATATAGGTATTGTTCAAAAATTATGATAGAAAATAAATAATCACTCTATTGTCTTTCAAAAATTGGAAGGACACATTGAGTAGTGTCATCTATGATACATTATGTCTGAAAAGAAGATGGCATGGTCATGGCTGGAATACCTTTAATCATGTCTGTTTAATCAGGAGTGACCTGTGACTAAACAATAAAATGCTTATCAGTACAATAAAGCTTCCATCAATCTTTATAATGGCAAACTGTACACTTCAACACATGGTGGTATATATTTACAGCTAAGTAGATTGAATTATTAACAGATAAATGCCTTTGCCAAGGACTGTGTACTATTCTGTACTGTACATGATGGAATACAAAAACTTCAAGTTAATAGATAGTAACTTGTCAGAAAATTTAGCCAGTATGCTGTAATTCTTGTTGTTGTTGTTGTTGGCGGTGGTGGTGGCAGTGGTGAGGCAATTTCTTGACACAATAATTATAAATATGAAAGGTAAATAAAGAAATAAAACAAACAATAATAACAATAACACTATTTAAATGGTGTGGGAGGTATTTTTAATTAACAAATGTTGAAGAAAATAAAAGCAGCAACAGTTTATTGTATTTGTTTTTACAACACAACAATAGCACCTTCATTGGAATCATAAACAGGTCTTTGCTGTTTTTTTTTTTTTTTTTTAATATCTATCTTTCTCTTGTATGTCCCATAAATGTCATACAAAATATTTTCAGAATGGAACTATTATTTCTGTTTCTTCTGTTTTTGTAAATTTGGAGCTGCTAATTTTACTTTTCCAGGAATATTTCTAGAAATATCACAGTCCTGAAATAAAAATGTTATTAATAATATTATTATCGGTATTAATAATAACAACAACAGCAGCAATGATGGTGATGGTGATGATGATGGTGAATGCAATAAGCTAGCACCAAAAGTGTGTAAGCACAGGTAACCAAGTGCATTGCGATGTTAGCCAAGTGTGTGGCTTTGAAATAACAGAAAACTGGTATGGACATGAGCCAGAGGTTGTGATAAAGAATAAGAATTACAGAATTTTATGGGATTTCCTCATATAGAGGACAAAAGAAACAGTGTAAGACCATAGATTTTGCAATACAATATAACACAGTGGATACCAAAGAAATTGAAAAAAATTCAGGACTTAACCAGAGAGATGAAGAGACTGTAGAAGACTATGACAACAATTATTCCTAGTGCACTTGGCACAACACCAAAATTACTTACCATCTTACATTACTATTTTATCTATCAATAATTGGTCTTTGGTACCTGTGCATTTCCTCCAACAGCTTTTTTGTCCCATTGGTAAAATGTCATTATCATCATGAAATTTGTACATTTCTTCTGCAATCCATCCTGACAGTAACTTTCACATTAATGGAAAGCAAGAAATTGGCCTGTAATTGTCAGCAGCATTTCCTTTTGATACATCCTTCAAGCACAACCGCATTTGTCCTTTGGTCAACCACCCTGGAATTTCTTTTGTTCCATCAATCAATGTATTAAATTGTTCTGCAAACAATTTATAACACCCACTGGACTTTCTTTCATCCAAAATCCCCTTGAACACCATCAGGTCCTACTGCTTTCCAATTGCTCATCATTTTACTCATATTTTTTTTATACTGTAAAGAGGATAGCTTCTTGCTGGGAATAAGAAGCTTCTTGCTTCAGACTGCGGAACCATTCTGCTCTAGTATTAAGTTGTTCTTGCTTACTTTATATCTCACCCCAAAGCTGTCAAGTTTCATCTACAACAGGAACTAATCTTTTGCATGCTAATTCATCATTAATTTCTTGATAAAAGCATTTTTGGTCAATTCCAAACAATTGGTTTTGCTGGTATTGTTTAATCTGTTGCTCAAACTTAGTTTTACTTTGTTGGCAAGTATGTACTGCTTCAGCTCTTCAATCACAGCATTCAGTCCTTTTGTATCAGCACCATACTTCTTCAATTTTTCTCGTTTTTTTGCAACTGTCCTACTTGCAACCTTGATTAGTTTATTTGTTTGCGAAATGTTCTTTGTTTCGATATATTATTGATTTTACTTGTTTCTTGATTTAGTCTTCATTGATCAGCCTTCTTGAAGTCACACATAAATTCAGTCTCTTCTGCACCTAATAGATCCAAAATCCTGCTCTTTTATTATCTGATCTTCATCATTCAATTGTTTTCTGATCTCAATTCTTTTACCACTCACAATAATATATTCTTGTGAGAAATTATCTATTTCTTCCATTATGTTACTTTCATTTTTCATATGCTCAGCATAACTTCTTTTGACAGCTTCTAATTCCAACTCTAACAACCACTCATTCTTCTATATTGCTGCTTTTGCTTGATTACATACTCTGTTTTATAATTCCAAACAGTTCTATCTCCTTCCATTCTCTGTGCATTTGTTATCTGTAGCCTCTAACTGGTATGCCATCTTCATTTGCTGGAATCATTATCATCATCATTATTTAATGTCTGTTTTTCATGCTGGCATGGGTTGGACAGCTTCACAGAAGATGGCACAGCCAGGGGCTGCACCAGGTTTCATAGTCTGTTTTGGCGGGATTTCTTCGGTTGGATGCCCTTCCTAATATCAAATATATAAGGTGCTTTTTACATGGCACCATTACTAGTGCTTTTTATATGACACCTTGATTTTAGGACATCAATTTTGTTGTGGTGAGCAGGTTTTCTTGAAGATACCCAGGTTTCCAGAGGTGAATTATTCAAACCCCAAAGAATTCTTCTCAACACATAACTATGATGCTCCCCACTGCCTCTGCTCATGATCTGAGATGCACATATCATCAGCCACCAAGGGGCATGCTCAACTGGTTATGGTCAAACAACTGACAAGCAAATCTGTGATATTGAGCAGAATATTTGCTGTAGCCCATCTTTTATACCAAGACAAAACATGTACATGATAATGCTTTCAATCAGTTAAGATCAGAAACCATGAGAGCCACTGCCTGGTACTGCATCAAGGCATCTATTATTATTATTATTTACCTTTTTTTTTTATGAAATGTGTAAATTCCTATATTGTAATCTTTCTCCTTATACCTCTTTCTCATCCCCCCTCTCTCAGTAATATTTTTGTTGTTCTTTCTCTCTCTCTCTCTCTCTCTGATATTTTGTTGTTTCTTTTATTTTTCCTAACCATAGCAACATATTGCCCATCCTTGTTTACCTTCACTTCTAGCTCTCTATCTCCTTTTGTTGATGATATTTTTCCCTACTTTCAAATTCCCATACTGACTTAAATTATTTGGCTCAGGAACTCAATAATGGCAGCATAAATGGCACTAACTTTGTCTTCTGTATGTAAATTGAACTAATTCCATTTTCTTTTTTTGTAGTTTTCTCCATAAAGAACAGTCCTGTTTTTTGAAATGTTTAAATTCCAATATTGTAACTTTTCACCCTCTCCCTTGCTCTTAGTGACATTTCTGTTCTCTCTTAGTGAAATTTCTGTTGTTTGTTGTGTTTCTTCTAACACACAGTGACACATTTAACCATCTTCTCTCATGGGTGATGCGCCCACTCAACCACAATATCTTGTAAACAGCTGTGCATTAAGACATGCATCTTCTTCTGGGAAGGTAGCATGGACATCAACAGTGAGCTACTAATACACTCGCAACTTGCAAATATAAACATATGTATATTATACATATGAATACATACATGTGTATGCATGCATGTGCACATGCATACATATATATTTGACCAATGTACATTAATGAATATTAGAAACAACAGCAAAAAGAACTGTTTATTGAACAATGTCTTCTGTTAAATTAAAGTCCTTTGCACTCAGACAGAAACACTCCCTTGTCACTGGTGCTATCATAAATAGTGATTGGCAGACTGGAAATATGGAAACAATAACAGTTGTTTGGTAATATCAATATAATATTGAAATAGATTTCAACAATGAATCTTACCTTTAATATCTTTATCAAATCTTTTTCTCGACTTGAGGCAGTTTTGTCTTGGGAAAACATGGTAAGGGCAGTTTTAGAAGCTAGAGTGAGAAGGAATAATAAAGAAAATCATGATAACAAAATAAATATTAATTCTTTCACATAAGTCTTTCAATTCTTCACAGAAAAATATATAGCAATAATATGCATACATATATGCATGCAGACACACGTATACATATATAAGTACACACACATAGAGTGAGCTATTTGAGAGAAGAAACTTCAGTAAAATCAGATTCCTGAGTTTGTTCAATATCATCCCAGATCTGCATTTTACATTCCTTTCTACTAAAGGTACAAGGCCTGAAATTTCAGGGGTGGGGGTGAGTTGATAGCACCAACTCCAGTGGTTGACTGGTACTTATACTTATCTTATCGATCCCAAAAGATGAAACGCAAAGTCAACCCCAGCAGCATTTGAACTCAGAGTATAAAGTCAGATGAAATACCACTAATCATTTTGCCCAGTGTGCTAATGATTCGGCCAGCTCACCACTTGAGATCTGCATCAAATATTAACCAACCTTTACAGCAAGATCTCTCAGTTCAGCTTAACTATTCTATCTATGGCAAAAGAATTCAAATTCACTAAGGTTAGCGCAGTCAGTACAATGCCCTGTACCCTACAGTACCCTGTAGGTGCAGTTACCTCCCCTGATGATAGCTGTCTAAATAGCTTGTCACTAGATGGAACAACATGAAACTTTGAGATTCTGGCACTTGATCTTTCTTTCTTGTCACCGGAACCAGCAGCGTATGAGGATGTGACCTTAGCTATTGCCTGAGGCATGCAACAGCTAATCGTCTTTAAGCAGCTATAACATATGATACACAGACGCTGAACATGGCCTTTCATTTGTAAATATCCTTTGTGATTTATTCAACTTGTGCATATATGTGACCTGGAGTAAAAGCATTCAAAAACTACAGCTTGGTTTTGTGAATATTCATTGTACAGTGTTCTTTCTTCGAATGAGATCTTCTATTCCAGCTTTCTGAACAGAGTCGTTATTAGATGGTTTCACCACGTGAGACCACAACCATCTAATGATGTTAATTAATGATGAAGATGATATATATTTCATGTGATAATTAGTCTGGAAGTAATGCAAAAGCGGGCATAACTTTTTTATTAACTGACATAAGTCATTCAAATTGTACACGTTGGGAGAGTAGCTCTTCCTTTATACAAAGGTACTACTCAACATAACCTCCATTACAAGCGATGCATTTGCACTATCATTGAATCCAACTCTTGAATCTGCTTTGAAAAAAATTTAGGTGTGCACTGTCATAACCAGCTTCTTTCACCTCATCTGTGTCATCAAATTGTCATCTCCAAAGATTGTCTTTCATTGGACTGAGTAGGTGAAAGTTGGAGGGCCCCAGATCTGGGTTGTACAGTTGATGGGAAACCAATGACCATTCCAATGTGTAATTGCCTGATTTATTGCCAAAGTTGTGTGTGACTGCACATCATCATGGTCAAAATAAATTATTTTTAGATTGTTGTTTGGTCTTTTCCTCCTAATGGTTTCTTTAAGCTTTTTGTGTCTGAATGTACTGCTTGCTGTTCTTGGGATAGCCACATTCTGGAATATCAAGGAAACTCATATCCTTGTCTTTTCCCAAAACCGTCACCATAACTTTTTGTGTCAATTGCTGAGTTTTGAACTTCAAACAGGTAAAGATACACCTATGTTTCATCCCCTGTCACTAGACTGGAGAAAAAGATGTGCTGTTTTTGGTTTCAGATACTTCCAGCAGATCAGAGCAGACTTCCATTTTTCTCACCTTCAAATTACGTGTCAACTGTCAAGGCACCCACACCTCCCAATCCCCAGTCTTCCAGCACCTTCTGTAAGGCATTGTGACTTGTATGTTGATGCAAATCATTTTATCCACTTTCTGACGATTTGTGTCAACAGTTGCAATTAAGAGTCTTCCACTATATGGTATGTTGTCATTGGTGGTTTCTACTTTGTTAAACTTCCTCCCCATTGGTGTACATTGGTCTTGTCATTGGTATCATCTCTGTGAACAACCTGTAGCATTCTGTAGATGTTAGAGAGCCTGCACTCCTCCTTTGTCAAGACCTCAATAATGGTATGTTGGTTCTCTTTGGAACCCATTATCTGCTTGCAGTGAAGAAGAATAAGAAGGGTTACTTTAGAGGGAATTTGAACATGTAAAATTTGATTAATTTAAGTCAGTTAATAAAAATGTTATGCCCACTTTTTTACTACTTTTGGTGCAAACCTTGTATTACTTTTCAACTGAGTATGCTTTGACTAATGTCTCTTGCAGTGCTTGGGGTATACAGTATTTTTAAAGAATAAAAAGTTTTGAATGGTACAACAATGTACTATAATACAAAAAATGGACTATATACCTATTGTAATTTAGTTACCCATAGTCCGATGATATTTCAGGATACAATTCCTTCTTCAGACATTCTTAGATGGAGTCGCTGCTATAATCGGTTTTAGCAGTGACTCCATCTAAGAATATCTGAAGAAGGAATTGTATTCCAAAATATTATCGGACTATGGATAACTAAATTACAACAGTTATATAGTCCAATTTTTGTATTATAGTACATTGTTGTACCATTCAAGACTTTTTATTCTTTACGAACAATACACAATACTTCAAGCGAACTACAATACAGTATTTTTAGTTTTTCTTTCAGAAGCCAGAAGGGAAAAATTTAGAAAAAGTTATGTAACCTATGTCTTTTACTTTGAAAAGATGTGTATATAGGTGCAATACTGGTGTACAATGTGGAACATACTTTCACTTTTATATTCACAGATATATACACATACATTTACTGTTATATATTTGTGTGTGTATGTAGATGTGTATTTACAATTGATTGAAACCAATATTAATGGATTACAAGCGTATATGCACCTGCATACATGCAGTCACATTTATATATGGAATACACACATGTACATACATAAACAGTACCAAATTACACAAACTTGTGTACTAAAGTGACAATCACACCCACTACATGAATGCAAGTTTATTCACATGCACATACATACATGTATGTGTACACCAACCAATTCAGATAACCTCAAATCCCAAAAGTTGTCTTGGCTTAAATGAAAAAGCCTGGCCAGCCTGAAGGATTGCTCGGAATCACAAGGCATAATATATAAATCTGCCAAATTATTGTGTTTCCACAGCATGAAACTGTGTATATTGAATGATATATATATATATATATGTATATATATATATATATATATATATATATATATATGTTTATGAATTTGTGTTGCAAGATTCCTGATGTGAAGCCATGTACTGAAACAGATATTGTTGCATTTCGGGATGGTCATTTTTTTTTTGTTTGTTTTTTTTTTTTGACAAATAAACACACGCCATACTATATATTAGTTCTTCACTCATTTATTACTGCTCTTATTCTAACTCAAGTCCATTGTCTGGAAGTGACCTCCTCAGTGACACTTTCTGTCTTCGTGTGTGCTACAATGGAATAAACAGAGCAAGAGCACAGACTACAATTGTTAAAATAATGACAGTTCTGCAAGGTATCTTCTCAGTTTATGTAATAAAAGCAGCACATTAAAGGATATAGCTTCATTTATATAGAAAATCAATAATAAAAAATAACAGATGCAAAAAAGAAATGAATACAAAATACAGCGAACTGTAGCTTCCTTTTAACTTACACTGTTGCCTTACATGCAATCTCAGAGAACTATTTCCCCTTATTGAGACCAGTTTCATGTTGTCTTGTTGATCAGTGACAGCACACAAGAAGTTTTACCTGGTCTTTACTCTAGAGTTTTATCTAGGACAATGGTCACTAGAGTATCTGATCCTACTGCAAACAAGAACCTTGGCAGGCAAACCCCTACTGCTTTTGCATGGTGATCTTCTGTAATTCTCAAACCTTCTGCACTAGGAATTCACTTTTACTCATGATATTGGCATTTCTTCACCTCTTGGTGCTGTAGCTGCCAAGTTTAAACTGTCCTTGACAGATTACTCCAACAATCTCCTGATGTTTTCAGCACATTTCTGCTTTCTTCACAGCTGCCTGGAAGCTTCCACTTCTTACCACTCTTTATGGTATTGTTTGACTTTCTCATTTTTAGATTGTAGCATTGTACTGACTGCGCTAACCTTAGTGAATTTGAATTCTTTTGCCATAGATAGAATAGTTAAGCTGAACTGAGAGATCTTGCTGTAAAGGTTGGTTAATATTTGATGCAAATTTCAAGTGGTGAGCTGGCCGAATCATTAGCACATTGGGCAAAATGATTAGTGGCATTTCATCTGACTTTATACTCTGAGTTCAAGTGCTGCTGGGGTTGACTTTAGACTGCAAACGGTCGAACAAAAGGAAGGTAGGTGAAATGTACATGTGCGATAGAAAGGCAAAGAAAAATGAAGCATGGCAAAACAGTTGTATGAACAATGCAAGAGTACAAACATGGAAGAAATATGCAGAAAAAAAAATGTCTCTTCATGCAGACAACAAAATGTATGCGTGTATAGGCATGGATGTATGCATGTGTGTTAAGTACAAGTGGATAGTGAAAGAGTCTATAATGAGAAGTTAGAAGAATATTCATAGGCACAAGAATGAAAGTACCAGTTCATAGTTAATTGTACATGGTAGTTGAAATACTGTATCAAGAAGTTGCAGCCAAGATGCAGAGCCGGTTGCCGTACATGCCATACGTGAAGTTGTGGCTGTAATGCTGCTGCCTGGGTCACTTGGTACAGGAGTTCTCGCAGATTGTATATTCACTGCTGATCCATGGTGAAGTAATTCACAAACAATGAAGTATTGGAACCTGTGCAAGTTGCTGGTTGAGCAGTGTATGTAGAGAGATGTTGACAATGTTAAGGAGATGATGGTAGCGACAAAGACAGAGGTTGCCATAATGTTGTTGGACGGATGGTGTCATCTGGTGTTGTCTTTTGTGGTCAGCGGCTAGACCTTAAAAGGTCTGGAACCAAAGACGTCAAGACGAAGAGAAGCTGTGTTTTTTTATAAGGAGCTGTAGGCTCAAAACTGGGTTGAGAACAGGCTGTCTCACATGATTTATTTAGGGGCTCTGATTGGTTATATGCTGCAAATTGGCATGACAGAGAGACAAATTGCGCCAACACCAACCAATCAGAGTGGTGGACACAATGGAGTCCAAATAGTGGCCAAAGGCTACCTGTTACCTGCTAAGTTCGAATGCCCATGTATATAATAAAAGGAGAGAGGAACTTCACTCAAGTGTTCACTACACATCTGTTTTCCATGCTGGCATGGGTTGGATGGTTTGACAGGATCCAGCAATCAACAGTACTGTGTCATGCACCATTGTCTGTTTAGGCATGGCTATTCACTTGAACCAGTCACATCTCTCTTATATACTGTGACCAATTCAACCGACTGAATGAAAAACCAAAAGAGAAGAAGTACTCTTTGATCAATCAAAAAGTTATTCTCCATTATGATAATGTGCATCTCCATAGTACAAGAATTACTAGTTCTAAAATTGAAGAATTTGGTTGGACAAAGCTTACACATCAACCATATTCCCCTAACCTTGCACCTTCAGATAATCAATTATTGTGAAATTTGAAATATTTCATTGATGATGAGCATTTTGATTTATTGGTTATGCTGAAATTGAGCAGAAGTGACTTCAGCTCCATAAAACTGACATCATGAAGTTAAAAACATTATTGATTCAAATGAAGAGTGAGGGTCTTTTCTGTTTGTCTGCACTAGTGGAAATTTCAAAGTTTAGTAAAAACATTTTAGGATTTGGAAGCTGTCGCTTTGTGCATTACAGCACATATTGTCAGCTGTAAAGAAATGAAACACTGGTGGAATTCTGCTTTACACAGGCCACATAACCCTCATAACTTTTTTATCTTTTGAAATTTTCAGAAAATTTTTATAAATTTGTATTCTATACATGGAAAGTCATACAATTATGCAAAAACCCAAAAAAATATTTGGTGCATGATTTAAGGCCTAGTTAGCTATTATTTTTAGCACATCTCACAAGCACCATTTAATAAGCAAAAAATGCCCATGTGAGTAAGCAGCTTGGTAAGAGCTTGGCTTGTTACTATAGAAACAGCTATGAATGTGTCTGCGGCTTACAATTGGCTAAAATTATTCAAAATTTGCAAACTTTAAAAGCCATTAACACTTTATTTATTGATTTATGGTGAAAATGAATTTCATGTCAATGATTAGCATATAAAACTACATCATTACATCAAATATGAAATCAACTGAAACAGAAATTGAAGAAATTTAAAAGTAGCAGCCAAACAGTAAAGATCCTAGAATGATACTGGGTTGAATTTACCTTAGATTTTGGAACAACCATTATTTTCAGGGTGACCTGGTGAGTGTGTTAGTGTGTGAGAGAGTGTGGTGTGTGTGCATGTGTGTGTGTGTGCGCGAGCGCGCACACACACACACACACATACAACTCAAAAGTAAAATAATTTATTTCACATCTCAGATTTATGTGCTCAAGTGCAAGCATTCACTATCTTTCTCATTTTTCCCAATCTCATTGACAACTCTAATTCCTAAGCAATAATTATTTCGATTGTGAATATAATACACTATGATGCAACACATTGTCATATAAACATTATATAATGTAACATTATATAATCTAAAATGCTAAAACGAAAGCTCTAAGTTTGTCTTACCTTTGCCTCTTTTAGTAGATCCTGGTAACAACTTCACTTTATACCTAAAATACAATGTACAAAATATACTGAACATAATTATCAAACAGTTCATTTTGTCTTCAAAATTACTTTTAATTAATGATTCCATTTGTAAAGTAAAAAATGCCCTATTTACATATTAATAAAAATTCAGCTCTCCATTTTGTCATTCTCTCATTCTTTTCGCCATTCTCTCATTCTTTTAGAGTCCAACATTTCTTTCTCTCTCTTTTCTTTTTTCCCTCGTCACACTTTCTCTTTCCATCTCTAAGATAGTTCCCAAAAATGATTGGAGAGCTTATTAATCAAAGTGTCGTGTGATTGCAATGACAATTACAGTTGTAATTTCAAAAAGTGGTTACAATTATACACAAAATGAGAACAAAAAATCCTCCTATATGTAGTGCATATATTTGCTCTAATTTTCAAAGGTTCAACTGGTCAACCATCACACTAAAAGCGGTGGTGGAAAGACAATAACAAAGAGACAAATCACTAACTTGTAGTTAAGAAGGGTGTTGTACGGGGCCACTACACATATTGAATATAATAATTCATCCTCTGCAACTGGCCATCCAGTGAGTGAGTCTAACACTTGAGCATCCTGGAAAGAAAAGGAAAACAAAATCACATCAGACTACTTTCTTTGACATGGTTCAATTAATAAATAATTAGTAAATAGTTAACAACAAATATCAAAACTACTTTTCATCCTAGTTGATTTAACAAAACTTTTCAAATAATTAATAACAAATATCCTACTATTTACATGACCATCAATTTGAATCTGGGTTGATGTTAAATAAATCTATTGAGCTTAGTTCAGGTAGACCTATGACAAAAAGGTGGGGAGGGTTCACAAATCTACTATAGAAGATATACTAATCTTCTGTCCACTGCAAGACTAATCATGACAATCATGGATAGTGTGTACAAATTGCTGTATAGTTTGGTTTGATATATCCAGAAACTTTGGTGGTGAATGTCTCAAAAGCAAGCCAGAAATGATTGGGCAATGAATGGTAGCTGCAATTCCTTTAAATTTCCTAAACACAAAGGGCTGACAACTAAGTAAAGATTACCGATCTAAGAGGAAGGCTAATTTTATAGTCAATTTGATGAATGTCTTTGTTTTAGATCAGATGGAAGAGATATTGATTTCAGGATAGTGCTGTTGAAGTTGTCTGGTGTGGTGCTGATGAAAACCTTAGTTTTATGGGCTATTTAGTTATGTATTAACCACAGCTCTGGGTTACAGTTAGCAGCAATGAATCGTGGCTTTTTATTGCTTGCATCATCATCATCATCATCATCATCGTTGTCATTTAACATCTGCTTCCATGCTGGCATGGGATGGACAGTTTGACTGAGGGCTCCAAGCCAGAAGGCTGCACCAGGCTCCAATCTGATCTGGCAAAGTTTCTACAGCTGGATGCCCTTCCTAATGCCAACCACTCTGAGAGTGTAGTGGGTACATTTTACATGCCACCAGCACGAGAGCCAGTCAAGCAGTACTGGCACTGACCACGCTCGAATGGTGCTTTTTACGTGCTGCCGGCATTGAACCAGTCAGGTAGCACTGGCATTGACCATGTTCGAATGGTGCTTTTTGTGTGCCAGTCAAGCAGTACTGGTATCAGCCATGATAATGACCTCCCTTGACTCAACAGGTCTTTGCAAGCACAGTTTATTGCCCAATGATCGAAGGGTACTCTTAAATGGTCCAGTTATGCTGCACTGGCATAGGCCATGGTTACAGTCTCACTTGGCTTGCTAGGTCTTCTCAAGCACAGCATATCTCCAAAGGTCTTGATCACTTGTCATCGCCTCTGTGAAGCCCATCGTTTGAAGGTCGTGCTACCCCACCTCATCCCAGGTCTTCCTGGGTCTACCTCTTCCACAGGTCCCCTCTACTGCTAGGGTGTGACACTTTTCCACACAGCTGTCCTCATCCATACACAACACATACATGACCATGCCAGCGCAGTCACCTCTCTTGCACACTACATATGATGCTTCTTGTCTGTCTACTATGATGCTAACAGTATCATCTTGTACATGCTGGAACTTGTTAAAGTTTGTGAGGAAAAAAATATAGTTGAAAACCCCAAAAAACTAATTTAATCTAATGATATTATGGATAATATATAATGTTCACAAACTAGAGCCATATTGTCCATATATGACAAATGTTGATCATAAATATAGTAACTGAATAGAAGGAATTAATGTCACAGTTTGAAAACTTGATAAAGGAAAACCATTAAAAACATTACTATTGTACAATCATCTATCTATAGGAAAAAATAACATGGTATGCACAAATTCCAGTATCTTAGAAGGAGACCTGTATTTTAGGTATCATCAACTGTAAAGAAATTTAACAAAAAGAAAGGTTTGTTCAATTTACTGTATCATGTCAGAGACAGAACAATGACTGAAATTATCTGCTACCCAGGTATATGAGACATAGTAGGGTAGGAGGGGCACTCCATTGGTTATGACAACGAGGGTCCCAGCTGATATGATCAATGGAACAGCTTGCTCGTGAAATTAGCATGCAAGTGGCTGAGCACTCCACAGACACATGTACCCTTAACGTAGTTCTCGGGGATATTCAGCGTGACACAGAGTGTGACAAGGCTGGCTCTTTGAAATACAGGTACTACCCATTTTTGCCAGCTGAGTGGACTGAAGCAACGTGAAATAAAGTGTCTTGCTCAAGGACACAACACTTCGCTGGAAACTGAACCTTATGATCGTGAGCCAAATGCCCTAACCACTAAGCTAAGTGCCTTCAATATATGAGACATATGAGGCATATAACAAAAAGAAAGGAAAGAATGGGGAAGAGTACTGTGATGACTCTTTAGTGCCACTACAGACAACCTCTCTTGTGCATAATAAAATTCACCCAGCCCACATAGTAAGGTGGACTGGTGAGAGGGAAATAAACTATACCAAAAATAATGACATACACAACAAAGCTGGTTATTCCTTCTTTGTGTGCGTACCTTGACAAAGAACCGTGAATAGTGGTGAGATATTGGGATTCAACCAGCCCTTGCAAACATGGAAAAATAGACACAAAATGATAATGATGATGATCTATCATGTGAAAACACACTGCTTCCAGCCACAAATCAATAGCTTAAAATTCATTATTTTTAAATTTGTTGCAACTTTCATGTAACATCCTCAAAATCAGAAAACAATAACAGGCCATTAACTACTCCTATTCCACCTGTCTGTAGAGATGTAGCTGACCAAGTTGGTGTAGGACAACTGAATAAGGAGTAATGGTTTCGTATCTTATCACCAGTCTTGTGCTGTATCCACGAACCAAAATATTTAGCTGTGGTCATATACTATGGCTATGTCAGGTAAACAGTGGGAGCACTATGTAACAGCATAGCCAAGTTTTCCAGCAAGCTAAGTCAATGATAGAAATATACATGTTATACTTTTATTCAACTAATTCTACCTTCACCACATCAAGATAAATTCAATATTAATGAATGTTTCTGTATCTCTGCAATTTTTATACTTAAGATTCCATTTTTGTGTATTTGTTTATTTCCAGGGTTAATGCAAATCAGACAGTCATTTGATCCAAGACATTCTAGGTGTAAACATCCTGTCCTTTTATCAAACATACTGTATCTAGGACTAGATAAGTTAATGTTTCCTTCCCTTTTTAAGATAATAGGGAGTGATTTAAGGAAAATATGGCTGTTATTCATAGCAGGTCAAGCATTTATGCAGATGCCTCCCACCTTCCTTTGACTTATATCCCATTCTTGTTGTTGATATTCATCATAATGATGACAATGATGATGTTAGGCTCTGAAATGTACAGTAGTTTAATCAAATCCATGAAACTACAAATAGCAGCTATGAACATGATAATGTTTATTTAATAACTATTGACACTTCCTGTTAAGGAAAGAAAACAACAAAATTGAAAGCTTTGATGAACTCAAAGGATTACATTTGAATAACATTATTGCATGCAACAATTAAAATACTGGGCAGCTATTGCAACTTTTCAATCATCTCTTTTAGACTTGCCAATCGCTTTTTTTATATGCATGTTGATAACTTCTGCTTAAGGTTACATTAATAGCTTCAATGGAATTTGAACAAAGAATTTCTGCTCATTTCATCTAAAACAAAATAACCACAACATAGAGAGACTGATCACCTACTGTTGCTTGTTGAGTCAGATCCTCTTCATCCATTTTGTCTTCATCAGATTCCTCATCCTTTGCAAAACAAGAAGAAATACAAAAATAAAATCAAATTCATAAAGCAATTGTTATCATGGACATATAAGCAACATACAAGATCACTAATAATAATAATAATAATAATAATAATAATAATAATAATAATAATAATAATATTGAAAATTTTAAGGAAGTAAAGAGCTATTTTTAGAGATGAAGTGTATTTAGCTAAACACACACAAATAATAAGAGAGAAAGAATCCTAGATAGAGAAGGAGGAGAAGTAAATGACAGTAGTTGGAGAGAGAGGAAGAGAGAATGAAAGAAACAGATGTAAGACTAAATTTTTCCAATAATAATAATGTACATGACTTGAGCTGTTTGTCTTGCCTTAGCCTTTGTTGTCCTCTTTGTTGTCCATACCAGCGCAATCGTCTCTCTTGCACACATATATACACATATATACAACAATAAGAAAATGGCGGGGATCAAGAGGTGGTGTTCATCAACTTTTAGACATTATATTATGTCTATTTATTTTTTTAAAAAAACCAATTATAACAATATACATACATGTATAACATATTATGCTTTACATATATAAAAAATACCAGTAATTATTAAAATATATAACGTAGAACATAGAAACTATTCTACTATTCTACTTTCTATGTTCTATGTTATATATTTTAATAATTACTGGTATTTTTTATATATGTAAAGCATAATATGTTGTACATGTATGTATATTATTATAATTGGGTTTTTTTAAGTAAATAAATATACATAATTTGTCTAAAAGTTGATGAATACCACCTCTTGATCCCCGCCATTTTCTTATTGCCATATAAATTAAGGGTGAAACAACTTTTTACCCTCACCCATTTATTACATTCAGTTGTTTAATTGCCATGCAATAAAAAACACTTGTGTATTAATAATTGGGTATTCTACCGGCAGTATATTGGATAGATATAATCCCTCGCTCGAAT
>NC_068991.1:35458096-35467709 GCF_001194135.2 Octopus bimaculoides | reverse complement strand
ATATATATATATATATATATATATATATATATAAAGTTGAAATTTACAGAAAGACAGAAGACAAAGACCAGTGTATAAACAAGAAGCAGATGTATTAGAAAGTCTTTTATGTTTCAAGCCTACTCTCTTCAACAGAAAGGAAAACGAGGAAATAAACAGAGAGAGAAAAAAAGACTTGTGGATTTAGTGGTCAATCATGGACGGATGAAGAGAAAACAGAATAAGAAAAAACAGAAAGTACAAAAAAGTTCAAAAAGGTTCAAACATCGTGGTGTACTGGAATGATTTTTCATAAACAGAAGAGTCTAGTGAAATCCATATGTATATCCAGTGGTAATCCAGGTGGAATGCTGGTATGTAGATGAGGAGAGGTGCAGAAAGTTCAGGTAGTAGTAAGTCCAAAGTGTAGGACATTAAAGTAGGATAAAACTGGTGCGACCACATGAGCGTACAATATATAGTTGAAATTTACAGACAAACAAAAGATGAAGACACATGTATTAGTTTGACGCTCAGGAAGGTGAGAAAGTCTTTTACATTTTGAGTCTACACTCTTCAACTGGAAGGAACATGATATATATATATATATATATATATACGTTGTCTGATCAATAAGTATCTGGACCGTTGCCACTGTAATGAAGCCAAAGCACGCAGAGTGAAGCCGCCTGGCACAGATTGACCCTGTGTGCATGCCACACATGCACACAAAGTCCTAACATTCCAGCTCAGTTCTGCTGCTCACAGCACTACTTTGAAGTGTGCAGCACATGATCATTGCATTGACCATGACAGAAAAAGTCGAGCAGAGAATCTGCATCAAATTTTGCCAAATACTTAGCAATACCTGCTCAGAAGCCTATGCGAAGTTTTCAAAAAGTTTTCATTGTTCTCGATACAATCAAGGCGATCTTGTGTGTGTGTGTATATATATATATATATGTATATACTAGTAAAATCTCAATAAGAGATGAGAGTAGTAACTATACGAACAAGTAAAGTTAATCACCACATCAATATGGCTATTCAATGTTACTATTACAAGACCGCCAGGTAGATCTTCTGCCAACTGGTTATAGGTGCAGCATTTCACCCTGTACATATATATTGCCAGCAAAAGAGCAAAGCCCTACCACCCTCCAGCAGATAACCGGATTGCAAGACCAATTCAGTTTTGAGCTAGTTTTCTCATCCTCAGTCACGAACACCTGGTCACCAGAGAGATGGCCAGAGTCTGCTCTAGCAAGCAATATGTAGTAAACAAAGTGACCATCAGTCACGATTTGCAACAAGCAAAGTAGCTAGTTGTAAAATCTCAATAAGAGATGAGAGTAGTAACTATACTAACAAGTAAAGTTAATCACCACATCAATATGGGGGATTTTCAATGTTACTACTAGTTAAACCCCAAACTCTGGGGTTCACTTCTTTCAGTTTCCGGCAACAAGATTCACTCACAAGGCTTTGGTTGACTTGGGACCATAGTAGAAAACATTTGCCCAAGGCACTGTGCAGTGGGACTGAACCCAGAACCATGTAGCTGGGAAGTAAACATCCTGTCACACAGCAGCCACACCTGTCTTCCAAGAGGCAGATTATTTTCTTTGAGGTTTTTTGGGTTTTTTTTTTTTGATAAGTTAAACAAAATAAATATTGATGCAACTTTCAAATCAAAAATAACAACTAAATAATATAACTGTAATGTCTAGAGATAAGAACCACTGTTCTTTTGTACATGCAGGACCCAGAATGTACAGGTATAAAAATTGTCCTTGGAATAAAATTTTAACATTGCTACAAATGTGTGGTCATAAAGATCATAATGAAAGCTAATCTTCCAAATTAGCAAATAAAATTTCCATTAATGCAGGCTGTGTAAAGATGTAGGTATGGCTGTGTAGTAAGAAGTGTACTTCCCAAACACATGGTTCCGGGTTCAGTCCCTTTTTGTGGCATTTTGGGCAAGTGTCTACTACTATGGCTTTGGGCCAACCAAAGCCTTGTAAGATGATTTGGTAGACAGAAACTGAAAGGTGGTGAGCTGGCAAAACATTAGAACGCCAGGCGAAATGCTTAGTGGTATTTCGTCTGCCGTTATGTTCTGAGTTCAAATTCCGCCGAGGTCGACTTTGCTTTCATCCTCTTGGGGTCGATAAATTAAGTACCAGTTACGCACTGGGGTCGATGTAACCGACTTAATCCCTTTGTCTGTCCTTGTTTGTCCCCTCTATGTTTAGCCCCTTGTGGGCAATAAAGAAATAAGAAACTGAAAGAAGCCCATCATGTGTGTGTGTGTGTGTCCCACCACCACCAACAACTACTACTGCCTGGTAATCAGTATTGGCTTGTTTACATCCCTGTCACTTAGTAGTTCACCAGAAAGAGACCAATAGAATAAGTGCCATGCTTAAAATTAAATAAGTACTAGAGTTGTTTTTGTTCAACTAAACACTTTAAGGTGATGCCCCAGCATGATCGCATTCCAATGACTAAAACAAGGAAAAGGTAAAGCGTATAAGACTTTCAACAAATCTATTAAACTGAATCAAAATGAAAAGCATAAAAATGATTAATCTCTCACTTGGTTATCATTTGGTAATTTTCCTTTTACTGTTTTCATCTCATCTGTGTTTGTCTCATCTAAAAGAGGAGAAAACAAACAAAAGAAAAAAAGGGTTTAATTGAAGGAGACAATATTCATTTAAACAATATTCATTTAAACAATATATTATGGAAAAAAAATTACATAAAATGAAATATGAAATAAAATACTGTGAGGAGCTTTTGTCTCTACAAGTAACAAAGGGTTTCACAAGAAAACAAGAGAGCTTCCGTGTAGCTGCTTGACCTATTTGTAAGAGACAAATCACTCTCAAATGAAAGCCACCATCTTAAACAACAAAGGACACAGTAGATGATGTATCCCTAGAAACCCCTAAAAAGACAGGATGATCATGGCTTCAAATGATTGTAGATTTATTCAATAAACAAAGCAAGTTGTAGAAGGTAGAGAAAATGCAAACAGTAAGACCAAAGATGTAAATAGAAGAAAGTAAGAGCTAATTTTAGGATATCAAGCTTCATAGAGATGATAAAAGACTGCAGTATCTCCAGTAGTGAACAGTAGTAATTCAACAGAAACATTTCTTCCACATCGACTTCATTTTTATTTTTACTTTTTAATGACCAAATTATTTAATGATTTGAGTGAAATGAAAAGACTGGCTGCCACAATTCAAAAACAGGTTGTAAACTCAGTTTTCCAGGAGCTTATCACTCTACAGTTAGAAAGAAACAATTGAGTAGATGATGTGCATTTAACTTCCACAACACAGATCATAAGTTCATATAGACTGCAGGCATATTTGTTAGTAACAAAGCAATATATTTAAATCACTGTGTTTCTATTCATCTAACAAATTGGAATCAAAGAAGCTGCTAAATCACATAGGAATGTTATCTATGAAGAACTGATGTCTTCTCCAGAACCAGACACATGTCTCGCCCACTTAAATTCATGTAACTAAAATAAAACATTAGGCCTTTTAAAATTCCTCAACATTTTTGAGTTATTTACATCCTTTTATTCTTTTACTTGTTTCAGCCATTTGGCTGCAGCCATGCTGGAGCACCGCCATATCTAACTGTATTCTACAAGTACTCCTCAATAATGAAAATATAAAGTTTCTTTCTTAAGGAAAAAGAGTGAATTACTTGTGGTCTCTGATAATTCAGCTGTCTGCCTAATGACAGGGTTTTCAGTGGACATCTTCAACTTCTCAGGAATATGACCCCTCAATTTCTGTTGTGTTTTTGGAGTGCTATCTTTCTGTTTTTTCTTCTTCTTGCTTTCTTTAGCTGGACCAGAAGACTGTTAATGTGAGAAACAGGAAACAAATATAATTCTCTGATTGGCTGACAATGACAGAACTGTGTACCAACACTCTCCACTGCCAACACAAATGCATCTTTAGAAACAGAACTACATCTTAGGATATGTATGTCCAGTTTAAAAGATATAATAACTACAAGTATTGCACAAACCAAGCTTGTACATTCAGAAGTGATAAAATATGATATATTTGAAATACTTGATATGAATGTTGCTCTCAACCAATTTAAGAATCTCCTATCTGGTCATTTGATCTGCTAGTAATACTAGCTAAATGTCTCTGAAATTTCACTGTACCATCTTAAAAAAGGAAGGACACTTTACATAATTGTACAAACACTACAGGGTGTTTGGACTAAATTTGACAGTTTGCATAAAAGGAAAAAAAAACATAATAATCCAAAAAAAAATATTTTAAAATTCAAAAAATATCAACTAGATTATGGCTGGGAGGTAATAGTTTACTCAAAGTAGGCACCCTCAACTTCCACCATAGCCTCAAGACAGATCCAGAAGTTAGTGCATGCTTTCCTTGAGAAGGTCTTCAAATACCTCCTTGATCTTGGTCACCAGCTCAGTCTTGGTGTTGCAGGCTGAGCAGTTGGTATCTTTCTCAACCAAATCCCACACATAACAATCGATAGGATTACAATTGGGGGAATAAGAGAGGCCAGAAATCAGGGCTGGTGAAGTTGTAGAAATTCTCCAACAATCACTTCTGATCCTTTCCAGAGATATGGCAAGGAACCAAATCCAGCAGCAACCCTCTCCAGCTAGAGTTTGACCACAGTCCCTAGCAGCTTCCCGTAGCTATCTGAATTGACGACAATGATGGTAATTAAATGCTAAGTGATAATGCTGCTGACATGCATCATGAGACGTAGGACAATAAATAACCATAAATATTGACTTACAGCAAGCAATTCCATACGGAGGAGACGTTCTTCCTCATCTTGGTCTTTGTATTTCTCTTTTATCTTCTTCAACTTGTTCTTTGGGAAAAATAAAATGATTTAGTTGTGAATATAACTTTAGCACACCATCAACAGCAAGTACCACAATGTCAAACAATTAGTAATATTAATATTGTCAGTAGAGTCACCACATGCTGAATCTTTAGATTCAGCCACAACATTGACCATTCTTTATTCCCTTCAGATTATTTCTTAATTAAAGCTAACCTACATGCAAAAAAAATTAAATTTGCTTTGCTCTCTTTTACACCAGAATATTTTGTAAAAAAGAGATATCAATTCTCTCAATCGACTAATAACGCTAAGAAAATGCGACAAAACTAGTTTACTGGAAGTTAATTTCACTAGAGAAATGCATCTTACAAAATGATGCTACAAACTGATAGCAGTGAGATATAAACCCATAGCCTATAAGCTAGCAGTTTGATAATGCATACTTTAAGCATTTAAATTTCACTACTACTATAAATCTCTGAACATGATATCAATGGACCAGAACTTCACTTCATTTCTATAGATGAAGAATATTTTCTCTGGGCTGACTGTCAGACTATCACAGTTAACATTCCAGAACAACACAGTACCAACTTCTAACAGCTAAGAAAAGTAAGACATATAGAATTTAAGTATGCCAACCAAATACACAACAAAATACCTGTCATAGATTCAAGTCCTGTGAGCTATTGCTGTTCTTCAAGGAGTTGAACACTTCTTCAATGTTACAATTTTCACAGGTGACAACTACATTTTGGTTTTGAACAATATTTTGGCTTTGTTTCATATACTAAGGACCACTTATATTTTGTTCAGAAGCTGCACTAAAATGAGACATATTTTGTTTAGCAGCTGCACACGAATAAAGCATAGATGCATGAAGCTTCACATAATTCAGTGGCCAAATAAACAAAAGAGTAAAGTCCATATTTACTGCAAGAATTTCATATTAGCTACCCACAAATATATAATTCATAGGTAATAAGTTAAAAACCATCAATTATTGTAGGATTTGAAATCATGATAAAATGATACGATAATCCTTACTTCAGTAGATTTATTGGTAAAATAGAGAAATTGATTCACTCTAAAACAAAAATCATGTCATAAATACTTCATTGTGGATTTGACTCTCTTCTTCTAAACTTACCAACTCCTGAGAGAGATAATACTTCTAACCTAAAAGTATCAAAATTGCCTTTCTTGCAGCCATTATCAACATATCTCACTCCACCAAACAATCTTCCACTCTGGTTTCTGTATCTAGGATGGCCTAAACAAACTGTTGGAACTACTTTTTGTCTCCAAATCACAGCACACAGCATCACCAGACAACCTAATAACAAAATAAAAACTTACTCTTTTGCCTCTTTTTAAAGGTTCTTGCTTCACAGATGAAACAGTGCTTAATGGTAGCTAAAATTAGAAAGAAATAAAACTAAAAGTAAAGTCATGTTAATTAATATGTCAACAACAATACTAACATTCAAAGTTAACAGAGGTATTTGTTGTATTCTTACATCTATTTTGCTAATAATGATATGAATTATTTGATCAAATCAATAACAGGGTGACGAACTGTGTTCCTGGCCAAGACATTTAACTTCCATCTAACTGTAAATAGGTACTGTTTATTTTAAGGAAGGTTTCATGCTTTTCATTGTTTTTTTGTCTCCACTTTTTCCTACTTTTTCTGTCTTTAGTGTTTTAGTGATAGACACTGATAGACCTTCCACTCTTTACAGGTAGAGTCATGTGCTGTGTGAGTGTAGTAATGAATCTAGCAAGCAATCCACATGAGTAGCATACATGTGTGTCCTCACAATTATTGAAGCATGCCTAATCCCTCACTACTGCTTGACAACTGGTGTTGATGTGTTTACATCCCCATAAACTTAGCAGTTCAGCAAAAGAGACAAATAGAATAAGTACCAGGCTTAAATAGAAAATAAGTACAGGGGTCGATTAGTTTGACTAAAATTCCTGAAGGCATGGCTACAGTCTAATGACTAAAGCAAGATAAAAGATAAAAAACATTATCAAGTCTTGTATGGGATACATGTTTACATTGATGTACAGCAATGTTGAAAATACCACCGTTTTGTGGCCATTAGCTTAGTCTTCATCATTACACAGTCACTATGCCACAAATGCACATTGCTCTAACTCCATACATCATCACTATAAATTTGAGAACACAGTTTTCAATCATTGACAATTAATATGTAGTAGTGGTGGACAGTCTACCATGGAATTAGTACCCATTAGAACTTCATGTCCAACCATTGACTTTGAGACCAAAGGTATTGAACACAGAAATGAAGCAACTAACAATGAACTTGTACACTGGTGTACAAGAGAAGAGACTGTATGATATTGATGTGGCTCTCTTGCTATATAACTAGGGAAGCTGGTTACTATATTGTAGTCATTAGTTCAAATCTCTCACACAACGCACAACTCTACATGCAAAAAGTGAAAAGCACACACACACACATTTTCTAGTTACATATCTCTTTTTTAATGTTAATATGAATTGGACATTATCTGTTTCAAGAACGAATGCTTTTGCAGCTACATGGATAGCACTCTTACTGCTAATCAGTCAAGTGTGAAACATCAACGGTGGTGTACACTACCAATCAAGTAGACTGAAGCAAGTAATGTGACTTTTATTGAAGTTGAACATGATGACTGTGTGCAGCAAGATTTGAACTAATGACTACAATATCTGTAATCTAGTAACCAGTTTCCCTAGTTATATAGCAGAATGCACAATTCTCCTGAATGCTGGAATGCTAAGTCAATTCATAGCAACATTCAGAAACGTAACACCCAACACAAGATAGACACTATAAAATCAAATCAATACTAACATGTTGACAATAGGTAGGAAGTTTCTGTCTTATCAAAATCAAAGTCACATGTAGCTGGGCCAATAAGATGCAATGCTATCTATCTAGGTTGTAGTAAATCTTGTGGCAATTTGGTATACTTGAAAAGACACATCAAGTAAAATTGAAGCCATCCATAAAGGCATATCCTTTATGGCCATGCCCCCATTCCTTCTCCCAGCTGAGAGGTCTTTGTCTTGCAAGTGCTGGAACCACATAAAATGCACTCATATTAGTGCCATGTAAAATTCTCCCATATGCTGGTGCCACATAAAATGCACTTATGCTGATGCCATGTAAAATGCACTCATGCCAGTGCCACGTAGGATGCACTTGTGCCAGTGCCACGTAGGATACATCTGTACCAGTGTCACATAAAAGGCACCCACCAGACTCTGTAAAGTGATTGGCATTAGAAAGGGCATCCACCTATAGAAACTATGTCAAAAAAGACAATTGGAACCTAGACAGCTCTCCAGCTGGCCAGTTCCTGCTAAACCATGCAACACTTGTTAGCATGGAAAACAGATGTTAAATGATGATGGTGATGATGATATATAGCTGTAAAATTCTCCCTTTCAATCACCTCCTATGAAGTCATAACTAATACCATCTGTAATGGCAAGTAAGGATTGATCTCATGATCAACAGGACCTTAACGCTTACAGATATTTAGCCTCACAGAAGCAGTTTTATGGCTAATTGAATTTAAATCACATAACAGGTGGAGTTTACAGTTCAAATATTACTGTTGTACTCATTGTTATAGTTAGAAGCATATTCTTCAGACATGTATATTTTCTGAAGAGATCATAATAATTCTTATTTAAGATATATACTGTTATTTAAAACTAATAAGAAGGTTTCCACATACATTTTCACTGTTGGTCTCACAAAGGTCTTCTTTCAGTCGTGTTGAAGATGTGACTTCAGTTTTCTCCTGGTCAATCATTTCAGCTGAGTTGTGACCTTGCCTTTTACTTTTGCGTAAATCTCTGCAAATAAAAGTGAATATAAAAACAATTAGACTAAATATATATTTACCTCACAATCAGAATACATATATATATATATATATATATATATGTATATATATATATATATATATATATATATATATATATATATATATATATATATATACAAGGACCAACTCAAAACAATACTGAAAGTCGCCACTAGACTTCAGCCTAATCATCTGAAACACAAGTCCAAGATCATACCAAGTAGTTGTGTTCTATCACCAACAGAACCGAAAACTTCAAAACCACCCGAACAGAAAAGGAAGAAATCAAATGTCAGGAGAAAAACACTCAACAACATCAACCTCATACTCCACTAACACTGCAATGCAGTCAATGCTATTGAGTTTTCTGTGCAAGAATTGATCTACAGAGTCATCAATGCCATCATTATCAAGGAAGTGTTCAGCAAAGAAGAAATTAAATTCTTAGATAAGAGATAAAGCTGTTGCCAACAACAATATATATATATATATACATATATATAGACACATATATGTATGTACATATATATATATATATATATGTATATACATATACAAATATATACATATATATATATATATACATACATATATGTATACATGTACACATATATACATATACACATACAAATATATACATATATATATATATATACATACATATATGTATACATGTACACATATATACATATACACATATATATATATATATACATATACACATATATATATACACATATATATACATATATATATATACACATATACATATATATATATATACATATATATATACATACATATATATATACATACATATATATATACATACATATATATATACATACATATA
>NC_068991.1:35455174-35455833 GCF_001194135.2 Octopus bimaculoides | reverse complement strand
AAACAGGCTTGGAAAGACTGGAAGAACGGTGGTAGCAGGGAATTGTACCAATATGCCAGAAGGGAAGCTAGGCGACAGGTTTATTTAGCCAGAGGGGAAGCAGATAAGAAAAGATTTGCCAATGTTCTGCGCCGTGAGGACCAAAGACTTGAGGTATTTCATGTTGCAAGACAGTGTAGGAGAAAGAATAGTGACATCATAGGAGAGAAATGTGTCCGCATGGATGATGGTACGCTTGCACTAAATGAGGCTGCAAAGAAAGAGGTATGGAGATGCCACTACGATAGATTGCTTAATAAAGAGAATGAATGAGAGAAAGAAAGTCTGCCATATGTCGACCCAACAGAGGGACCAGCTATCTGAGTTGACAGTACAATGGTAGATAAAGCAATTAAGAATATGAAGACAGGGAAAGCCCCCGGCAACATCAGGAATCACTGCAGAGATGCTCAAAATATCTGGCAGTGTCGGCTATAGCCTAGTCACCCGTATTACGAACCAGGTGATACACGAAGGAGTCATACCCAATGACTGGTGTAGCAGCATCATAGTCAACTGCTACAAAGGTAAAGGTGACGCTTTAGATACAAATAATTACAGAGGTATCAAGCTTTTAGATCAGGTAATGAAAGTCACGGAGAGGGTCATAGCTCAACTGC
>NC_068991.1:35449445-35450532 GCF_001194135.2 Octopus bimaculoides | reverse complement strand
GATATCATCAGAAAAAGGTAATTAAAATTCATTAAAATGACAGATCTATCAGACATTCAAAGAAGTCAAATTGTTGGTGCTCGTATGGCAGATGCATAGTAACGAAAACAGCCGAATTGTTTAGCATATCAAGAATTACCGTCTTGAAAGTAATGACAGCTTTTGAGAAAGAAGGAAAAACCTCCTCATCAAAACAAAACTCTGGAAGAAAACTAAAATTTACAGATAGGGACCATCAGACACTTATGCAAATTGTTAGAAAGGATCACAAGAGTACAGCTCCCAAAATTACTGCAGACCACCTCGGGAACCCAGTTTCCACAAAAATTGTTCACCGAGAGCTGCACAAAGCCGGCTTTCATGGGAGGGCTGCAATCAGAAAACTACTACTTTCAAAAACAAATGTTGCAAAGCATTTAGAGTGTAGTAAAAACCTACAGAAATTCTAGTCACATTAGAACAAAAAAGTGTACTTCTTATGGGAGACTTCAATCTGCCCAATGTCAGATGGCCCGAGGGCCTTTCTCTCCCAGGAATGACACGATGCAAACAAGGACAGGTGAAGTCCCTCCTGAATGTCATCAACACTTTGTACATGGAACAAATAGTACTCCAACCAACAAGGGCAGGTAACATACTGGATCTCTGCTTCACAAATAATATGGATCTCATCCATAATGTGAAAGTGACACCAACACAAACTCTCGGATCACAACATGGTAGAGCTGACCATGTACGGACCAAAGGAAACCATGGACATGCAGCCTACAAGAAACTCTCAGAATCTTTCCAGCTTGAACTTCCATAAGGCAAACTGGAAACAAATTGATAAAGAGATCCTCAAACAAAACTGGCCTAAATATCTCTCCTCACCGGACATCGACATGAAACTTCAACAATTTATGTCTGTAATGCAAGCCATATGCTACAAATGTGTCCTGGAGAGAAAGGCCACTGTATACAAGAACAAAATCAACAGGGAGAGGAAAATTCTTATGAGACGGCGTACAAAAGTTTCAAATCACCTAAACAAGCAAATTGAAAACAGTGAAAAGTCCCGCCTCAAAATACAACTGCTGGAGATTTA
>NC_068991.1:35448352-35448882 GCF_001194135.2 Octopus bimaculoides | reverse complement strand
CAGAGCAGAGGCCAAGAACTACAGACCTATCTCTTTGACCTCACACATCAGAAAGGTCATGAAGAAAACTAATCACCTTCCTTGAAGAAAATGACTTGCTGCCTGACACCCAACATGGTTTCCGACCAGGAAGAAGCTTCCTGACTCAGCTCTTACAACACTATGACTGGATGCTGAAACAGCTGCTCAACCACTCAAATATGGAAGTGATATATCTCGACTTTGCAAAGGCCTTTGATAAAGTCGATCATGGAATGATATGTCACAAACTGCGTGATCTTGGCATAGTTGGAAAATTGGGAGAATGGCTTTTAGACTTCCTGAAGGAGAGAAGTCAGGTGGTAGTAGCCAATGGAGCCACCTCCTATGACACGCAAATACTGAGTGGTGTTCCGCAAGGCACTGTTTTGGGACCACTACTGTTCGTAATGGCCCTCTCAGACATGCCCTCAGCCACACAGATGATACAAAAGTCCCACTGGTAATACAGAACCCTGAAGACACTATGCACCTGCAATGTGAGCTGGATG
>NC_068991.1:35447481-35448252 GCF_001194135.2 Octopus bimaculoides | reverse complement strand
GCTACACAAAGAAGATAGCCTCTATGCAGTATATAAGCTATTGGGAAAGATTCAAGAGATTAAGACTCTATTCCTTAGACCGTAGGCGAGAAAGATATGCCATAATATACATCTGGAAGATCCTGGAAGGACTTGTCTCAAACTTTAGCATCGAAAGTTACACAAATACTAGAACTGGGCGCCACTGCATAATGCCAAGGACTCCAAATTTGCCATGAAGATGTAGGACAAGATACTGCAATAGCCTGGGCTTCAGAGGTCCACAGCTCTTCAATATCCTCCCGAAGGACCTGAGAGACCTGCATGCGGTGGATGTAGGCATCTTCAAAATAAAGCTGGACCTCTTCCTGTCAAGTGTCCCAGATGAACCAACTTCCAATTTTAGGACACTGGTCACTATCATGGCTGTCTTTTTGTCAACTTATTTTCCCCGAGGCACCCGTGGATAGTGGTAAAAATCGATTTTCAACCATAACTTTTACCGATTTCCAATTTGTAAGTTTGCTAATATGAGTTAAGTCACCTGTCTAGCAATGGCGAGAAAGAAAAACAAAGGGTACATTTTCAGATTAACACCTGCGCAATTTTCACTAAGAGAAAAAACTCGGATTTTTTGTATGGGATCAAGTACCCTGACCTCTTAATATGCTGTAAATCCCTTAGGGCAAGGTCTTCCCTAACCCCTCCTGGAATCATTGAAAATTTTGTTTTTTTTCGTTGAATGAATTTATGTGACCTAATATGCTACAAAACCTTTTTGAGGGTCCAAAA
>NC_068991.1:35441197-35447439 GCF_001194135.2 Octopus bimaculoides | reverse complement strand
CAATTTGTAAGTTTGCTAATATGAGTTAAGTCACCTGTCTAGCAATGGCGAGAAAGAAAAACAAAGGGTACATTTTCAGATTAACACCTGCGCAATTTTCACTAAGAGAAAAAACTCGGATTTTTTGTATGGGATCAAGTACCCTGACCTCTTAATATGCTGTAAATCCCTTAGGGCAAGGTCTTCCCTAACCCCTCCTGGAATCATTGAAAATTTTGTTTTTTTTCGTTGAATGAATTTATGTGACCTAATATGCTACAAAACCCTTGTGGGGGTCTGAAAAACGGGGTGGAGTAAGGTGGAAGCCTCGGAAATTTTACCCACTCCCAACATTTTACAGAAATAAATTTTCCAGAGTATTTAAAGGACATTTAGCAATTGGAGAAGGGACACCTTCGAAAATATGTTTGCTTTTTTCGTTGTTTGAAAAAAAAAAGTTTGTTTTCTGTCTTCGTCTTTATGTTTTCGTTTCTCATTGTGTTTAACATGTTTTTGTGATGTCCTGTACCCACATATGCTTGTATGTATACATATAGATGTCGGTATGTACATATATGTATGGATATATGCATATAATTATATATTATTTATGTTATTATATGATCGAACACCCCGCATTGCCTCCAAGTAAGTTTTATCTTATATATCTATATACACATATCATTATTTTAATGTCCGCTTTTTCAAGCTTACATGGGTCTGATAAAATTTACTCAGGTTTTTCTACAACCAGATGTCCTTCCTATTACCAACCATCTTTCCAAGTAAAGTGATAATTCCCCATACCCAGGGATGCTTCCATGGAATATTGAAAGTCACAGCTTGTATGGCAGTGATATTTATTTACAACTTCCACACAAAATCAAGACAAAATGACAAACACACACACTCAACCATTTACATACAAGGATATATACATATATATCATCATTGTTATCATTTAACATCCGTCTTCCATGCATGCATTGGTAGGACAGTTGACAGGATCTGGCCAGGTAGAAGATTACCTCAGGCTACTGTGTCTGATTTGGCAAGCTTTTTATGGCTGGATCCCCTTCTTAATACCAACCACTCCACAGAATGGATACAGTGCTTTTTACATGGCACCAGCACAGGCAAGGTCAGTTTTGGCATGAGTTTTACAGCTGGATGTTCTTCTAAATGCCAACTATTTTACAGTCACCAGCAGGGTCACTAAGTAACTTGCTAGACAAGGAATTTTAAGAGGGGAGGGGGCAGTGGAAGAGGGGATCTTGTGTCAGATGATGAAAGGTTAGAGTGTGAGAGAAACAGAGAGGCAGAAACAGGTGTCTTGCTATAGAGGAGGTACATGGTTACCCTGCCAGAAAGAGAAAGCGGGAAAGGAAGAGAGATGGTGAGGCAGAGAGAAAGAGGAAGAGAAAGAGGGGGAGAGAGCAGTACAAGAAAGAGGACAGAAACAGGTGTGCTGATGCAAAGGAGACACTTAGTTACCTAGCCAGAGGGAGAAGCAAGAGAAGGAGAAAGAAAGTGATCAAGAGAGTGATCCTAGCTATCTTAGAGACCACCAGATAAGAGAGTAGAGGATTCTGTAGAAAGCTTTCTCCAGGTCGATGAAAGCTAAGTATAATGGTTTACTTTTGGCCAAATACGTTTATTGCAACTGTCTCACTAGGAAGATCGCATCTGTGGTACTTCTCTCAGGTACAAAACTAAACTGCATCTCAGTTGAGCTATAACTCTCTCTATAATTTTCATGACCTAATCTAGCAGTTTCATACCTCTATAGTTGTTTCTAAGGCATCACCTTTATTCTTGTAGCAGCTAATAATATAACTACAACAGTCTTTGGGGATGACACCTCCTGAATAATTTGATTTAACTATTTTAATCAAAGCGGATATTTTAATCATCTAGGCAGTGAGACTCAACGGTCCAGGGGCTTTCCCAGTCTTCATTTTCTTAGTGCCTTATCTATTATACTGCTTTCCACTGTGATGGCTGGTCCCTCAATTGGTTCAATATTTGAAAGACTCTCCTTCTCCCAAATATTCTCCACATTTAACAACCTTTCAAAATGGCATCTCCATGCATCTTTCTTCTCTGAGTCACTAAGTGCAAGCATACCATTATCCATTCGCACACATTCCTCACCCACCACATCTCTATTCTCTCTGATATACTGCTTTGCAATCCTGAGCACCTCATGTCTCTAATCCTCATGTTGTAGGACATTAGCAAACCTCTTACCCTCTGTTATTCCTTTTATTGTGTAAACCTATTGCCTAGCCTCCCTTCTGGTTCCCTGATACAATGCTCTGCTTCCACTGTTTTTCCAGTCTTTCCAGGCCTGTCTCTTTGTTTTTATAGTGCTGTCCACCTGCTTGTTCCACCACCATGTCACCCTCAGCCTAGCTGAGACTTTGCACCAGCCACAGATTTGGTCAGCAGCCCCCAGTAAATTGTTTTGCAGGAACTTCCAGTTGTCCTCTAAGCTATATGTTTCTTCCTCCTCCTCCTCCTCCTCCTCCTCCTCTCTAAAACATGAGGCTTCCAGTAGAATGTTTCTAAATTTTTGTTGGCTTGCTGAGTTTTTGAGCTCCTATAATCTTCTTTTCCACTATGGTTTATTTCTTCAAGTCTTTCTAGCCTTAATTCTGAAGTCACTAACTAGTAGCCTATTTTGGGAAGTACACTCTTCACTTGGGAAGGACTTCGCATTTGTGAGCATCAGTTGATCTCGTTGCCTAGTAAGGAGGTAATTAACTTGGTTTATGTTCCCACCAACTGATAAGTGATTAGGTGGCAATTCTTTTGGTAGCTGATACAGAAGTGGATCGCCAGTCCTACATCCAGGTATTTTTACATATGAGACATCATCTCAAGAGAGATTGCCATCCAAGGCTTAAGACTTCTCCTTAGCCTTGAGGTAAAGTTATCCCACACCAGACACCAATTGGTATTTCAGTTCTGCGGCTGTTTTTTCTTATAAGAGATTTCCTTCTAGGCAGGCTGCCTTCACCTCAGCTCAGCGAGTCCTGTCTACTCCATTCCAGCTATGCAGGGCATGGACATTACGCCATGCGGGGTGTATCCCCCACATACCTCAATCACAGATAGAAAGATGAAGATAAAATAGAGATAAGAGAATAAAATAAATTTGAGGATGTAAAAGTACATGTAAAAATACATAAAAAGTTAAAATTTTATACAATATATAAAACACAACTCACAAAATTACACACACAAAATACACACACACGATACACACACAAACATACACTCACACAAACTTTCACACATGAGTCACAATCAAACACTGATGAATTGGCCGTTGACTACACAGTAGTTTTTCCACCCTTTGACACATCTTATTTTTCATACCGCAGGGTGTCCAACATCACCCTCCTCACCAAGCAAGCTTGATGGGGTTGCCAGTTTAATCGCCAATGACCTGACCATGTGACAAGTTGTACTGGGTTACATGTTACCAGTAGCGCTAAAGAGCGACCTGACCCAAATCGCTCATTAATATATCAATCAAAAACGTTGATGACTTCAAATATCTTGGATTTCACATAATAGACTCCCAAACGGACTTGTCAGTCTTTCTCGATGGATCAGAGACCTGGACCTTATCGGCTCTCTTAGAAAAACAACTAGATGGAACATATACCAACCTGCTCAGAAAGATACAGAACATCAGTTGGACATCACACCCATCACTTAGTAATATCTATGGAAATCTGATACTAATATCCCTCAAGCTAAAACAGAACTGGTTACAATTTACTGGCCTCTGTCCTCGAGCAGAGAAAGAAGCTATCTCATTCCTGCTCCTATGGCATCCTTCTGGAAGTGTTTTCTCCAGGAGACTGATATTTCCAGATACTATATCTCAGGAGTCAGGGCTGGATATTAGAGATCTGAACACAGCAATGCAGGATTGTGTAGTGTGGAAAGAGATTGTCAATGGAGTTCTGATCAACCATAGGTTGGTAGAAGGATGATGATGATGATGATGATTAGGTGGCTGGTTGGCTGGTTTTCTGAAGTTAGTGTTGCAGATCATGAGATCATTTTCATCAGAGAACTCCAGTAGATTTGTTACTCCTCATTATTGAGGCCAAAGCCGTAACTACCATGCACACCATGGAATCCATGGGAATGCTGCCCAACATGTCCATTAAAGTCACCACCCACAATAAGTCTCTGTCATTTGTCGTTGAGGTAGTCTGCAGAAGGCCCTGATCATCAGTCAGTCAAGCCTGTTAGTCTATCTATAAGTCTCAACTTAATAACCTATCGCATACTCTGATTACCTCAATTACCATATCTACCTACTTTTCTGCTAGGAGTATGCCCACACCACCCACTCCATCACCCAACTTAGAAGAATTGAACCTGTTTCTTACCCATGAGGACTCTATCAGAGGCCCCCTTCTATCTCACTTCTTGCACACCACACACATCGACATTTCAATGCTCCATAATTTCCATAATCTCACCAGATCTCCCCTTCAATGTGCCAGCGTTGATGGTTGTGGCACTAACATTGTGTACTTGGGAGGCAAGGGAAGGTAATTGTTGTGGGGCTTTTGTCTGTATCTCCAAAACAAGATCTATGCAAATTTTTGCTAGGTACCATAGAGCCTTCGTACATTGTGTATTCAATTCAATGAAGTACAATTTCATCACTTCCATACAGCATCCACATTTAGGACCAGTAACAAAAGGGGTAAAAAATAGTCTTATATGCCTATATATATATATAGGCATATAAGACTATCAATCTTATATGTTTATATATACATACATCATATGTTTACATATACAAACACTACACACCACGGTATTAATCTTACATATTCAAACATACAAACACACACACATATAGATATACATACAGATACATACATACATATATTAATCCATACATCCACACATATTAACACATACATATACCCACATACACACACATATATATACATACACATATATATACTAGCAGTATAACCCGACGTTGTCCGGGTGTGACTTATTACGCCATCTACGATAAGTCTTGCTAGGTAAAAATCAACTAAAAAAGAAAGCCTTGCAATGAAAAAACCCTTATGATGTACATATGTTCATAATTCAAAAGACGAAATTAATAGGGAAAGTCTGAAGGCTGTTTTGTGTAACATTATTAAGTGTACGTAAATTTTATCCATCTAATTGGCTATACAAATGCTTGTGCAAAACAACTTTTTGCGCTGCCTTGATTATACATAGCAGGGTAATTCCTTTTCGCAGGAGGTAGGACAGCAATTTCTGATGAAGCAATTGCTGGCGATCTGTTGCTACAGTTCTGCCAGAATTCTATCAGATTGAGCAGTAGATGAGGATGCACCATTTTGCATTATGTTCAAAGTAGCTTTTGGAATGTGGTGAATTGCTGCAGTCTGTTGCTGTCTTTTTAAACCGGTTGCTTTCTTTCTCCAACAAGCTCTCTTGTTTGGAGGCATAATCTAAGTACATATTAAACAGAACAACAAAAGTTATAAAAGATGGCAGGGTCGGTACTTTTCACATTTCGGTAATTTTTCAGATTAACACCCGCACGATTACATAACCCTAACCCTAAAACCCTAATCCTGACCCTAAAACTGTAACCGTAACACTAACCCTCATCATAACCTTAACCTAACTGTAACCCTAAAACCATAACCCTGACCCAAAAACCGTAACCCTAACACCCTAGTGAAAATCGTGCGGGTGTTAATCTGAAAAATTACTCACATTTGTAATGAAGTTCACGGATTTGCAATATGTTGTCCATAAGCTCCGTAGTTTGTATATTTACAAAACATTGATGAACATGAGTTATCTTGTAGTGAATGCTTGTGTGTATGTGCACGTGTATGTGTTTGAGAGAGCTAGAAAAAGAGGGGGAGAAAGAAATATAGAATGAGAGCAATGAAGAAAGAGAAAGAGAGGAAGGGGGAATGGAAGACAGTTATAAAATAGCACTCTACGTTCTGAGTTCAAATTCCGCTGAAGTTGACTTTGCCTTTCATCCTTTCGGGGTCTAAAAAATAAGTACCAGTTGAACACAGGGGTCAATATAATCGACTATTCTCCACCTGCTTGAAGCCGCCCTTGTGAGAAAATTTAAAATAATAATAATAATAATAAATAATAATAATAATGACCTCTGCCGATCAAAGTCCCAACCCACAACTAAGTCTTAAGTGTATATATATATATATATATATATATGG
>NC_068991.1:35435175-35438949 GCF_001194135.2 Octopus bimaculoides | reverse complement strand
GGTAACGATCACGCTCAAATGGTGCTATTTACGTGCCACTGGCATGGAAGACAGACAGCTGCTCTGGCAACGATCACACTCGGACAGTGCTCTTAGCGCTCCACTGGTACATGTGCCATCACGATTTCGCTTTCACTTGCCCCAACAGGTCTTCGCAAGCCGAGTTCAGTTTCCAATGAAGGAGACGATGTTGGCATGGGTGCCAGTTGTCGAATTTAGTTCGATTTAGATTTCACTTGCCTCAATAGGTCTTCGCAAGTGGAGTTTAGTGTCCAATGAAGGAAAGGTACACATAAGTGGGCTGGCTACACCCCTGGCAGAGGCCTTGGTTTATGGTCTCACTTGGCTTGCCGGGTCTTCCCACGCACAGCATATTTCCAAAGGTCTTGGTCAGAAGTCATTGCCTCAGTGAGGCCTAATGTTTGAAGGTCGTGCTTCACAACCTCATCTCAGGTTTTCCTGGGTCTACCTCTTCCACAGGTTCCCTCAACTGCTAAGGTGTGGCACTTTTTCACACAGCTATCCTCATCCATTCTCGCCACATGACCATACCAGCAATCGTCTCTCTTGCACACCACAACTGATGCTTCTTAGGTTCAATTTTTCTCTCAAGGTACTTACACTCTGTCTAGTATGCACACTGACATTACACATCCATCGGAGCATACTGGCTTCATTCCTTTCGAGCCTACGCATGTCTGCAGCAGTCATGGCCCATGTTTCACTGCCATGAAGCATGGCTGTTCGTACACATGCGTCATACAGTCTGCCTTTTACTCTGAGAGAGAGACTCTTTGTCACCGGCAGAGGTAAGAGCTCTCTGAACTTTGCCCAGGCTATTCTTATACTAGCAGCTACACTTTCAGCGCACCCTCCCCCACTACTAACTTGGTCATGCTTTTCAGCCAAGTGGCTGCAGTCAGGCTAGAGCACCACCATGTCTTTCTCTCCTTATGCTGTGCTCTCTGCACGTTCCTTGCATGGCTCTTCTCCTCCACTTGATATAGTCCAATCAAGACTTTCAATGGCACATCTGGTGTATAAGAGAATTTGATATCGCTGCCCTCAACTGTGTCTCATTTCAAGCCATCAGTTCGTCTAGTATTGTGGACAGGAAAGTGTCAAGTTTTGTTTTGAAGACCTCTACATCCATGTCTTGCAGGCATCTCAATTGTTTTGGTAGGGCATTAAAGAGTTGAGGTCCTCTGAAACCGAGTCTGTTTCTTATGTGAGATGCAGTGGACGGTACCCTTGGTACTATGCAGTGGCGACCTGTGCAGGCATTCATATAGTACTTGATGCCTAAGTTTGGTACCAGTCCTTCCAGTATTTTCCATATCTAAATTATTACATATCACCTGCCTGCGCTCCAGGGAGTAGAGACTTAGTGCCTTCAGTCGCTCCCTGTAGTTCATCTGCTGGACTGTGGATATCTTTTTTGTATAGTGACGCTGAATTGCCTCAAGTTCTCTTGTTAGCTTGACACTGTGTGGTGACCACAACTGAGAGCAATAGTCTAGGCAGCTCAGAACAAATGTCTTCCATAGAGTCAACATGACTTTTTGATCCCTTGTTCTGAAAGCATCTGTAACATTTGGGAAGCTTGAAAAAGAGTTTGGGCAAATTGCAGCCTTGTCTACAACACCAAGCTGAGTGTTTACAAGGCTTGCATACTAATGGCTCTAATACACTCTTTTGAAACATGGGCAGTACACCATAAGCATCTCAAGTTGCTTGAGTGCTTTCATCATAAATGTTTGAGACACATACTCAACAAGTGGAAAAGTAAAATACCAGACACAGAAGTCCTCACAAAGGCAGGATGCACAAGCATCTAGTCACTTGTCATATCTACTCAGATGAGTTGGGTAGGCCATTCTGTGAATATGGAAGATAATTGGATTCCAAAGCAGCAGTTCTGCAGTGAGCTGTGCACTGGAAAGCATCCTCAGCAAAAACCACAAAAAAAAGGTACAAAGAATGCATAAAAGGTAATCTGGAGGAAATGCAAATCAATGAAAAGAACTGGGAAGAACTAGCTTTGGAAAGAGCTGAGTGGAGGAAGCGTATAAGGGAAGGTTGTAAAACTCTTGAAGAGGGTCACCTTGAGCACAAAAGCCTAAAGTGCCAGCTTCAGAGGGGTTGTCATCAGAACCTTAATGAGAACATACTGTGTTGGATATGTGAAATGTGTGGCTGTATATTCCTTTCTAAGGTTGGGTATGTCAACCATCTGAAATCCCATAAAAAGATCAATCTTGGAGGAAGATGTTCTTCCTCCAAGATTGGGTGATTCAGTGTATGTAGTGTGTGAAAGGGCTTGCAAGTTAATTTCATGTCTGTAGAGACATATGGTAGTTCACAGACGTCTCTTTCTCTTTGTAGCTCTTTCACTCTCTCCGTACACACAGAGAGACAATAAAAGAGCAACAATGAGAGAGATATGAAGAGAGAAAGTAGGTAAGTGAGTAATTATGTAAGTATATATGTATGAAAGTATATAAGGATGTATGTATGTACATACATATGCATACAGGTATGTAATATATGTACATACACGTGCATGTATGCATGTGGAAGAGAAGAGAGAGCGTGTGTGTGTGTGTGTGTGTGTGTGTGTGTGTGTGTGTGTGTGTATGCACGACATGATTATTGTAATTGAATGTCATTCATTTTCAATATCCTCCAAAAATATGTCTGGCTATGAGGAAATATTACCTTACTTAGAAACAGGTGAGGGTTGGAAACAAGAAGGACGCCCAACTGTAATAAAAACCTACCTGAATAAACTCTGTCCAACACATGTAAGCATAGAAAAATGAATTTTAAAATGGTGATGATGATGATGATGATGATGATGATGATGATGATGATGGTGGTGGTGGTGGTGGTGATGATGATGATGCTGAGGAGGAGGAGGAGGAGGAGGAGGAGAAGGATTTACCATATAATTAGAATAATACACATTTGTTTACCTCACACACACTAAAATGATAAGTGAAGTCAATTAATTGCTGTTTTTGTGATTAGTGATAATCAGTGTGCAATCAACTGTATTGATTTCAAGAGGAAAATTAGCTATAAGATTTGTGATATCCATGCCTATCCTAAGGACAATAGAAGTGCATGTGAACTAAAATAACTACAAATTAGAAATGTAACATGAAATCGGTTGATTGGGAGCTAAGTCCTTAACTATTTGATTTGTAGTGTATTACATAATTTTCATCATGCATTTATTGTCAAATTTACAGCACTGAATGATTCATTCAAGATATTGGTATTGATTGTAATTATTCTGATTGTCTCATCTTCACAATATCTAAGATGAAAGAGACTTAATTCCATAATACTTCAGTTATCAGACTCACACTTGCACTCACTAACAGTTTTAATCCCCAAATTATTTTTTTGAGCAACACTATCGTCATCATTATCATCATTTAACGTCCGTTGTCCATGCTGGCATGGGTCAGACAGTTTGACCAGGGCTGGCAAGCTGGAAGGCTGCACCAGACTCCAGTTTGATTTGGCATGGTTTTCTATGGCTGGATGCCCTTCCTAATGCCAACCACTCTGAGAGTGTAATGGGTGCTTTTACATGCCACCGGCATGGGTGCCATTTGCGTGACACCAGGGTGCTTTTACATGCCACCAGCACAGGTGCCAATTCATGTAACACCTGTATCTGTCACAACTGCAATTTTGTTCAGTTTGATCAGTCTTCTCAAGTACGACATAATGCCAAAGGTCTCGGTCATTGCCTATGTAAGG
>NC_068991.1:35430194-35434634 GCF_001194135.2 Octopus bimaculoides | reverse complement strand
TATATATATATATATATATATATATTATATATATACTCTGTAAGTTGAAAAATCAAAGTTTTTTTTTTAATATTACTTTTATTCTATACGTTGTAGCTAATGACAAGAGCAATCTACTTAGTACGCATTTAAAAAATCATTTTATTTACCTGTAAATACTTTCCAACTCATTCAGGTCACTTGAGTACAGATATTTTAAAGGAAAATTGTATTTTCTACACAAAAGTGGATTGAACCCTTAGTGTTAAGATGAAGACATCCTCCAGAAGAAAAAGAACCAACAATTTAGAACTGCCAATGATCTACTCAGATTTTAAGGTGAGAAAATTAAATGTATTTCGTAGTTTTATTCACTTTAACCATCTCCTTATAAAAACTGTTGTTTTTATAACTATAGACAGTTTATCTATATTATCTTCAATTAAACATATTATTGACATAAACAAAATTTACCATTAGATTTAAGTCCAACAGCTTTACTGAAGAGAGTTGAATAAGCCAAAATATATGTATATAAATTAATGAGATAACTCTTTAAATACATTTTAAAAAAGGAATTAATCTCGCAATTTCTTTATTTTTTCATTTACAGAATGAAAGTAATTTATGAAAGTAAATTCTAATTTTCTCCCTTTTACAAGAAGTGAACAATTCTGAGCATATTATATGAACTGGAAAGCCCTTGTGGCCAATAAAAGAATTAATTATATGAACTGGAAAAGGATTTCAGCCTCAACATGAATCAGGTTTTTTTTAAACATGAAATGTTCACAGCCATATTAACCACACACAATTCATGAGCTAAAGATGGAACCAATACCTGCAACAAGTGTATCTCCATTCTGAACAGACAGAGATGGGTTAACCCTAAAATCAAACAAAACTTTTCCTCCCAAAAGGAAAATAATCAAGAATTTGAAATAATATCCTTATATAGAATTGTAGCATAGCTTTTATTCTGTCTCCTTAATCATTTCTCCTTGGGAAAATTCTGGTTGCAGTTCAGTTCTTATCAATAACTGAACCTGACACAGATCAATTTGCAGACTGTTATGTTTTTGAGAATTTTCCATTCTAGATGATCTGTCCATCAAGTAAACAATTTCATCTAGCAACCATACCTTTACACTAGAATTACTACAGCCAGTCACACTCTCTTTTTATCAGGTCATTAAGAATGAAATGTCCGATTTTGAACTGAAAGTTTATTTTACTTTATCTCAACAAAAAGCAATGCGGTAATTAAAGTATGCACCTACATTATCAACACAATTTTTGCCATTTTATGGGTAGCTTAGAATTCTGGAGAGCAAGATGTGATGAAATCACAAAAGGCTGTTTTTGCATCTTCTTCAGATTTGAAATTTTTTACTTGCAAAAAGTTGTCTAATGCCTGGAAAACGTGATAGTCAGTTGGTGCAAGGTCTGGTGAATATGGTGGATGACAGAGTACTTCCAAGTTCAGTTGATGATGTAACTCATCAATGTTAATGTAACTCTTCTTGACAAAGAATTGTCAGGATAAAACATTAGAGTTAACAATTATCAAACTTGGGGCATAAGAAAATCAGACATTTCATTCTTTATGACCTGGTAGTTTGATGTCTATTGGACAACAGATCAAAGGACCATCTTTTTTCTTCTTAGCACAAAATTTGAAGAACATTCTAGACAATATAATGTCAAGTGACTGCCTGTGAAAGCAGACTTGTTATAAGAAGCACTGTTCTCAACAGCTAAGCAGAAAACATTCAAATTCCACAGGAACCACACCTGTCATACAGAAAATATGAAACAATACTCTCTCTCTCTCTCACACACACACACACACACACACACACACATTTCATGTGTCACTGTTTTTAGACAATTACCTTTTGCAAATATATAGTTATCTTTTACAATAATTGGTGACCAATTTATGTTGATGAAATATCATACATTTGTGTTTAATTGTACTTTTGGTAACCATTATGTAAACTGCTTCAACTTGTAATAGTATTAGTGCTTTCATTTAGACATTTTACTGTTTTTCTTCATCTGCTATTTTATTTGTTGCTCTTCTTATACAAAGAATATCTAGATTCAATATAACTTTGTTACTATTATTGACATTATTAAATAATTTTAATATCTGAACTACACTTCTTAAGTCTTTTCTCTTTGTCATTTTTATATGTCTCTGTTTGCATCACCTAATTATTTTCTTGATGTTACACATCAAAGAAAAATAAAATTGTTATAATAAATAACAAATATCAACAAACAAATGATTTTAACGTTAACTTACATGAAAACTACCTTAATAACAAGTTGTTGAGCAGCCTTCCTTAATAAACACATTTATCTCCATTTTACCACTAAAAAAAATCGATGAGTGAAAAGGTTCCAATGATTTCTTGGAACATGTATTTTATAAATGCCTTTTCACTAACAAAATTGAGATGATTTCTGTTTACATGTTAAATAATCACTGCCTTTAATTACATAAAAGAGGTTTTTTGTTTAGCAAGTTTTGAACTTATGCACAAGTCAGTAGAAAAGGATCTTAACCACGAAGCAAGAATGCATAAACAATAAATAAAGAAGACAAAATGATAAACATAAGAGGAAATTTACCTCCTTGTCTTTGCTGACATCCGACCACCTTTTACTGCATCCTGCATAAAGAATTTAAATATTCAGCATTTTTGATTTTCTGGAAAATTACTTGGGGAAGTGATGCGAGAGGGGTGGGAGTTATGGCTAAAATGTCTCCAGTTTCAGAGATTGTGCAAATGAGATTACTTTCTCCCAAATATATGTCCAGGTCAAGACCATGAGAAAAATTTTCAATAATTCAATGCCCTTTTCAACTCAGTTAAATTCCCTCAACAAATGGTGATTATATATGCTTTATGCTCAAAATTTTATTTTACAGCTAAAAATGATGAATGCTTTATTTCATCAGCTACAAACCCCTCCATGGGTCTGCTCAAGTAGAGATGACAAGAGCTCACCAACAACAAAAGCAAAATTATGCTCAGTTAAACATTCTTTGTGGGTCTTTTTTTCTAGGTTTACATAAAACCCCAATCATAAACCAATCAAGTGTCAAGAATGGAAATGTATTACCTCATATCACTGTTAACAGATGTTTTAAACTTGTGATGAAAATAACACAGCAATTTTCTCAAAAAGTACAAGACAGCTGCAGTCAAAGAATTGAGAATTTAATGAACTAAGATTTAATAAAAACAGCTCCAACATGGAAGTAATTGTGAAATTGTTTTTAAAGAAACAGTTTTACTGCAAAATATTTTGGTGCTTTAAACCTCTACAGATAGCACAGCACCTCAAAAATGACGTATGATAGTTACAAACCAGTACAGATGTTTATTCTTCCACTAAATAATGAATGTTACATGATCTCTGATCTAAAGATATATCTATATATTTTGGGAATACATTGGAGTATAAACTGTCACATCCATGCTGAACAGCAACATTCAAAATGATGACTTGCACATTTATTCTTAATATGTTCTGGCAGATTAAGGTGGCAAACTGACAGAATTGTTAGTATGCCAGGTAAAACGCTTAGTGGCATTTCGTCTATCCTTATGTTCAGAGTTCAAATTCCACCAAGGCCAACTTTGCCTTCCATCCTTTCAGGGTCGATAAAATAAGTACCAGTTGAACACTGGGATCGATGTAATTAACTTAGCCCCTCCCCTGAATTTGCTAGCCTTGTGCCAAAATTTGAAACCAATATATGTTCCAACAAATTTTAATGTGAAAATGTTAATCATTGTAGTATTTCATCACAAGAGAACAGCTTCTCCCTCACTATGAATATGATTTCATAACACATTCAGATCATTAATACAAGGGATTCTGGGATATTTCAGGTTTCAACATCACTGTGTCTCATCAACAAAAAGCACCTGCCCACCCAGACTAATGAATTTAACAAGAGCCAATGATTTTCTTTAAAATTTTATTGCCATTGGAGTATAAAGTTATAATAAAACAAATGAATATAATTAATTCATCATAAAAGTATATTAAATATTGCAAATCAAACTGTCAGAAATATTGTTGTTTCATTATGTTATCTCTCATGAGTTTTAATATTCTTTTCTACTCGAGGCACAAGGCCCGAAATTTTTGGGGAGGGAGCCAGTCGATTAGATCGACCCCAGTACGCAACTGGTACTTAATTTATCAACTCCGAAAGGATGAAAGGCAAAGTCGACTTCGGCGGAATTTTAACTCAGAATGTAAAGACAGATAAAATAGCGTTAAGCATTTTGCCCGGTGTGCTAACGTTTCTGCCAGCTCACAGCCACCATGAGTTTTGATATTGCCATGGTCATTAAGATATCTGATTACATTGTATACATTTTGGATAAAATGCCTCAACTGCCACTTACCTTAACTTTCTTCTCTTCTTGAACT
>NC_068991.1:35423305-35425805 GCF_001194135.2 Octopus bimaculoides | reverse complement strand
AAAGAAAAAAATAGAAATTCATGATCTCTGAATAATAAGAACTAACACCATTTTATTTTCTACCACTAGCAAGAGGTCTGCAGTTTACTGGAGCTTATCACAACTGTTAAATATTTGAGAGAAAAGAACAGTTTCTGTCACAGTTTTTATCTATAGCATTACTAGTTAACAAACCACCTCTGCATGAACATTCAATATGTCAATTTTTGCTAAAATAGTCTTAAAAACAAAGGACACATTGGCCAATATAATACTGGATATATAGTGTCTCAGAAAAAATATAGAATTTTCAAAGCTGGAATGCCTTTGAACATAAGTCTTCTGGGTCAGAGCTGACCTGATGTTAAACAACAATAACATTTGTTAACAACACATTTAGGTGTCCCTCTCAGTTTACAGAAATAAGTGGTACTTCCACAGCTAAATGAACTAAAAATTATTCAAAGTTAAATATCTTAGCGAAGGACACAGTAGAATTTAATATTATTCACTGATCAGCTGGTAAAAGCAACAGACTCTATTAAATCACCCACTCACACACAAAACAACAAATGAATACAGAAAAAAAGATCATCAAATTGTATCAACATTCACAAGTGAATAGAAGTTGATATGAATACAGAAAATAATTCTTTTTGAGGTAATCAAACAAACTCTATAATCTCATTTTTGTTTCACAATTAAAAAGAATACTGCAATATACAGTCAAGACATTATTATTTGATCAATAAAAGTTCAATTGCAGGCATAAATTATTTTCAGTTGTTACAAATATGTGAAATTCTAAAAACACACTGTAACCCTCAGGTCTATACAAATGAGTGAATAAACAGGTGACACAAAAATCACAACAATAAGTATTCTAAAACTAGATTATGTGCAGACAGTGCTTGACCTTGTATTATGCAGTTAATAGTCTAACAGTCAACCACACAGTCAATGAGCTTCATTCTGTTTCAGAAACTATGAAATGTTCTATTTTATGCTGCAAAGCACTTAGTCCTGTTATATAGCAGCCAAATTTTCGAATTAAATACTACTCTTTTAAAAAGAAGAACTCAAAGAATAATGTAGTCTTAAATACATAATGCCTGAAGAAATACAAATACAGACTATTTGGAATGCCTCTAACTACAGATGTTTGATCAAGTCTAACAACATCCAAAATTTATAAAACAAATCCAATTTCTTTTCCCTGGGCATGAGGCTAATACTGTATAGGAAATGATATTATTGGTAGAATCAACCTTTGTACTACCTTATGATCTCTTGAAGATGAAAAGAAATATTGGTTTGGTTGAGGAACAATTCTATTGTAAAAGTGATAAAGTCAGTGTTAAAACAGATAGGTTGTATCAATATGACTAAGGGGTAAAAAATACCTGAAGCAGTATTCTGTATTCTAACACTAATGTGAGAGATAATATAATGAATTGACATACTTTAATCAAACAAGATTACCCAAGCAACTAATAAATAAAAACTCCTAAGATTTTTTTAATCTATTTTTTAATATAAACAAGGGAGATAATTTCAAAATAAGATTTGATGGAAATTAGAGGGTCAACACAGACTTTGCAGATTGAAATAATCTTGTTTAATTTCAGCAATTAAACCACCTCCATGCCCGGAGAGATTTTTTCTCTACTAATTACTTGGATAATCTCAGTTGATCAAGATTTTCCAACAGACAACTTACATATAAAACTGAAGCAAAATGGGCAATAGTGCCTTGCCATAGAAATGTTTTGGTTTATTTATTTTCAAAGTGTTCAAATTTGATAAATTAAGGGATCAAATCAATCAATTTTATCACCATCTCAGAGAATTGTTGTGTGATAAAGAAAAATTTGTATCCACTAACCTTTAATCATTGACTCTCATGTACTTTAACAAGTAAAAACATGAAAATTTCATTTGTAAACATTTACTCACCTCTAATCATAAAACTACCCGTTGTAAGGTATTCTCCAGTAGGTGCAGTCTTTGAAACTTGGTCATGGTACACCCACCAAGCACTTGTGATGACTTTGGCATCCCAAGCAGCACTATTACATATAGCCATGCTTCCAGCTTCATTTAGTGTTTTCGGGGGAACAGGTTTCACTAGGTGAACAAAGAAATTCAATGCATGTACATAATTTATTTTATGATTCAAGGAAATATTGGGTTGGCAACTAAGTTCCTGCCGTTTTTTAAAATTTTGGAATTTATTGCGTTTTTAAATTTTGGAATCTATTTTTCTAGAGAATTCTATTTTTGAATCATTTTGGAATCTTTATTTTTTCTAGTTAATTTAGTTAATTTTTGTTTATTTTGGAATGTCAAGTTAAGAAAAACGAGCATTTTCAACACCTCCTTCTTTTTGCTTTTAATCAAGGTTCTAAGGCCGCAAGAGCTGCTCACAACATTTGTGCTGTGTATGGAGAGGGTGCCATAGCTGAAGGAACCGCTCGTGGTTGGTATGCCAAGTTCAAAAATGGAAATTTTGACCTCAAAG
>NC_068991.1:35420146-35423221 GCF_001194135.2 Octopus bimaculoides | reverse complement strand
CTGCATGCTTTAAGTGACAACAACAAAAATCAACAAGCCACAATCTTCGCTGGTTTGCTTGCTTGTCACCACTCAACTCATGGACACAAGCAATGATTTCTTTACTGAATCATTACTGGCGATGAAAAATGGTGCCTGTACATCAATATGAAACAGCATAAGGAATGGCTTAGCTCTGGTCAAGAAGCGACACCGTGTGTGAAAGAAGATCTTCATCCACGTAAAACAATGTTGTGCGTATGGTGGGACTGGGAAGGGATTATCCATTATGAATTGCTTGAACAGAACCAAACGGTCAACACAGAACTCTATGTTCAACAGATGGAACGACTAAACATGGCTATTCAAGGGAAAAGACCTAATCGGCAGCATGGAGTTCTGCTGCAGGACAATGCCCACCCTCATATCGCCAATATGACCAAGGAAGCCATTCAAACGCATGGCTGGGAAGTGCTGCCACATCCGCCGTACTCTCCTGATTTGGCACCAACGGATTTCCACCGCTTTCGATCTCTTTCAAATGCTATGCATGGAGTTTCGTTCAATACTGATGCAGAATTGAGAGCTTGGTTGGATCAAGTTTTCGAGTCGAAATCAGGTGATTTCTAAAAACGAGGTAGTGAAAATCTTGTTGAACGTTGGGAAGAAGTTGTAAACAACAAGGGTGAATACATTATTGATTAATTAGTTGTTTTTTTTTTATTAAACCTTTCAAAAAATTTAAATTTAAAAAAACCGTGGGAACTTAGTTGCCAACCCAATACTTCAGTTTCCAATATTAATTGACTTTCTGTAATTTATGCTCCTATGTCTGAGAGAATGCTGCTGGTATACATAAAGACCACATCCAAAAGAAGCCCATCTGCCTAATTGGCAAAGACCCACTCACCAACACAACCAAACCTCCATATATGTGGTTCTCTTCATTCTGACTTTTCCATATTCTATGGAGAGCAGAGAAAATAGTTTCTGCTCCTCAGAGCAAGTAACCTGCAAACCACCTCCACCCAAGTCATAACTCATCTCATCACATAATCTGTTCTACAACTCCACCTACATGCAAGTAACCCTTTTCTCTTGCAAATGTAAATTCACTACAGTTACTGTGGATAAAGTATTCTCTCTTATGGTAAAAGGTGTAAAAATACTATATCTACCCCATGCTGTCCTCTGTTAGATTTCCAGACACAGCATGTCTATCTCTTTAGCTATTATCAGAGGTAAATACTGAAGAGAGTTATTATCAAAGGTAAATACCGAAGAAATACTGGGCAGATTTAAAGCCATAGCTTTAACTAAAACATAGTAAACCACATTGACTACACTCTCTGAGTGGTTGGCGTTAGGAAGGGCATCCAGCTGTAGAAACTCTGCCAAATTAGATTGGAGCCTGGTGTTGCCATCCGGTTTCACCAGTCCTCAGTCAAATCGTCCAACCCATGCTAGCATGGAAAGCGGACGTTAAACGATGATGATGATGATGATGATGATTGACTGAGTTCCACTATTAGACTGCCAAGTCAGGAGAAATTCAACAGTATTAGTACCAAGCAATGTTCAGGCATAAGCAAACTTTAGGTTAATTAAAATATGTTTCTGACATATTTCAAAATTCACTAATGCCTAAACACTGCTTGGTACTGAATATATATCTATATATTTTCTTTTATTTGTTTCAGCCATTTGACTGTGGCCATGCTGGACCACCACCTTGAAGAGATTTTGTCGAACAAATCAACCCCAGGACTTATTTCTTAAACCTAGTACTTATTCTATCAGTCACTTTTGCTGAACCATTAGGTTACAGGGATGTAAACACACCAACAACAGTTGTCAAGCAGGGGACAAACACAAATACATACACACACATATATATATAAAATACAAAAATGGGACAAGAACGCAAAACATCCAGACAGTTAGGTGATACAAAAAAAGGACAACAAAACATCCAGGCAGACGATACAAAGAAAACAAGGATGGGTTATTTGCAGTTCTCTTTCCTCAGTCGAGTTCCAGATTATCTTTGCAATTTCGGCTGGTTATACACGAGATTGCTCCAATCTGGCCAGCCCCAAGGAAAAACTAGGCTAAGAGCACTAGATTCCTTGGAAGAAAGCATCAAATGTATATGAAAACAAGGACGGGAAAAAAAAACAGAGAAACGGTACACAAATACAAATAACAGGACATAATAATGGGGTGTCTTTTGACTAAGGACAAATTAAATTAAGCTGGCATGTGATTCCTCACATGCCAGCTTAATTTATTCCAGCAGGGACATAAGATTTGACAGGCACAGGGAGGAATATAGATGTTGCATAGATGGTAGTCGAACCAAGAAAGAAAGACCAGGCTTGGCCGAACACCAGTCACGTGGGGAGAGAAGAGAGAAAGGTAGAGGCAGAAGGATAGAAGAATTAAGGAGCGAGAAAAAAATGAAAGGGACAGAGTGAGGTGAAAGAGGGAAGGTGAGCATGAAAAGAAGACCAGGAAATGTGAGAGAGAAAGAACAAAAGAAAGAAGAGTGGAATGAACAAAGTGTGAAGGGGCTGATAGAAAGAAGGAAAGAATGAAAGAATAGAAAGAATAATAGAGTCGTACAAAATTTAGATATAAAACTCCGAATGACCCATCCTTGTTTTCTTTGTATCGTCTGTCTGATGTTTTGTGTTCTTGTCTCATTTTTGTATTTTCTATATATAAAAATATAGTGGCATACGTACACTTTGGTCTCTTATATATATATCATCATCATCATCTTCGTTTAACGTCCGCTTTCCATGCTAGCATGGGTTGGACGATTTGACTGAGTACTGGTGAAACCAGATGGCTACACCAGGCTCCAATCTGATTTGGCAGAGTTTCTACAGCTGGATGCCCTTCCTAACGCCAACCACTCAGAGAGTGTAGTGGGTGCTTTTACGTGTCACCCGCACGAAGGCCAGTCAGGCGGTACTGGCAACGGCCACGCTCAAAATGGTGCAATTTATGTGCCACCCGCATATATATATATATATATATATATATATACACACATACATAAGTAAACATATATATATATATATATATATA
>NC_068991.1:35408742-35420021 GCF_001194135.2 Octopus bimaculoides | reverse complement strand
GCACATAAAAGACACCATTTCGAGCGTGGCCGTTTTCGTGCGGGTGACACGTAAAAGCACCCACTACACTCTCTGAGTGGTTGGCGTTAGGAAGGGCATCCAGCTGTAGAAACTCTGCCAAATCAGACTGGAGCCTGGTGTTGCCATCCGGTTTCACCAGTCCTCAGTCAAATCGTCCAACCCATGCTAGCATGGAAAGCGGACGTTAAACGATGATGATGATGATGATGATATATATATATATATATTGCTATATTTCAGGATGGTCACTTTTTTTTTGCTTAGAATGGACTACAAAGGACAGGAGGGGACACATGAGATGGAAGAGTTGCTGAAGAGGTTACAGATGTGTGATGAAAGATTTCCAGACAATGGACATACGATAAAATAAGAACAATAATAAACAAGTTAAGAACAACTATATAGTGTGTGTGTTTATTTGGCAGGAAAAAAAAAATGACCATCCTGAAATATAACAATATCTGTTTCAACACACAATTTCACATCAGGAATCTTGCAAGACAAATTCATAAACATATTCTTTTTCTTCTTTTACTGGTTTCAGTAATTTGACTGTGGCCATGCTGGACCACCGCCTTTAGTCGAACAAACTGCCTCCAGGACTTATTCTTTGTAAGCCTAGTACTTATTTTATCAGTCTCTTTTGCTGAACCACTAGATTACGGGGATGTAAACACACCAACATTGGTTGTCAAGCAATGGTGGTGAGACAAACACAGACACACAAATACATACACATATATATATATATATATACAATGGGCTTCTTTCAGTTTCCGTCTACCAAATCCACTCACAAGGCTTTGGTCGGCCCAAGGCTACAGTAGAAGACACTTGCCCAAGGTGCCACACAGTGGGACTGAACCCGGAACCATGTGGTTGGGAAGCAAGCTTCTTACCACACAGTCACTCCTGTGCCTACACACACACACACACACACACACAAACATACACACACACACATGTGCATGCATGCAATGAGTTTCTTTCAGTTTCAGTCATCCAAATTCACCCACAAGACTTTGGTCACCTTGGGGCTACAGTTGAAGACACTTGCCCAAAGCACTGCACAGTGGGACAGAACCCAAAACTACATGATGGGGAAATGGACTTCTTCACCACACACACCCACATATGTACCTATGTTCCATGTTACTTTTATGAATAAAACTTATGGTTAGATACTAAACACAGAACACTGCTTATATGAAACCGGACCAGGATTTAATTTGATGAACTTTCATCCCATGACTATTGTCTAAGCATTGGTACTAAAGTCTAGGTTCAAAAACTCCACCTAATAAACTTCCACTTCTGGACAGTGATTCTAATCCCACCATTTTTAAGACAAAGAAATCATCAATTCAGAAAACAAAGGAGAAATGCTGTTTTAGTTAAGATTTTATACCTGTGTGATTCTTGATAACAACACTGCTAGCACCATGAAGGTCTGCATGGACATAGAGATCTCCTAAACAAGAAAAAATAAATAAAATAAAAGAAATAAAAGAAAACAGTAAAACCATATTTCAGAAAATAAAAAGTAAAATATATATTCTATAGTTTGCTTGGATTATGGATACACAAAACTAAACATGGTCTACCAAGACATATATTATCTTTCTATTTTAGCTGTTTTGCTATTTCTATTTATAGTTATTTCACCATGTTTAAACAGGTTGGTTTTATTTTTCAGAAAAATTGTTCTTGCTTCTCAATGATCTTCAAGAGTGGAATCAGTGACACTGACACTAGCAGAAATATATGCTGTAACCTGTAATCCTACACAACTGCTCTAGAAATGAATAAATTCATATAGTAAATATCCAAATCTTAACCTCATTGTTATTAAGGCTAATGGTAAAATTTTTGATGTCTTCAACTATATATATAATTATGAAAATTGGCAAACAGTAACAGAACATAAAAAGAGAACAAACCTGGCCTTAAATATTTCTTCACTAAAATCTCATTCTGTTGCTGATCTCTACCTCCAACAACAACATAATTCTCAGAACTGATAAACCAAAGGAACTTTTCAAACCTTTAAGATAAATGCATTACATATGCTTTCACAATGAAAAAGAAAAATGCAAACTTTAAACAACAAAGATAAAATGACAGAAATTGAAATGCAGATACTGTTTGATGAACCTTAGATATCATTAGAACAATATGGCACCAAAGGAGAGTCCATTTACTTGTGGTGTATTCAAGGTAAGTTAATCTAGCAAAGAATAACTCATTCCAAACTATGGGAATATTCAAACTAAGAATATCAAAACTGGATAATAAACTTGGTTGAATGGAAGGTAACCTCTCTTTTTCTGCAGCACTCAACATTGTAAATGAATGATTTTGCATGTATACAAAAAAATTCATGGCAAAGGATAATGGAACTAGTAAATTCTATTATCTTTTGCCAGGAATTCTCCTTGAAGCTTTACCTATAGAACTGCTGACATTATCTTTTACCTAGGATTTTATTAACTCTTAGAACATGAAAATATCAAACACATCTATCTTTCACCCTGGATATTCCTTGGTTTCTTGAAGAACTGGTAGCTATTAATATCTTCAATTAAGGATATTCTTCATTTCAATATTTTCTTACATCTCTTTCCCTCTCTCCGATGACAGAATACTTTGCTTTCTTTACTCAATAACATATGATCCAAATGCTTAGCTATTCTTGAAACAGCTGTAAGAGATTAAACATGTTTCTTATAACTACTCTGCACTATGCTTATATTAAAAATCAAACATTCTAGAATGTTGCCAAATGTTTTGCTTGTTCATTATCTGTTTAAATATAAATTTGTTTTAATAAATTATTTGTATGATTGCATGTATATGATATTTTTGACAATTTTTTTTATCAATCGATTCAGAAGATGAAAGTTTCAATTATTCCTGAGGCTTTTTTGTTTGTTTTTTATGTATAATTCTCTGTCAACTGAATCCTCAAGCCCAAAGGTTACCCATATGTATGTAAAGTTAATAATTCTTAAATTTAAACAGGTCCTAAATGAGAATTATTTTCAAGCAATGTTAGAAGTCACACCTCTAAAGGGGAAGCAATGTTTCTAGAAACAAAAGTGAACAAAAACCCATTAAAGGGTCCAAATAGTAAACATTATAAAGAATAAATAATGAAAAGGGAAGTTTCAACAATCAAACCAAAAGCAGTATTCTGAATTACACTCTGTACATAAACGGAATAATATTAAAATAGTGTTCATCCATCCACTTACCAATGTGTTTTACGTGCTTTGTTAATTGTAGCTGCTGTAGCAACATCTTTTAATGTTTCCTTTGTCTTCCTCTCAGCAGATTTCAAAGCCTAAATCAACCAAATACACACTATCATTTATTTGCTTCAATATCTAATGTTGCAAAAAAAGAATACACAATACACACTCTCTACAGACTAAAGAATTTACTAAATTACATCTGATTTGCTGAACAACATCAACAAAAACAAAAAGTATTAAAAATGTTAAAATATTACATTTTAATCTCTCTCTCTCTCTCTCTCTCTCTCTCTCTCTCAAGTAGGAGTGGTTAAAAAGTTCACTTCAATACTACATGGTTTGGATTCCAATACCCTTGCATGGCACTTAGATAAGTATCTTTCACCATAGCTGCCATATATAAATATGTATGCATGCATGCACACATCTTTCATTTCTATACAAAACCACATAATGTCAGCAACAGCAAGGAAACTGGAAATCCAATGCTCTGTGAGTCAAGTTGTTTGTGTTATTTTCCCCAGTTCCAAATTTAAAAAACTCACTCATCACTGTTTCCATCAAAAATGCATTGAACCAGTGATTAACCTACTATGATCTGTAACCAACAATGCTATTGTGGGCTAACTGTAATTATAAATAAACATATAGAAACCATTTAATAGGAGGTTTTATTGTTTGAAATGATAGTCTATATGAAAAATGTGTAGAAAGAGTACTTTGTGGGAAGTGAATGCAGATTGGAGAGCTCTAACTTTTGCCTGGTTCGTTTTATAAGAGTACATGATTTGAGAAAGTTGCTGAGCCTGAAATATATCAGTTGATGTGTGAAGAAAAAACAGTTGCAAAGATGATACATTTTGCATTAAAAGCAAAGCATGACATGAAATGGTAGTAGAAAGTATTTGCAGCATGAATAATAAAGCAAAACTTTCAAAGGAAAGGCTGGATCCTACTAAGAATATTTGGTGTTGCTCACATATGAGACACTTATATTCCAGGCCAATAAGGGAAAACTGACAATAAAATGGGGATGACAGCAAATATAAAACAAGAGATAGGTCAATGAAAAAGGCTCAAGAAATAACTGAGGTGTCAAAAGCAACCTAGAGTGAAACAACAATAAAACATGAAAATAAAAGGTTAAAAAAAAAATGTCTTACTTTAGCAGAAGCATGAATGGTTTTCTGTTCCTTTTTGGCAGCTTGCCTCTTATTATCAAAATACCTTAAAATATAGGGAAATGTAATACAATTCAACTGATTATGTTCATGAAATATGATACAATAATGATACAATTAGTAAACTTGCACTATTAAAATAATATTTTAGTGTGTGCTACTGGTATGCTCTGGTCATTGGTGGCCAAACTGACATTCCCAGCTTACTAGGTTAGTGAGGAAGGCTGCTAGAAACCCAGGACAAAGACATGCCAAATGATCAGCTGTAGCCAGCACAGGGTCAATGGCTATCTAACAGTAGAGTATAGTAATCAAACAAGCTGTAAGACCACTGGCAGTGATGGACTCCCAGTTTCACACAGAACATGTCTTAGAGGTGGAAAACTCCAAATTCGAACCCCCACTGTTTGTGGGTAAGACTATGGCATGACAGACTTCCATCCTATGGTCAAACAATCTCATAGTCATATGGGTACCAGGGGTCTCCACAACCTCTACATTTCTGTGCTGTTGAATTCAGCTGATGAGGAACAAAAATGTAGATGATGTTACACAAGTTCCTCTCAATTAAAATCAGACCACATGCAACTGATGCAAACATCTTGGCTCCATGAAACTGGTGAATTTTTAGTTGCAGCAGTTAAGGTATCTGAACATCTGTGACAATGAAAAACTGCTACTTCTGTAGTTTTCTATATTCGCAAGGACGCACTGAAGGTGTAATGTAGGAAGAAGCACTCAAGATCCTCAGGTACCACAAGCAGTTACATCAAAGTCATAGTTTTCTTCGACTGTCAACGAACATCTAAATTTTCTTGCAAATTGGCTGTGGTGAGCGTTGAAACAGAATCAACTCTCTATCATCCAAACAGCAATAAAACATACCTAAATTTTCCCCTTCTCACAGACTTCATTTCTCTTGAATAGTTATCTTAATAAGTTAACTTCCCCCGTTACCTCATCTTTTCTTTAATTAATATCCCATAATACAAGATCATTAAGTCACAATTGAAGCTACTTCATTAAATTTGATGTATGTAAATATTGTCCTGAAGAGAAACATAATTTAGATAAAAATTCAAGATAAAGAGAGCCAGTAAGATTAGCTATTTTCAGTGTAAAACTGCAAATAATCAGTCTTAGAGGCTCTCTTTATAGGTTTTACTTGGATAAAAAGAAAAAAAATTATATGAAAACTAGACATTGATGCAAACTTACTGAAAATCACAGAAAATATCAACCAGCACAAGTACAGACAACAAATTTTGTTAATCTGTAATCTTTACTATTAACACTTTTACAGCACCAAAGACTTGTTGTACATCCATTTTCAGAATAACATATATTAATACCTAACAAACATTCCTATAATTGCAGCAAAAGTATAGAAAGTCACAAAATGTGCCACACTGGCACGTGCATGCGTGTGTTGTTTCTGAAAAAGATTATGAAGACGTCTCAACTATCAAACTAGTTATTAAATTGTTATCAGAGAATCATTTACACGTAATATATCTGTATGACTGCACCTGCAAAGTTCAACTCCTAACACCGATACAACCACAACTCTACTGCTACAATCATCAACACCACCACCACATCCATTACCACAATAGACACCACCATCCCCACCTCTACAGACACCACCACCACCAAAACTGCTACCACCAAAATCGATCACTGACAACACAACTACCACCAACACTGACACCACACCACCAACATACACATATGTATGTGTGTCTTGTGTGTCTTTGTGTCTGTGTTTTTCCTCCACTATCATCACTACCACTAGACAAGCAGTGATGGTATGTTTGTCCCTGTAATGTAGTGGTTCAGCAAAAGAGTCCAACAGAATAAGTACCAAGTTTTAACCCTTCGTGGGCCAGCAGGGTTGGAATTACACAAAGGGACCCCATTTTTATTTTTGCACATTTCTGCACTATCCATAAAGTAATATTTATTTAATCTTCTATATATGCGTGAGTGTATGATACAGAACAAGAAATTTAGCATTTTATAGGTATATATTTGTAATTATTAGCATTTAATGGAAGGGAATTAAAATATAATTTATTGACTGAAAAAAACCTTTATTGAAAGAAATCAACATTTTTTTTTATAGTTTTATAAACTATACATATAGCACTAAATATAAAATTAGACAAAATTATTTAGTATATCGATTCATACTAGTACAAATACGAAGAAAACTGACCTACAGTTCATCAGAATATCTAAAAAGAGAACAGAAAAAAATAATTTCACAGAAGGCCAATGGGGTCCAATTGGACCCCAATGACCATATTTTATGCTATAACATCCATATGACTGGAAATTTTTACTCAAAATTTGTATGTGTATACATAAACTATTGACATTAAAGTCATGTGATATAAAGTCATTTCAATAAAAAATATAAGAGTTGCTTTTAAAATTTGCTGGGGTCCCAAAGGACCCTGCTGCCCACGAAGAGTTAAAAAAACAAAAAATAACTGGGGTCAATTCATTCAACTAAAATTCTTCAAGGTGATACCCCAGCATGGCTACATTGTAATAACTGAAACAAGTAAAAGATAAAAGCTAAAAGATATGCATACACATGTATATGTACACACAAGTGTGTACAAACTCACATACATATACACATATATGTAACACACACATACAGATGAACAAATCTAGGCACACAAAAACGTCTACACATACATGTACACATACACACACACACACACACACACGTACATACATATAACACATTCATCCATATGCACACATACCTATATGCATATCTAAGGAGAGAATTCACAAAAAAACAAAAGACAAAGAAGGTGGTGTATTAGTTTAACGCTCAGGAAGTGAAAAAGTCTTTAAAGTTTCAAGCCTACACTCTTCCACAGAAAGGAACACAGAAAGAAACAAGGAGAGAAAATAAAGAATGTGTAGTGGCTAGCAATGCACTCACACAGATGCATATGAACACATACACACACAAGTACATATACACATGCAAGCATGTCCAACCCAACATATACAGGAATACACACACATATGTACACAAATACACACACACATAGGCATATACACATGTACCAACCTACATACACTTATACACACATGTACAGATATACGCACATGCAGATACACCCACACATGTATAGATATGCACATATGTACAGATATATACACATATACATGTAGAGATATGCACATATACACATAGTGCACTACATTACGCCAAGTAACAGCCCAGCATCACATCTTCCTTCACCTCACTACACCACACACATACATACACACACGTTCATGTGCACACCCATCACCTACACTCTTTAAATACAGCAAGTTTATTAATCTAGTTTTCCACTGTCATAACTATCTTCTTACTAATAAATTAAATATTATTCAGATTTAGGCACAAGGCCAGCAATTTTAAGGAGAAGGGCTAATCAATTTCATTAACCCCTGTACTTGACTGGTACTTTATTTTATCAACTCAGGAGGAATAAAAGGCAAAACTGACCACGGTAGGATTTGAACTCAGAAAGTGAAAAACCAGGACAAATACTGCAAAGTATTTTTTCTAATGTTCTAACAATTCTGTCAATCCATTACCTGACTTTAAATATGGTAATTAGATTTATATAGCATTGATTTTTTTTTTTACTTCACTTCTCTTTTATTGAAAATTTCTTCTATTTAAATTTTAAATGAATTTAAAAGTAACAGAGCAAGCAACTAAAATGTTTCATGAATAATAAAAATAACACACTGACTTTTTAGAATTGGCATAAGCACTGAGACCAAGATCAATGTCAATCATCAGAGACTTTGGTTGTTCATCCTCTTCTTCATCACTATCAATATAAGGATCACTGGAATGTAAGAATAGATAAAAACATCAGCATTTATTAAGATATTATTATTATCCAAGGAAACATTGACTGTAAAGTTATGATGTTGAACCACTGAATATCTGCTCATCAGTTCAAACCCTGCACAGTCATTGTTTGCTTTAGACAATGGGGTTCATAGTAAGAAAAACATGAAATTCTAAAATGAGGTAAGATTTTTATAAAAGTCATTAATGCATACAAGGTCAAATAAAAAGATATAGTTCCCAAACATTTCATCATTCAAGGCTCACAAGATCCCTTATAGAACAATGAGTAAGCTGCTTTGACAAGCTTAAATATTTACTTATAGAAAATAGGGGTCATTGTATTTGCAACTTCATACCCTTTTTTCTTTATTGTTATCTGCAGTTGCTTGTCAACATTATTTATTTAACTGTGTTCTAACTCTATTTTCACATTACTTTCTTATTGTTCATGCCATACCATTAAGAATATTACCTCACAGAAATTATCACAACCAGGCAGAATGTATCTCTCCATGTTTGCAATAACTGATTAATGCCTTTAAACTATTCCAGTAGTAATCAACTTCAGAGTTCTACTGAAATCTGCAGTATAAGTTGTTGTTGTCAGTCCTAAACCAGCATAAATATGATCAAATACAACCCAGCCATGATCACTCTAACTTTTTGAGGATTGCAATATCAAATATGGCCTTTCTTTTATGTATTAAATGAAAGAAAAAAATTATTTCTTAAGAAAATTATTCAAACATTTAGTCATTAAAAAAATACAAAAGCATCACTATAGTCCAGAATAGTAAACAGACAATCACAAAAACATTAAAGAGAGTAACGTCATCAATAAGCCTTGGCAATAAAATTATTAATAGCATCTTCTTCTCCAATAATTCCATAACAAAATATGAACACAACACAGTAACCTAATGAAAGACGTATAAAATATACAGTACCATTCTCTTCCACTTATATGGTTCCTATATTACAGTTAGGTGAACTGATCCAAAAAGCATTTACATGTGTTTACTGAAAACTCAGTTCAATACCAGCAACAAGGCATGAACTGTCAACCCTTTTATTTGTAAATTTTCATTTACCTTCACAATTAGCCAGCTAGTATCTCCAAAATAGTAAATTTAAATATTAGGGTTTCAAGGAAACATAAATACTCACTTGAGATGCATGGTGATGTGATTAGTTTCTAATTTTAGGGATTTAATGGAGCAAGCAACTGGATCTTGTTGCAGTTGAGCCTGTTTCAGTAATTCAGAAATTTCTGTCCAATTGATTTGATTGGCTAAAGCACTCCGAACAACTCTTATGGCTTGATCAACCTAACAAGATTCCAAATGAAACAAATTAATTCAAAAGTATTTTAATGAATCTAACATTTCAGTCAAATATTTTCAGTTGATTAGTAAAGCCTACTAACCAATACTCTCACATAGGTGAGTCAAAACACATGCTGTTTTAAATCTGAGTATGACAAGTGGATTAACTTTTCATTTATAATGCAAAATGACCAATATACTAGCAACCAGATTAATATTGATGAAGGCTCTACTTCATAACCAGGTTATGTGCTGTAACTTCTAACCACACACAGGCTCATTATTCTCTGCCCATCTCAGTGTTAATTACTGACCAAGCAGTTGTTTGTATTCCTGTTTTAATATATTTGGAGTACATATCAAGCATCATTTAACTGTCATCATATAAACATTACCTAGTTAATACTGTTTTTATCAAGTTATGACACCCCAACTAAAGGAAAGCTATTTTGTGCATTCCAATTGCTTGTTTTGTATCATATGAATCAAAAGAAATTAAAATTATAAAACAATCTTGCTCAGCTTTTATGTTGTCCAAATTTCCACTTTTTATAACGTTTTTGACTGTACTAATTTAGTTTTACTTTCTAGTTGAATGACTTTAGCCAATATGAAAAAGCAACTCTTATTCAAAGATATCTGACATCATAACCAATCACTACAATTTAGTCGATTCTTAGGATGAAATGATAGATAATGAAATTTCTATACTCGAGAAGTATTGTTTTGCCATAATATATTTATAGTAATATATTCATAATCATCATCATAAATGATGATGAGTCCAACTTCTAAAGAGTCAATGTTACACAGTAACTTCAGAAATGCTACCCAACAATGTAATGTCATGTTCAAGTTTATACTACAGGACACAATACAGAGATCAAGATCAGTCTTGTTTAATACAGTCCTGAATGACTATGAACTAGAAGTGCATGAATATCATAAATAGGTGCACAAGCTACATTCCACTAGAATTTAGAGCCATGCTTCCATTGCAGTATGAGAGACAATGTTAAACAAGGATTGGTCCTGTCAGACCTGTACATCCTTATGGAAAACATCTTGAGTTCCAGGGTTCAGAATCAATGACATGGAGAAATCAAAAATGGAAGGGAAAGAAAAGCGAGGGACAGATGGAGTGGGGTGAGAGGCGAGAAGGAAGGAAGGAAGGACGGAAAGAGTAAGGGAAATTCGTGTAGCTTCCTTTTTAATCTCCTCAGTAGATGTTTACTCTTTTAATGTGGTCGTTTATCACAACAGGTCGTGGAAGTGTGAGATATACTATATCTTTATTTACAATGTTTTCATTCGTAAGTTATAACAAATATTATTGTTTCTTAATTAAAAGCTATAATGATAATCTCGTTACTTATAACTTAATTATAAGTATTTATCACTAAGCATAACTCTTAGTTTAGGCTGCGTAAATGTTATGATGTATACATACCAAGACGCTGAACGTGCGTTCATACGTACATGTATGTTGAAGATATAGATTATATTTTTTTGACCGTTACACATAAAAAAATACAGTTTCATTAATATACAGAAATAAATTCAACAAGTTGAAAGAAACAAGAAGTAAAAGGAATTAAGTTTCTACATTAATTTA
>NC_068991.1:35405798-35408590 GCF_001194135.2 Octopus bimaculoides | reverse complement strand
TATATTAGCCGATACTCAAAAGGGTGAGTGTCGTGGATTTTAGTAGCATCCAACGATCACTGAAGAGTTTGCCGAAAATCAGGGTTTTTATAACTACTCATACACGAATCATAGAACCGTAACCCCGTGAAAGATTTCTTCAACGAAGTTCATAATTCGCATATGGGCAGTAATTTTTAACCAATGAGAAATCAATAATTTCTCATGTTCGGGCAAACGAACTTACGTTCTCTCTCCGCCTCTTATGAGTTTGCTATACTCTCATTGTAACCACTTTATACTTTCATCCTCTCTATCTTCCTTTCAAAGCCTCTTTCATCTTCTCCCTTCATGTTCATTACTCTCCCTCTCTCTCTGCTATTTACTCTCTCTTTCTCCCTCTATATCTTTTTTTTCTCTGTCATTCTCTCATGATTTCTCTTCTTCTTGTATTCATTTTCTTACTCTATTGCGGTTGCTCCCACCCCACCATGCCTTTTTCTTTCCCCTTCCTTTTTTATCCCTACCTTTGTCTCATTCATACATCCTAAGTCCTCCTCTCTTTCAGTTCTGATGAAAGTCTACTATTATTCTCCATTTGCACTGGCATTTTTTTTTTTTTGTTTTTACATCAAGTCAAAATATTTTCTCTGAGAACTATATTACTCTGTTTATAATTTTTCATCTTATGTCACTGTACTTTGTCTTTTAAGATGTCAAACTTTTTCTGTACTGTCCTCTATTTCAGTGATGTTTACCAATTGCTGGCAATCTCCAGACAGCTGGTATTGAGGGGGCTAAATGTGTCAAAACCATAATGATTGTGGATCCTAGCGAGGAAAAGATTTTTCCATATCTGTCCTTTTTTGTTAACCATTTTTCATGTCAGCTATCATGTGCACACACACACACCCACACACACAGAAAGGGGTGATGGCACAAGGGAAAGTGCAGTCTTCTTGCTTTTAATTGGTCTTGGCAAACAAAAAACTTCATATCAAAAATAGACAACTGGATGTTATCAGTAAAAGTGTTTTAAAATTTTTAAATTGAAAGCAAACTTCAATCAGTATTTGGCAAACAACTGTAAGGTCTTGAATTTGAATCCTGGCAGCACATTGTGTCCTTGAGCAAGACACTTATTCCACATTATTCCAGTTCACTCAGATGGCAAAAATGAGCTGTCCTGTAATTCAAAAGGTCAGCCTTGTCACATTGCGTGTCATGCTGAATCTCCTTATGAGAACTACATTAAGGGTTTGCATGTCTATGGAGTGCTCAGCCATTTGCATGTTAATTTCACAAGCAGGATTTCCATTGATCAGATCATAAGGATCACTCATCATCATAACTGATGCCATGCCAGTTATCATCATCATCACCATCATCGTTTTAACATCCACTTTACCATGCTTGCATAGGTTGGACAGAGTTTACTGAAGCAGACATGTGTGTGTGTGTGTATATATACATATATATATATATATATATATATATATATATAATATAGGATAAAATCTTTATAAGAATTTATCAAGTAGTCAGCGTGATATATATATATATAGATATACATTCAAATATAAATTAGAAGCAACATGAGTGGTGTAAACATTATCAAACACACATACACAGTGTATGTGCTTCGCTTGTTTGCCAGTCGACTGCAAATTGAAATGGAGGAGATGACTCTCTCAAAGCAAAGGGTGTTAAATCACCTGAAAGTCATAGCCATAGATGGGTGAGACAACTCATTCCGAGTCCCATTCAGGAGTGATGGACATCGATGTTTCACCATCTTTGTAGCTTATCAACATCACATACTTGAACCGAACCAGAGGCAAATTGGATAGCCTGTCCATCACTATATGTAAAATAGTGTAAAAACCATTTGTTAGTATGCCTAAACAAACCATATGTAGAAGTAAATTCAAGCAGTGCAAATGTTGTAAACATAGAGGCAAGATGAGAGAGTCATCTCCTCTGGGTCAAATCACAGCTGAGTAGCAAACAATCAAAGCACATACATAGTGTATGTGTGTCTGATAATGTTTACAACACTCGTGTGCTGATATTGATAAACCACAAAAAATGGTAAAGCGTCATTGTCCATCACTCCTGAATAGAGCTTGCTGTGGGTTGTCTCACTTGTCTATGACTATGACTTTCAGGAGTCATGCGGGTATGCATACATGCATGCGGGTGAGCATGTGTGAAGGCTCACAACCTAGTTGTCAGAGTGTTGAACTCATAGTTGCAAGATTGTGGTTTCAATTCCCAGATCTGTGGCGCATTGTGTTCTTGAGCAAAATATTTTATTTCACTCAGCTATAAATGAGTTACCCTATAATGGATTGGCATTCTGTTCAAGGGGAAAAATTGGCCTGCTCGCCTAACCACCAGGGTGACATCTTTCCATCATTTGAAAGCTAAAATAATGCAAGGAAGCGCATTGTGAAGAACATCTCATAGTCTGGTCAACACAGTGATATATACATATATATATAATATATATATATAGGCAGAGCTGTATGATGAGAAATTTGCTTCCCAACTTCACTGTTCAAGATTCGATGCCACTGTGTGGTACCTTAGGTAAGTGTCTTCTACTATAGTCACAGACCAACCAAAGCCTTGTAAGTGGATTTGTTAGATAGAAACTGATATCATCATGTGTGTGTGTGTGTGTGTGTGTGTGTGTGTGTGTGTGTTACTCTTTGCTTTGACATCATGTGTTAGTTGTAAGTGATACCGTAATGCAAATGTGTCCTTCATTTCTATGTTTGGTCATGGGGAAATATTACCTAATTTGGTAG
>NC_068991.1:35401933-35405225 GCF_001194135.2 Octopus bimaculoides | reverse complement strand
TTAGTGTCCAATGAAGGAAGGTACGTATAAGTGGGCTGCCTGAGGCCTTCGATTTAGGTCTCACTTGGCTTGCCAGGTCTTCTCACGCACAGCATATTTCCAAAGGTCTCGGTCAGAAGTCATCGCCTCGGTGAGGCCCAATGTTCGAAGATCGTGCCTCACCACCTCATCCCAGGTCTTCCTGGGCCTACCTCTTCCACAGGTTCCCTCAACTGCTAGGGTGTGGCACTTTTTCACACAGCTATCCTCATCCATTCTCACTACATGACCATACCAGCGCAATCGTCTCTCTTGCCCACCACAACTGATGCTTCGTAAGTTCAACTTTTCTATATATATATACTGGCAAAGCATCACCACTTGGTAGAGTGAGTAATAAAAGCCTAGTATGTTGTATCATGGATTTAAATATTCTTTCAATCATTTAATGGACTACTCTCTCTGCTTTATGCATGAGTTGTGGTTATATCAATCCAACACAAGAGCAACAAATGTATACTATTGACTTTCACAAATGTATTTACTAAGTAATTACAAATGATGTATAAAAATTAATAACTTACCAATGTTAGATTGTATTCAATAAACTGACCTTTTAAAGTATCCAGCTCCTGAAATTGAAAGTTAATTCTTAATAAGAAAATTATTGATTAAAAGAAACTTCAAGAAATCAATAATTCTACAAATCTTAACAGGTAATGTGATGATGTTTCTTTAAATATAATGTTAAAGAATCAAAACATTTGGAGCATATTCTTCTTCCTTGCTCAAAATCTTAGAATTCTCTCCTTTTCACAATGCAGTAATATTTTGTTAGCTTTATTTGAATTGATATTTGCTGCCATAGACCACTATTTTTTTGAGGTCTGCCATTTGATTATATATATATATATATATATATATATATATATATATGTATATATACAGTAATCCCTTGCCATATCGCAGTTCATCTATTGCCATTTATTATTTAAGCTTACGTTGATTCCTCTATGGTGTTGTTTTGCATTTATAATAAAATAAATATATACAAATTATAAAGATAATAAAAAAAAATATACAGTACAGAACTGTTTCTACTTTACGGATTTTCACCTATCACGGGGTTTTGGAATGTAACACCCGCGATAGTTGAGGGATTACTGTGTATGTATGTATAAATATATATATATATATATCTATATATATATATATATTAGCAGATGTCTGTGTATTTGTATGTCTGTGCATAATGCCAATGAGGGAGTGAGAGGGAAGAGAAAGAAACAGAGAAGCAAAATGAGGAAGGGGTTCCTTATTTCTCCTCCATCTCAGCATTTGTCACGTTCTTCGATAGAGGGAGAAATGTAAATAGTGTGTGTGAGTGAGTTAGAAAGAGATAGAATGAAAGAAACAAGCATAGACTAAAAGAGAGGAACTATTACAGAGGGTGAGAGAGAATAAGTGTAAGCATATACTATGTATACAGAATGAGAAAAAGATAGAGAGAAGAGAGAAAGAAACAGAGAGAAAACAAGTTTCTATAGAAGTTGAAAGAAAGTGGGATAGCAGGAGAGAGAGAGAGAGACACTGATGGTTGATACTGTATGTATGTTCTATAGGTGAAGGTGAAAGAAAACCAGCACAAAGACAGGGGGAAAGTGAGAGAGTAAGAGACGCTGATATCTGATACTGCATGTGTGTGTGTGTGTGTGTGTGTGTGTGTGTGTGTGTGTGTGTGTGTGTATGCATGTGTGTGCACGTGCATGTGGCATTCCACAATCACCTTTTTTTTTCAATCACTCTTGTGAAAATATTCACATAACTTTCACTCATTTTTTCATTTAATCCCCATTTTAATTTTCAAAAAGTTTCCCACAAGAGGAGACGGGGTAGATGTAGAGGATCAGTATTCTACAGTGAAGCAAAGATAAGTACAGATAGCCACAGTAAGGTCACTAGAGACTCCTGCACAACAACAGCAAAGACATGAAAATGACCAAAGGAGAGCTGCTGCATGAGAGGACCAATGAGTCACAAGAAGCAAGGGTAAAATGATTAGAACAATTACATCAACAAAATGCAATCCGCAGGAGCCAAGAGTCAAAAAAGGACAGAGAAAATGTTTAAAAGATGCAAGACAAAGACAAGCTGCCAGAGAGAGAGACAATGGATCAGCAAGAGATGAGACAAAGGAAAAACCAGGAGCAAACAGTTGCTGCAAGACTTCTCCAATCCTCAGAGGAAAAATGTAAGCGTCTTCATCAAGATAGGCTGAATACGTTTGACAAAAGAGTTGCACCTTTTAAGGCGACTTGGAAAAGATCAGCTTTCAACTATGATCCAAAACATGATTATCCTACAGAGAAATTGACTGATATTGGAGCAATGTCAAAAGAGTGCAGTTTTTATAAAGGAAAGAAATGGGAAAGAGAAATCACCACTATGGGTTGCGGTGGAAGAACGGTTGTTTTACGGACGTTTAGTACACCCACAGATACTTTGAAGGCATTGCTGTTGGGAAACACACCAACGAGAGTGCACTTCTTGGAAAACATTAGGAATTATAATTCTGCTTTCCAAATGATCTCCTTTGGTAGCAATATTATAAGAGAAGGGATCATTTAAAGTTCAAGGTCAAGTATATCATCATATTGGATCTTTGTTGCCAACTGAAGGCAACAATCCTCAATTTTTACAGCTATATTTTGTGACAAATTACAAGGAGCAGGCTTTACAATGGTCACTTAACCTTCCTAATTTGAAAGAAGAGTTAATCTTTGATCTGCAAGTAATGTTGCGTGCAAACAATAGCTACATCAGAAGCTTCAAGTATGTATTGGAATCTGCATCACCCACTGAATACAAGATAGTTATTGATGCAAACAAAAAGTCTATTTCTGAGCACAGTGGCCACTACAATGCTCCAGTTGCAAATGAAGTAACAGTAATTATTACAGGCGATGAGTATAGGAAGAGAAATATTATTCAAGGAAGAGGAAATAAGATTCAACAGATAAATGCCACCCACCAATCATATGATGCACTCCAGTATCCATTAATCTATGTATTTAGCCAAGATGGATATCACTTTAGTATATAAAAAAACAGATACGTAATTTCCTTCAATATATGTGATAGAATTTATCTCCCTTCACAAAAGTGGTAAATTTTGTGTTTTTGTTTTTTTGTATTATGAATTCAGAATTGATTTCCCAATTGAAGAATAAATTGAATTTAGAATAACAAATTTCTATACAACATATTTTGCTTTTTTCTTCCAATATATAATGAACAATTTCATTCCCAGGCT
>NC_068991.1:35385188-35401886 GCF_001194135.2 Octopus bimaculoides | reverse complement strand
AAAGACTATTTGCCAACATAATGTGGCAGTCCTGGGTGGGATGAATGTTATTGTTGTTTAGCCGCTGTTCAAAAACATAAGAACACAGATATTGTGTTGTATAGCCAGCTGGAAACAATGTTTCCTGGGGCTAAACAACAGTAACATTCGTCCCATCTAAGACTGCCACATTATGTTGGCAAATAGTCTTTACTTTATATTTGTGTGTGTGTGTACATAAATGTCGAATGATGAAAATGAGTGCTCAACACCGCATATATATAATTTCTAAACTCCTTCATTAATTGACCCTCTGACACAAAAAAAAATTAACAATAATTGGCAAATAAGCTATTATTCCATTCATTTAATAATTTGAATTTGTAACTTTGGATGACTGCAAATCAAATGAAGTATCCTCATATAGGTACATCTACCCACACCCAGTATATTTCGATATACCTTAAGCCAGTACTTATTTGCATAGTTCTAAACAGCAGCTGAGTTTCTTGCATGTGAAAACTAGAAAACTATAATCAATGTAATTATCATCTTCATCATTTTAACACTTGTTTCTTCATTTTTCATTAATTGAATTTACACAATTCCCTCTAACTCCTGTCATATTCTGTTCAAACAACTTCTCTCTATGTTTCCCTCGGTTTGTAATAGCAACTCTTCAGCACCAGCTCATAGTATTTTTACACACAATATGCATCAGTAGTACATTCCTGACCCATTCCTCATATTGTCTGCAATTTCTAAAACAGTGGTTTTCTGCTAAATTGAAGACGAGACAATTTAGAACAAAAGATATACCTGGACTTTTTGTAATTCTTGCATCCTTTTTTCATGATCCTTTTTCACATTTTCCAATTTTTTCACTGCAATTTTTTCCTGAAGCAATAAATTAAAGTTTAATTCATGATTTGGTCAAGACATTACAAAATAAGAAAAGTGATATTATAATATGGTAGGAAAGCCAATTCAAAATCAATAAACTTTTTGACCTAATATTAACAATTAAAAAAATTAATAATTTTGGAAAATCATTTGTAAGATTCATGAAAAAATCCTCTACTTTGAAATATGAATTACCTGCTGTAATATCTTCATATCTAACTTTTGGGTTTCTAATTTAGAAAAAAATTCATCAACAGCCTATAAAAAAAGAAAAGAAACAAAACACTAGCTTAACAAAAATAAACAAAGAAATTATTTTGTAAGAGAAAAACAAAATATGAAAATTGCATGTTCGAATTTTTTTATATACATTAAATCTTTTACAGAGTTGATGTTAACCTTTATGTAAATTATATAAACCTTTTAGATAGATTATTTAAACATTTTGTTAGTCTTTTCCTTACCTGCATAAGTTATATTACTCTTGTGCAGCACAGCATCTTGTTGCAGTCCCTTGTCATCTTCACTGTGAAGTTCAGCATCCTGAGATTGCTTTCACCATTTCTGTCTATGTTCTCTTCTTCCACAGGTTCCTTCCACTCAGATCCTTTAGCACTTACTTGCCATTCTCTATATGCATCACATATCCATACCTGTGCAGTCTCTTCTCTTACACTCTACAGCCATTTCTCTCTATACCCAGTTTTTCTCTCAGATCATTTGTGCTCCAAAATTTATTTGCACTACCATTATACATCCAGCAGAACATGCTCACCTAATTTTTTCCAGCTCACTCACAGGCTCTGTATTCAATACCTGTGCAATGATACCACACAATATCACACAGCACACAAGCACCATACAGTCTGCTCTTCACACAAAGGGAAGTCCCTTTGTTGCCAACAGAGTTAACAGTTTTATAAAAGTTTTCCACATTGTTCTTACTCTGGCTACAGAAACTCACTTTCATTGTCAATTAGGTCACATAAATTAACAGAAGCAGTCAACTAATTCTGAAGAAACTTCCAGATATTTGAAGAAATTCATTTAATAATTGCCTTTCTGGTAACTATTTCAGTATATCTGCTACATATAAAGTCCTTCTCTGTCGGCCTGCCTATGATTCTATTATATCTTTTGTGTACCCATAGTTTACCATATGCAATTCCTGCGTAATCTGTTTCTGCATTTTCTACATAACCACTTCTCAAATTGCAGATGAGTCTTATACTCTTTTTATGCTCCACTGAATGTGCAACATCAGTGTGCATGAACAACAAAGCACAAATGAGTTGAGAGAAAAGTTGGGTATAAGAGGAATCAAATGCAGCATGTAAGAGAGAAGACTATGTTGGTTTGGACATGTGATGCATATGTATGAAAACAGCAGTATGAAGAAGTGCCAGTCACTGAAAGTGGATGGTACATGTGGAAAAGGGAGACCCAGAAAGACATGGGATGAAGTGGTGAGGGCCGATCTCAGGATGTTTGGGGCTCACAGGGAAAATGACAATAGACTGAGATGTCTGGTAATATGAAGTTCTAGCAAAGACTCATCTATGTCAGTGAAACTGGGTACTAGAAGCACTGTGATTTCTACCCACACGTAACAAAACTTTTCACACACCCTACCCCAACAAACTAAACTACATATCTTCTCCCAAACTGCATCTCTTCTCTTCCTCACATTTCCCTTCATACACTATAATTATCTCCCACTCCCCAATCCTGTCCTCACTGTATCATTGCTATCTCCACCCACTCTACATACTCAGGTTCTCACCAGTCACTGCATTGCCCACCCCCACTCCCTACTCACACTTTTTGATAATACTCTGCCACATATATTATGACCTCCATACCTTGAGTGTATGCCCTGACACTTGCCACCATCTACCACTCTCTTCTTTTACTCTATCATCCCATCTATGTTCTGATCCCCATTCGTTGTGGGTATGCCTTGACATTTTGCCACCATCTCTCTCCTGCTCTCACTCACACTCTTGTTGTCTTACACTCTCTCTCTTTCTCTTGTCCCTCCCTCTGGCTGGGTAACCATGCATCTCCTTTACAGCAGCACGCCTGTTTCTGTCCTCATTCTTGATCACGATCTCACATTCACTCTCTCTCTCTCTCTCTCTCTCTCTCTGACTAAGTAACCATGTACCTCCTCTACAGCAAGTCACCTGTTTCTGTTTTTCTGTCTCTCTCTGTCACAATCTAACACAAAATCACTGCTTCTAATGTCCCCTCCCCTCAAAAGTTCTTGTACCTCCTCTACATCTAGACACCTGTTTCTGTCTCCTTGTCTCCCTCTAACCTTTAATCTTCTGACACATCCTCCAATAGCCCCTCTCCTCTCAAAAATTCCTTGTCTTGCAAGTTACTTGGTAACCCTGTCAGTGGTGGTGCCACATAAAAAGCATCCAGTCCACACTGTAAAGTGTTTGGCATTTGGAAGGGCATTCAGTTGTAAAAAACATGCCAAAACTGACCTCACCTGTGCTGGTGCTTTGTAAAAAGTACAGACACAGAAGTCTGGTGCAGTCTTCTGCCTGGCCAGCTCCTGTCAAACCGTCCAACCCATGCCAGTAAGGAAGGTAGATATTATACGATGATGATTTTAAAAACTTATATTAAATAGGTTTACTTTGAGGTCTCTCAATTCCAGGTTTTGCTTTCATGGTTGTAATTTTTGTAATTCTTCAACAGATTTAGCTATGAGAACTGGCTCATTGACATACAGATGTTCCAACAGGTCTTAAATCTTTTATATAGTTATTACATATATTTTCCTGCATAAATTATATATCCAGCTTTGTAAAATATATTTTATAACCTTATCTTTATTAAGACATATAACTTTTATTTGCTTCATTTAAATGTACGTTAAATATAATTACATCAAAAAAGAAATTTAAAAACAATTGAATACATGTTATTTTTAATGCTAATATGTATAATATTTCAATACCTTATCAAAACTGTCCATTTCTAAAAAAGGCCGTTTTTCATACTGACAGAAAAGATATGGATGGAATTCATCATATCTGAAGAATACAAAAAATTTAAAACTGTTAGATAACCATATATTATTGTGAAACTAATGTAAAAATGGCAAACAAGACATAAAACCCTGAACAGCCCTCTTGAATATGACACAAATCTATCATGGGTAAAATTCCTGGAGCATCTGATACCAATGCTTTACAGTTAGTTAAATACAGACAGGAGAATTAAGAGAATTAAGAAAAAATACCCACAACTACCTTCATCCTTACTTTACTACTGTTTTCATCACCAGTATCATTTTCTTTACATTTTAAAACTTCTTTAATATTATTATCTTTATTACTGCTACTATTATTTTCCTGTGATATTGCTTCATTTAACAATCTCAACTACAGAGTATCAAACAGATGTTTAGGGTAGGTATTGTCATGTATTGATGGCATTTCCCATTATAATGTTGCTATAAAAAGGTGTAAAATTAATTTAAACTCACTATATAGAGACATAAATTTAAATAAAACTATGGCAGCAAAATTGACGGTAGAGCTAAACCACTACCTTGTCAATCTTGTGTCAACTAAAACCATTCATCATGAGCTCCCTAAAGCTGGATACCATGGGAGGGTTGCAATTTCTGAACTTCTGCTTTTTTCCTATCAACATTGATAAGTAAACAAAATTGTGTCTAGACTACCAGAAGTGGTCAATGGCTCATGAAACGATGTCATTTCTAATGAATCATCATTCAGCCTTTTCAATTCAGAATGAGTCTGGAAACAGCCCAAAGAAGCCTACAACCTTGACTGCTTGGTCCCCAATTGAAAGCATGAAGGTGGCTCTTTGATGATTTGTGCAGCAATACCATGAAATTCTCTTGGCCCTTTAGTTGTTCCACGTAGCAAAGTTAACACCAAGGATAATCTGAGTATTTTGGCTGATCATGTTCATTCTATGGTACAAACATTGTTCCCTGCATATAGCACAACCTTCCAGGATAATAATGTATCAATTCACATGGCAAATGTGATTCAAAATTGGTACAAAGAGCACAAAATTTAAGTAAACCACATAGATTGACCCCACCACCACCACCACAATCACTGGATATCAATATAATTGAATATTTATGGTGCATTTTCAAGCAGCAAGTGAGGAGCCACTTTGCTCCACCCTCACTGCTGAAATAGCTAAAGCAAGTTTTACTTGAAGAATGGCTCAAAATTCCCCAAACATCTGCTCAGAACCTGGACAAGTCAATTCCTCGACATGTCAAAAGTGTAATTGATGCCAAAGTTGGACCAACTCCATATTAAGTAATAATACTTCCATTTAAGAAGGTGTTTCCAATATTTTGTCTAACCATATTTCATGTGTGTGTGTGTGTGTGCGCGTGTGTGCGTGCGTGCATGCTTTTTTCACATTATGCAACAGTTGTAAATGAACAGCAATGTCATACAAGTGATGCCATTTGTTTCCAATCTTATTTTGAAACATGCCCAGCAAAGGAGGCATTTCTTGCTTGGTGAGAATTGGCAACAGAAAGGGCATCTGGTTGTAGAAAATTTGCCTCAAAGGATTGTCTGACTCATGCAAGCATGGAAAAATGGACATTAAAATGATAACAGTGATGATATGCCTACACATAAACTGAGAAAGATGCATAGATACAGGGTGTTCAAGTTAAATTTAACAGTTTGCATATCACATCCATAAATAAATGTATTTTTAAAAAATCAAAAAATATCAACTAGATTATGGCTGGGGGATAACAGTTTACTCAGAGTACCTACCACAGCCTCAAGACATCTCCAGAACCTGGCACACACATTCCTTACACCTTGATCTTGGCTACCAGGTTGGCCTTGGTGCTGCAGGCAGAGTAACTGGTATTTCTCAACCACACTCCATACACTGTAATCCATGAATTACAACTAAGAATTTGAGGTTGGTGAAGTTGTAAAAATTCTCCAACAACCATTTCTGACTTTTTCCAAAAGTACAGCAAGGAAGCATGATGTCACCCTCATTGGAGACACACCCAAAGACCATCACAGACTGGGGGAACTTGATTTTCATATATGGGACATCATGTGGATTATAGGCAAGCCACCTGTTGTTCTGGATGTTGTGCAACTAGTCCAGGAAGAAGTTCTTTTCTTCTGAGAAGAACCAGATCATCCTCAGCTCAATAGGAGGCCTCAGCTTGTTCAAGAGCTTCTTGGCCTTCACTGTCAGAATTTTTCCCTTACACCTCTTGTACAAGTAGTAATGAAGATCTTCATTCAGGTGGTGACTCCAACACTCATCTCTTTCACCAAAGCCCAGGTCCCCTTGCTCAGATCTTCCATCACTTTATCCAGAAGTAGTCACATGAATACTAGCGTGCAGGCACAGTCAGAATGTCTGTTGTGTTCCTTCCTGCTGGTTACAGCTTTGGAGTCTTCATTGTAGCTGTCCATGTGATGTCTTACAGCCTTTACAAATTTCACACACATTGAGCAGCTGTCATCATGTCAGTGTTTTGATACCCAGTGCAAATTATCATGATACTGGTAACTTTTTCTCAACTACAACTTCAATTTTCATGTTCTCAAATGCCATTGACTGTTCCCCTCAACAAAATTCTGCCCAACACATGCAAGTATGGAAAAGTGGATGATGATGAGATGATTTTATATATATATATATAAATTAAGTGGCTAGACGCAATTTAAAACCAAAACAGGAAATAATTCACCGTCACTAAAAGTAATCAAGGGTGCAAGGAGCACCAGTATTGCTAGAAATAAGAGTCGTTGAACAATGAGAATGACTGCATTGGTAGCTACAGATTCTTTAGCTATGTATCAAAGCTACCATTGGTTTCATGTTAACAAAAACCTCAATTTTTCAAACTAATCACATAGAAAAATTGCTGTTCATCTCCATTTTGGATTAAAGTCACATTAAGTCTTTCAGGAATGTTTGGTAAGCAAACACAAGAAATAAAGGGAAACGACTCTTGGAAAACAACTCTTGGACAATTATCCTCCTTAGATTTGACTTTTGGAGAAAATGAAGTGTCAATGTTTTAGCATATAAATACTTGTATTTTTATCTTAAACTTTTGCACATAAAAGCTTATATTAATTTGTATGTGCACCTGGCTGCCAAGAGTTTACTTTGAGTTTTGACGTCAAAATTTTGCAGCTTTTGTAATTTCATGTTATTAGTTCATGTGCATTTTGTGTACATATTTGTGGATTAGTGTACATATTTTTTTGTTTCAGTCTTTGTATTATGTGGTTTTCTGTGCATCCACATATATGTACACGCATACTTACACACAGAACACACACACACGTTACTGTAGATACACACACATGCTTGCACATATATACACAGACACACACACACGTGTATATACACATGTGTATATACATAAATGCCACAAAATTTCCATGTGTATATTTTGGACCTGTGCACATGATTTGTTTCATGTGTTCAATACATTTTTTTATATATACGCATAATTTGTGGGATTTTACATATCTTGCACATATGTTTTACATGTTTATTTCATGTGTATTACATATTCTTATGCTTATTTCAATGTCAAACTCGCAAGGTTTTGTGTTGCTGAATGATAAGTTTGTTTATATTATGTAATGTGCTAAGTATGTATAATGCTCCTACATTTGTGTATTGAGGGAGCTCAGCATGAGGGTATGTGTTTCCTATGTATGAAGTTTATATAATGCATATATTCATGTGTGTGTGTGTGTGTGTGTGCGTGCGCACACACACACACCTAGAATCATATACATAGGTGGCTGAATGGCAAAGTGACATTGACATCAAATATAGCTTAATCTAAGAAGAGATGATGTCTTATTTTTAAATATAGAAAGTGGTGGAAGTTCATACTTTTTCTAGGATATGAACAATGTTTATATTCTTGATTAAAGCCTTGAATTATCTAAAAACTCACCTTCAGTTCTAACACATACTCTTTCAAAACAATGTGAATACAATTCTGACAAACATTGATCCCCATCTTCATCATTTTAACATTCACTTTTCCATGCTTGCATGAATCACACAAAGCTTATTCAGGCAGATTTTCTACAACTGGATGCCCTTCCTGTCACCAATTTTCACCTGTTTCCAAGCAAAGTAATATTTGCTCAAGACTAAACATGTTTTCACAAAATATTGGAATTAATGATACTGCTTGTATGACAGTGGCACTCATTTACAAATATTATGCAATGTCAAAACAAAGAAGTAAAAAAAACATACACATATATACACATACACATTTACATACACACACATACATACATACATACACACTACATGCATATACACATACATACACACACACACACACACACATTGTCTTTTATTTGTTTGTCATTAGACTGTGGCCATGCTGGGGTACCACCTAGAAGAATTTCAGTCAACCTAATCAGCCCCAATACTTATTTCTTTTTATACCTGGTACTTATTCTATCAGTCACTTTTGCCAACCTACTAAGTTATGGGGACATAAACACACCAACAACAGTTGTCAAGTAGTGGTGGGAAGAGGCAGACACACACACACACACACACACACACACATATATATATATACAACATGATTTTTTTTTCAGCTTCCATCTACAAAATCCACTCATAAGGCTTGGTCAACCTGAGACTATAGTTGAAGACATTTGCCCAAGGTGTCACGCAGTGAGGCTGAACTTGAGATCATGTGATTGGGATGCAAACTTCTTACCACACAGCCACACCTGCACTTATTTTATATATATATATATCATATCATATCATATCATATCATATCATATCATATGTCATCATCATTTAATATCCATTTTCCATGCTGGCATGGGTTGGACAGTTTGACAAACGCTGGCAAGCCATAGGACTGTGCCAAGTTCTACTGTCTGCTTTGGCATGGTCTCTATGTATGGCTGGATGCCCTTCCCAATACCAACCACTTTACAGAGTGTAGTGGGTGCTTTTTACCAGCACCAGCAAGGTCACCAAGTAACCTGCAAGACAAAGATCCCTCAAGTAAGAGGAGGAGCAGTATTGAGTGAGGTTGCTTTGTACCAGGTGATGAGAGAGAGAGAGATGGTGGCAATATGTCAGGGAATACCCTCGTGGTATAAGGTGAATGTAAATGGAGTGGTAGAAAATTGCATGAGCAGAGTTTGTGAGAGTGCAAAGGGGAAGAGGGGAAGGAAAGAGGAATGCAAGTGAGTGGTGAAACACCAGTATATTGGGGAGCAACAGAATAGAAATGATACAGTTGGTGGGGGAGGACAGGAGAGTGAGATGACAGAGTGGCTTTGGGCTGAAGGAGTGGCAGGGCAAGACAAGCAAAGTGCATGACATAGACACAATAGGCTTCTTTCTGTTACCATCTGTCAAATCCACTCACAAGGACTATAGTAAAGTGTCATACAGTGAACAATACAGAGTATTCAGATACAATACCACAGGTTATTTATTCACAAAGGGTAACTTACATTAAAAGCTCTTTTGTCTCCTCTCCTTTAGTTGCAGGTCTCATGTCTCGCTTCTGTATTATATATCCCTGAAATAAGAAGTGACAGAGAGAAGTCACAATTAATGGAGATATCACACAAGTGACAGAGACTTGAAACACACAAGAGCTATAACACAAGCAAGAATTGATAAGATATAAACAATAAAGTTCAAATATATGTGACAAGTAACAAATGACAGATAAGCAGTGAAGGTAAAAAGAAATATTTCAAATGGAAATTTCATCTTGAATTACAATATCCAACAACTATTTAGGAAGAGAGTTTGTTTTTTGTTTGTTTGGTTTTTTTTTTCTTATTTGGAACAATTTTTTGTACAAAAAGCTATCTCCAAAATCTGTTTGGCTATAAATTTAAGAAACTCTATGTAAATCCCATAACTTATTCAATAACATAATATTGCCATAGAAGTCTCCAGGCTCATGAGAAGAGCTTTTCCAAGTCTTCAAAGTATTTAGGTGACCAAGATACAAGACTCCCTCCTGAACAAGGTACCAGACAACTGCAGAGTTAACTTCCCAACTACCACTGATACTCATTTTCAGCTGAGTGAACTGGAGCAATGTGAAATGAAGTGCCTTGCTCAAGGACACTGTTCACCATAAGTCTAAAAATCAAATCCACAACCCAACACCCTCACCACTAGCCCACACATCTTCACACAATCTCCATACTAACTTTAAAAATAAAATCAATAATTTCTCTGAATGATAGTTTAGATTCTACTATATATTCCACTGATTGAAAAAGGTACCACTTAACGACTTCATCATTATTGACCATATAAAATGAATCAAATAAAACCTGCATCATTCCAAGAGGATTTCAGCTAAGTAGTGTAAGCCTATAAAAAGCTCATCAATTATACAGTGCTGCAATGCTTAGAGCAAAGCTGTACAGTCCATAGTGCCTATATTGACACAAGTAGTCAGAGCCATCTGAAAGGGAAGTGCATTGGCCACAGATACAATACTCAGTCATTTGTGGTTTTCATTATATCACTAATATGATGATAATTAAGATATAAAGCTTATAAAAGTCAGATTGAAGAAAAATAAAATTTAAGGTCTGAAAGTTTGGTTAATGCAAACCTTAGTCTTCTGTGTTGAGAGATTTTGAAACAGTTCAGCAGCTTTTTCTAAAGCATTCATCAATTTGTCAAAATCTAAAAAGTAGGGGAAAAAAATCAACTCATATTAACAAGCAGTTACTTAATTGGAAGGGATGTATTGAAATAATATCATTATCGTAGTAACAATAATAATGATGATTTTTCACACTGAGAAGGCGGCAAACTGGTAGAAACGTTGAGTTCAAATTCTGCTGGGGTCGACTTTGCCTTTCATCCTTTCAGGGTTGATAAATTAAGTACCAATTGTGTACTGAAGTCAATCTAATTGACTGGGCCCCCCCCCTCTCCAAAAATTTCAGGCCTTGTGCCTAGAGTAGAAAAAATTTTTCACATTGAGACAAGTACTTTACTAGTACAATTTTATCAATTTTCAAAGGTTAGAAAGTAAAATATATACCCTAGCAGGAAGAGGACACAGTCCTTAAGAATTCAGCATCACACCCTCAGTTACAACATTAACAATAATAATGGTTTTTGATTTAAGCACAAAGGTAGCAATTTTGAGGAGAGAGGTTCAGTCAATACCATTGTTAGCAGTACTAGACTGCTACTTTATTTTATCAGCTCCCTTCCCCTAACCCAGTCCAAAAGGATAAAAAGTAAAGTTGACCTTGGCAGGATATGAACTCAGAATGGGAAGAGTCAAAACAAATACTGCAAAGCATTTCATCCGATGAAATTACAATGGCAGTTTATAATGAGAAGAAAGGGAATAGAGGAGGAAAGATGGGATAAAAAGTGGACATCATCATCATCATCATCATTCACACAGTGTACAAAATATTTGAACATAAAAATGGTTTCTAATTTAGGCACAAGGCCAGCAACTTTGCAGGAAAAGGATTACTCATTACCATCAAACCCCAGTTTTTGACTGATATTTATATCAACCTTAAATGAATGAAAGGCAAAGTTGACTTTGGTAAGATTTGAAATCAAAACATAAGGAGTCAGAACAAATACTGCAATGCTCTAACAATTCTGGTAATTCATTGCTCTAAAACTATTTCTGATTTTGTCACAAAGTCAGCTATTTTGAGGAGATGGGGTTAGTCAATGCATCAACCCTAGTAATTAATCAATACTTTATTTTATCAATCCTGGAGGGATGAAGGACAAAGCTGACCTCAGAGAGATTTGAACTCAGAACTGGAACAAATATCATAAAGTACTTTTTCCAATGCCATAACAATTCTACCAATTCTTGGTATTTGTCACCAGGGTGACATATGGGGAAGAAAATTACAAAGACTAATATTATAAAGTTTACATAGAAAATTGAATGAGGTAAAAAAAAACAGGAAATATACAAGTTTAATGAAAAATGATGATGATACACTTAGTGACTCAGACAAAAAAGATTCGTGGAAGTGCCACTATTAAAGGTTACCAAATGTGGAAAATGAATAGGAGAAGGAGAGTCTTTCAAATATCAAACCAATTGAGGGACCAGCCATCAGAGTTGATAGCAGCATAATAGATAAGACAATTAAGGATATGAAGTCAGGGAAAGCTCCTGGGCCATCAGGAATCACTGCTGAGATGATTAAAATATCCGATGGTGTAGGATACAGCCTAGTCACCCATATAGTTAATCAGGTTATTCAGGGAGGCACTATCCCCAATGACTGGTGTAGTAGTATTATAGTTAGCTGCTACAAGGGTAAAAGTGATACCTTAGATAGAAACAACTACAGAAGTAAGAGACTGTTAGACCAGATCATGAAAGTTACTAAGAAGGTTATAGCTCAATTGATTAGGAAATAGAATTAAACTAGATGAGATGCAGTTTGGTTTTTGACCTGGGAGAAGTACCACAGATGCTATCTTGTTAGTGAGACAACTGCAGGAAAAGTATTTGGCCAAAAGTAAGCCATTGTACTTAGCTTTCATCAATCTGAAGAAAACTTTCAACAGAATCACCCACTCAGTTATCTGGTGGTCTCTAAGTAGAGGAGTGGCTTGTTAGAGCTATACAAGCCATGTACAGTAGAGTTGTCAGTAAGGTGAGAGTCAGCCACAAATACAGTGATGAATTTACCATACAAGTAGGAGTTCAATAAGGTTCAGTTCTCAGCCCACTCATTCATTATAGTTTTCCAAGCCATAACAGAGGAATTCAAAACTGGATGCTTGTGGAAACAACTTTATGTTGATGACCTTGCTCTTATTGCAGAATCAGTAACAGAATTGGAGAAGAAATTCCAGGTATAGAAGCAAAACCTGGAAATCAAACGGCCTTAAAGTTGATCTAGCAAAGACCAAAGTTGTTGTTAGCAAGAAAGAAGATAAGACTCTCTTCCCGTCAGGTAAATGGCCCTGCTCAATATGTAGGAAAGGAGTTGGAATTCCATTCACTGCATCCAGTGTAAGCTATGGACACATAAGAGATGCAGTGGAATCACAAGTAGATTAACAGATAAAGTTGTCTTTGTATGTGGAAGATGTGCAGGAACAATAAGCACGAAGAGCACACTTAGACTCTCTCAAATGTCCAGGAGGTACTCTTGTAGATAGTTTCAGTTACATAGGTGACCAAATTAGCAATGGTAGAGGATGCTCTGAAAGTATTCTTTCTAGAATAAGAATAGGATGGAGGAAGTTCAGAGAGCTATTATCTCTGTTGGCAACAAAAGGACTCTCTCTCTCAGAGTGAAAGGTAGATTGTATGATGCTTGTTTGTGAACAGCTATCCTCCATGATAGTGAGACATGGGCTCTGAATGTGGAAGACACGTGTAGACTGGAGAGAAATGAAGGCAGTATGCACCACTGGATGTGCAACATCAGTGCGTGCGTATGTACAACAAAGTGCAAATGTATTGAGAGAAATGTTGGGCATAAGAGGAATCAAATGCAGCATGCAAGAGAGAAGACTCCATTGGTTTGGATGCATATGAATGATGAATGTTGATGCTCATGGCTGAATACTAAAAGAGTGCAGGTAGATGGCTTTGTCACTCTGCTTGCATCTTGAATAGACTGTCAAATGGCACTTTTGTGTCTGTGCAGTTGGTCTTGAACCAGTAACAACCCTCAGGAACACTTTCAGGCCAAGGACTTCAGGAAGTTATACATAGTAGTCCTCAGCCTGACAGTGCTTTGGGACAGATTAGCCAGTTCATTTTCATTGACATCCAGAGTCTTCCTGACAATGGCATCATTCTTCTTCCTCTGTTACTATTTCATAAATTGCTGGGATAGAACTCCAATCAATCTTATTTTCAACTAGTTAAGAGTGTTGAGTGCATGATGATACTCCAGACAGCCAGAAGGTACTGGCAGTAGCTGGACCTTCCACAAGAAGCCAGCTGAAGAGCTGAGACTCCAGTCTGATCGGATAATAATTGGAGTAAGGCATGACAGTTAGGTAGGAAGAATGATGCCATTGTCAAGAAGACGCTGGGTGTCAATGAAAATGAGCTGGCTAATCTGTCCCAAAGCACTGTCAGGCTGAGGACTACTATGTATAACTTCCTGAAGTCCTTGGCCTGAAAGTGTTCCTGAGGGTTGTTACTGGTTCAAGACCAACTGCAGACACAAAAGTGCCATTTGACAGTCTAGCATGGGTTGGACTGGCTATATCTGACCCAAATATTCTAACAGTTTTATGTTCAAACTGGCCAGATTAGGCATCTCATACTTCCCCTACAATGTAATTCTAAAAATATACAACATCATTGAAATCTCTAAGCCACAAAATAATGCATGATTAATTCAAAATAATGTGCAAATATGCATTACATTTGACAAATAATCAGAATGCTAAAGGGTTAATGACATGAAATAAAAGTTACTTCATTCATTTTTTTTTATTTTAACTGCTGTACTTTAAGAAATTACAAATAGTAACACAATGTGATGTAGCATGAGCAAACACACTAAAACACAAAAGCAGATCATAGTGACTGGCTGATTGCTTGCTTTTGTGCATGTAACAAGATGGTTCTTTATAAGGAAGTTTATATTTAAGCAGAAAGTTCTAGGGCTGGTCATGCAATGAGAATGGGAGATTTTAGTAATTTCTGATTGTTAAATTGCTGCAAAATTAAACAAGGCAACAAGCTGGCAGAATCGTTAGCATGAAGGGGAAAATGTGTAATGGCATTTCATCCATCTTTATGTTCTAAGTTCAAATTCTGCTGGGGGTCGATTTTGCCTTTCATTCCTTTCAGAGTCAATAAAATAAGTACCAGTTGAGCACTGGGATCGATGTAACTGACTTAGCTCCTCCCCCAAAATTGTTGGCCTTGTGCCAAAATTTGAAACTAAAATTAAACTCCAGTATAACAAGGTTTTGTCCACAGAGGTAGCACAAAACAAGACATTGGTGTGGTTACACACATACACATAACTATATATAAACTGATAAACCCACCTGTATCTATGTGGAAGCCATCATTAATTTTGACACCATCACTAAATCCTGCACTTAGAAGACAATGCTCTATAAGAGCAGGGCCAAAATCTGTTAAGAAAAAAGAAACACACATAAATAAAAAATACTTATTTAAGCTTGAAAATATTAATGATTTCTTATGACTAAACATTAGCTCAATTTTCTATGACAACACATACATTTGTGTTTGGACTGTTTTGTAACTCATTATAAATACCTTGCACTATGGTCCTTTTAAGGTAAAATTAAATTTAATTATATGCTAGCATAGATGAGTTGACTTTAGCCAATTTGAACATTTGTATATCATTGAAGAATTCATTTTACTGTAGAATGTTCCTTTTACTATTATCTATTCAATCATAGCAAAGAGTGAATCTTTACTTAATCATTTAATGATAAACCAATACATGTGACTTTTATCATGAGCACAACCCAGTAGTTACAGTAGAAATGATTCAGCAAACAATGATGTCTTGGAGATTTTTTTTTTAAGTTCATAAGGTAAGGGGTGCTTGTAATCCTTGAAGGTCTTCTCAGACTCAGATATGTGAGACTGATGTCATAATGTCCAGCTTGAACACCTGCAAGGAAAACAGTACAAAACCAGAGATCTGGTCCAAACACTCACAACAGAGTGAGGTCTACTAAAGGTACCTAAAGACAAAGTGATGGTGCTAAATCATGTCTTGATATTAAATGTGTGAGGCCTACAAATTATGTAGGTAGTAATCTTGCACCCTTAACTTCACAACCATTCTTTATTCACATCATGTGCCATGAGTGTAATTCAGACAAAATATTATAAGAGTTGATACAAAGGAAAGATACAGGTATTGTTAATATTTCAAATGGAACACTATCTAGTACTGATCAGGTCAGGAACCACCACAGACTGCTGAAAAGGCATTCTATCATGCAGAAATTTAGGAAACAATGTTAGAACAAAAAATTTTACAACAACATTTGTCCCAATACTGAAGTAAAAAATAAAAATAATTACCAGTTGCAGGAAGTAGTGTCCGTTTGAGTAGGTTTCCATTTTTGGATTCCTTAAGAATGGAGTAAATTCTGAAATATTAATAATATGTTGCTATATTCTGAGTTTCCCGTGTGAGGTATATTATGCAAATCATCATCATTTAACGTCCGCTTTCCGTGCTAGCATGGATTGGACGATTTGACTGAGGACTGGCAAACCAGATGGCTGCACCAGGCTCACCAATCCTCAGTCAAATCGTCCAACCCATGCTAGCATGGAAAGCAGATGTTAAACGATGATGATGATGATGATCAATAAATATTACTGTTGATTACTGAGTGATCTATCTTTTATTTCTATACTCTAAGTTCATATAAATGATATATTAGCAAATATAACAACATCAATGCTTACCCCTGCTGGCGACAAAGGGACTCTCACTCAGAGTAAAAGGCAGACTGTATGACGCATGCGTACGAACAGCCATGCTACATGGCAGTGAAACATGGGCTGTAACTGCTGAGGACATACGTAAGCTCGCAAGGAATGAAGCCAGTATGCTCCGTTGGATGTGTAATGTCAATGTGAATACCCCTCAGAGTGTAAGTATCTTGAGAGAAAAGCTGAACATTAGAAGCATCAGTTGTGGTGTGCAAGAGAGATGATTGCGCTGGTATGGACATTTGGTGAGAATGGATGAGGATAGCTGCGTGAAAAAGTGCCACACCCTAACA
>NC_068991.1:35373208-35384915 GCF_001194135.2 Octopus bimaculoides | reverse complement strand
GCACCATTTTGAGCGTGGCCGTTGCCAGTACCGCCTGACTGGCTCCCGTAGGATTTTCGAGTGAGACCGTTGCCAGTGCCCCTGGACTGACTTGTGCGGGTGGCACATAAAAGACACCATTTCGAGCGTGGCCGTTTTCGTGCGGGTGACACGTAAAAGCACCGACTACACTCTCTGAGTGGTTGGCGTTAGGAAGGGCATCCAGCTGTAGAAACTCTGCCAAATTAGATTGGAGCCTGGTGTTGCCATCCGGTTTCACCAGTCCTCAGTCAAATCGTCCAACCCATGCTAGCATGGAAAGCGGACGTTAAACGATGATGATGATGATGATGAATGCTTATGTTTGTTATGATGCTTTTCACCCCTAACTCTGGAAGAGAAAACATCTGATTATCAGCACTACATGAAATCTGAAGACTGAAATTTCTGTTTACCCAGTCTGTCATGTATACATACAGTTACAAAACTCAGGGATTCCACTAGCAGTTTTAGTACAATAAAAGGTAGATTTTGAGAGATTGTAGAGGTGCTGATATGAGGCAACTAGATATGTTCTGTGTACAAGAAATTAGATGGTTGGAAGCCTTAATCAGATACCTCACAAGCATGAAATATGATCATCCTCATCGTTTTAATGTCCACTTTTCTGTGCTTGCATGGGTCAGACAGAATTTGTTGAAACAGGTTTTCTATGGCCGGATGCCTTTCCTGTCACCAACTGTTGCCTGTTTTCAAGCAAGGAAATATTTCTCCATAGACATATGTTTTTATGGGACATTGGAAACAAACAATATTGCTTATGTGACTGTGGGCTCATTCACAACTATCATGTGATGTCAAGGAGACATAAACTAACACACACACATATATGTACATACATACACACACACACACACTGTGTGTGTGTGTATGTAAACAATAGGTTTCTTTCAATTTCTGTCAACCAAATCCACTCACTAGGCATTGGTCAACCAAACACCATAATAGAAGACACTTAATAACCAACCATGTGGGATACCTGAAGTAACAGAATAATGAAGCTTAGGCAAGTCATGGATAACATGACAGCCCCAGTGATCCCTGAATCAAAACTAACTAGTGGATAAAAGGACCTTTTCTGTGAGGCCTAGTGCAAATTATTAGGTCGTCAAGAAAGTACTTATTTTCTTATTTCAGTTCAAGCTAGGCTGAAAAGCTGCTGAAACAGCTCGCAATATCAACGATGCATTTGGCCCAGGAACCACTAATGAACGTACAGCACAATGGTGGCTCAAGAAATTTCATAGCGGTGATGAGAGTCTTGAAGATGACAAGCGTAGTGGTCGGCCATCAGATGTTGACAACGATCAACTAAGAGCCTTAGTCGAAGCCAATCCACACACAACCGTTTGAGAGCTAGCTTCTGAATTAGATGTAACGTATACAACAATTTCCAACCACTTGAAAGAGATTGGAAAAACAAAAATACTTGAGAAATGGATGCCGCACGAACTGAACGACAACCAAAAAAAACGCCGTTTTGAAGTGTCATCTTCCCTTCTTTTACACAACAAGAACGACCCATTTCTCAACCAGATTGTGACTTACAATGAAAAGAGGATTCTTTACGACAACCGGCGACGCTCAGCTCAGTGGTTGGATGCCGACGAAGCTCCACAGCACTTCCCAAAGCTAAAGTTGCACCAAAAGAAGGTCATGGTGACTGTTTGGTGGCCTGCAGCCAGTCTCATCCATCACAGCGTTTTGGATCCAGGCAAAACCATTACGGGGGAGAAGTACTGTCAGCAAATGAATGAAATGCATAAGAAACTCCGACAACAACAGCCAACATTGGTCAATAGAAAAGGACCAATTCTTCTCCACGACAACGCTCAGCTGCACAACTGACTCTGCCTGCAGAAGTTGAACGAATTGAGCTATGAATCTCTGCCTCATCCACCATACTCACCAGACCTCTCACCTACCGACTACCACTTTTTCAAGCATCTCGACAACTTCCTGCATGAGAAATACTTCAAAAACCAAGACAATGCCAAAAACGCTTTCAACAACTTCATTGCCACCAGAACTCAAGATTTTTACGCTACTGGTATAAATAAACTTGTTTCGCGTTGGCAAAAGTAAATAAACTTGTCTCGCATTGGCAAAAGTGTGTTGATTCTGATGGTGTTTATTTCAATTAATAAAGTTTTGTTTGAGCCAAGATATGTGCATCTGAATTTAAAGGTTAAAAACCACAAGAATTTTCTTGACAACCTAATATATCAATAACAAATGATGGCAATCTGGTTATCATGACCAGAGATTTTGTTGGACAAGTTAAGCAATACCATGATAGCTACTCCAGCATGTTATGGAGAGGTCATAGATATGGTTCAGAAAATAATTATTGAGATTCCTGCAGTTCTGTGATGCAAATAATGTAGCCTTTTGCAACACTACTTTCAAGATACTTGATCACCCATCGATCAGGTGAATACACAAGTGAAATTGACTTCATACTCACAAGGAAACAGGAGAATCAACTGATTACAAATAAGCAACATGAAAACACTCCACACTATATACTTCTTTCAATCACTACATATTGATGAAATCATCAATTCCTAAATCCAATCATATTACAAGATATTACAGTAATTTTTTGTTTTTGTTTTTTTCTTATAAGCTAATCAATGACACATCAATTCAACAATGCACAAGTAGAAATAGCAGTCTATAGTGTAAAGAAACAAAGATAACCTTACTTTTCACGTTCAATAGGTTCATATTGCTTGGCACTGCTAACTGGGTATCTCTCTCGAACGACTAGCTTTACATCTTCACTCTCATTGGACCGAGGCCGCAAAATATTTAAGATAACATAATTATAATCTGTTAAAACAATATTTCCCTAGAAAAAAGAAAAAAATTGAAAACCATGACTGACAACCCAGCCAGTAAAAAACAAAATTGACTACATGAAAAGCCAACAAAGAAACTAAGTGAAAGAATAAGGAAAAAATTTAATTGCCTTACACGATCATACATCTCTAATATTACATGGTAAGCTGCTTCTGATGAACCAAACTGTAAATCAACAACTCGGTCGATGCCAAGCTGATGCACAGCCTCCAAACGACGACCCCGGAGATGTTTCCGAAGCTGTGAATAGAGAAGTATATAAAATACCTGATTAAATATGTTACCAATCTTTAAAATGTCATCATTGTCATAAAATATCATTAATTTATTATTTTCATTATTTCTGTGAATTTTGTATGTTTATAATTAAAAACAGATGTTTTTGCATTTTTTATTTCGTATTTACAAATATTCACTTATTGCTTAAATAAAGAGTGAGATTTTTTTGAATGTTACTATTGATTTATTTGTATTGATGGAAGGTAAAAGAGTTCCTCAGACAACTGTGTCAAGCTCCAATGTTTGATTTTTAGCAATGTTTATATGGCTTCCTAATGTCAACTACTTCACAAAGTATACTGAGTGTTTTTTTTTTTTGCAACTTGCAAGGCTACGGGTCTAAAAGGGGTCTGTATAACTGTAGAAGAATAGGCAAGAGTGTATGATGATTCTAGGTGGGAAAATGAGAGAGGATAAAGTGATGATGACAGTAACAAATTTATAGGTGTGAAAGAGAGGAAGTGAAGGGAGAGATTATGAAAGGGATTAGGGAAAGAGAAGAGATTGGTTAATGAGAAAGCAACAGAGTGGTAAGGTGGATTATGAAGGTGGGAAAAACATTATATGAAAAGGTGTAAGGAAAAGGGAACATGAAAGAAAACATGAAAGCTCTGGGAAGAGGAGTATGAGAAAAAGAGACAGAGGATGGGAAAGCAGTGGGTGAGTGCAACAAGAGCAGTAAGAGAAGGAGAAGTTGGAAGGTCCCATCGATGTAAAGGGAAGAACAGAGTATGAATATAGAGAAAGTATTTCAAGTGGGGAGGCTGTGCAGAGAGAGAAATATAAATCTCTTTTTAGGAAACTCAAATGCAAATGAAGCTATCATCATCGTCATTTTGTCTGCTTTCCATGTTGGCATGGCTTCAACAGGTCAACAAGATCCATGTTAGAGGACCAGTTTTCATATGGTTTCTATGGATGGTTGCGCTTCCTAACTCCAAGCACTTTATGGAGTGTACTATATATACAAGGAGTGTTGAAAGAAGTTTATGGTGACAATGCACCATCACACACCGTAGTCAAGCAGTGGCATCGCCAGTTCAAATGTGGTTGGACATCAGGGGAAACTGCTCCTATTCCTGGACAACCACATTCTGCCATTGATGACGACACCATCCATAAAGTGGAAGCCACCATTTTGGAAGATCACTGCATAACTATTCAGCAATTAGCCCAAGAAGTGAAGATAAGTCCATGGAAAAAATTATTCACAACCATCTGCCCATGTGGAAGTTGGCTGCATGATGGATTCCCCAGATGCTACACCTTTTCAGAAACAGGAACAAGTCAATTGCTCCCAGGCTCTTTTGGTAATGTGCCAAGAAAACGAGGAGGACTTTTTCAGCAGACTTATCACACAGGATGAAATTTGGGTCTATCACTATGCTCCTGAGAGTTCAGTCAAAGCAATGGAAGCATGATAATTCACCACTGCCAAAGAAGGCGCATGTCCAACCCCCAGCAGGTAAGGTGATGCTCAATCTTTTTGGACCAGCTTGGAGTAGTGATGATGAATCTTCTGGCAAAGGGCACCACAATTTATGGGGCATATTATGCTTCTCTGCCACAGAAATTGCGGGACACCATCAAAGCAGAGAGGCATAGCATACTGACTAAAGGAGTCTGCCTCCTCCAAGACAAAACCCCAGTTCACAATGTGTATGTTGCACAGATGAAAGCACACTCCTGCAGCTACAAAATCCTACATTATCCCCTACACTACCAAACTCGCACAATCTAATTTCCACCTCTTTCCAACCATCAAGTCTTTTTTGAAGAGGAAGCACTTTTTGGATGATGATGAACTTATTTCTGAGGTATAGTCTACCGACTTCTATACAGACAAGGTCTTCACAGTTGCTTAAAATGATGGGAGAAGTGTGTCACTATTTGTGGTAGCTATATAGAGGACTAATAATTATGCCAAGTTTCGTTTATCCCACTCCTTAGGAAGTGGGTCAGGGGAAATCCTAGACCCTCTGTATTTTTCCTGGCACCAGCACCAGCACTAGTGAGGTCACCACATAACTTGTGGCCAATCTGGAAACTTGTGGCCAATCACATTATTGTTCACAAATCATGACAGAAACTAAATTTTAAAAAAAAACAATATAGAAGAAAACTATGTAAATGTTGAAGGTCAGTTAACTATCACAGTTAATTGGCTAAGACATTTGATTCACAATTACATGAATTCTAGGTTAAGCTCACAGCCATGTATCTAGGTAGGGTTGACCAGTGTCTCATGAGTGATATTTGGAAGACAGAAACTGTGGGAGTTTATCAGAGAGAGAGTCTTCTTTTCTTGGGTGATATACTTTATCCAATGCCTGGTTTATTACCTACTTTGGATCCTCCAAGCACTCAGACCAGACCTGTGACATGAGAATTACTTCCTCCCTTCCTCCTACAGTCTCAGAGGTCTTGAGAAGTGTTACAAGCACTGCCCATCCTCTTCTGATCAAGCTATTAAAATAAAACAAATAGGCAACCACAAGAAAACATGATGCTGATAAAAGGAGAGATGTGTGGGAAAGAGTGATGGTGGCATGAAATTGATCAGGTTTGATAAATGGAGACCATTGTGGTAACAGAAGAATCAGTGAGGAGACAACACTTCTGTGAGACCAGATGTGAGAGCAATATTTTATTGTGGGTCTCACTTGAATACCATACATGGTGAGTAATTGTCCAGAACTGAATTATTTTGAAGTTTTTATGAGGAAAGCCAGTCTTTCTAAAGTAGACTCTGCTGTGTTATGAGATTGTTAGGAAAGGTCAAATGTGCAATATAAAATAAATAAAAGGGCATCCAGCTGTAGAAACTCTGCCAAATCAGATTGGAGCCTGGTGTCGCCTCCTGGTCCACCAGTCTCAGTCAAATCGTCCAACCCATGCTAGCATGGAAAGCGGACGTTAAACGGTGATGATGATGATGATGATGATTGTAGCATCACTAAAGATTTTCATCTCTATGCAGTTATTTAAGAGAGGATAAACTGCAGGTGTCTTCATTTACTTTCTTCAGATTCATGGAAACGAGTTGAATTCAGCACTGAAAGCTAATATAACACTTGCTATTACTAAAGTGATCTTGCTACCTATAGCAGAAAGCTGTATCTCATCATGATACCTGCCCAACCATAATTCCCCCACACCATTTTTAAAGAGAATATTCTAATCAAAACATGGTTTAATCCTTTAGTATTTAAACCAGCTATATCCAGCCAAAACATTTTACCTGTTTTAGGTTCATACTGGCTAGATCAAATCTCTCACACCTAGCCTATAATGTCATTCTAAAAATATAGTCACATCATCAAAATAATGAGATAATGCATGATTAATTCAAAACAATGTGAATAAATAAAGATTATATTTGACAGAGTAACCTGAATGCTAAAGGATTAAATATAAACAAAATGAGAAGGAAACAACCAAATCATTCTTTACTATTCTAGTAAGAAAATTACAAATACTTTCAGAAACTTTAAAATCTAAAATAACCTTCATAGCAAATCCAGAGGGAGCCACATGTTTGGGCCATTCAAATTCAGTGCTGTGTATTCTGATGCCAGATTCAATAACCAAAACTGCTTTGTTGTCAGGTCTAAGGAAATAAAACAGTAAAAAGTAGATTATTTATTCAAATTGTATTTTGAAATGTTTAATGTTTGATTTCTTCAATCTATTCATTAAGAAAATAATTTTACAATATTAAAGAAATAGTTTGGAATTTGTCCAGTTTTAAACTAAAAAAAATAATGATTTTCTAAGTGAGAAATTACAAAATTATTTTGTGAGAAATGCAATAAACTGAATTAACTTAGTATATTACTGGTACTTATTAATACCAAAAATCAACATTGAATACTCATAAATTAAATTCAGAAAACTTAGTAAAATGAAAAGTTACTAACATTACTAGACTGTAGTATTATCACACAAGTAATGATCTGTTAAAGTCTAAAGTAAACAATATTTAAATAGAAAACAAAAATAGCAATGAAAGGCCTCATTTTAATCATGCAGAAGATATCTTTTATTTTTCTAAATTTAAATATTCCCAAACTCTCAAGAGATTTTTGATGCTTTAACTCTAGTTTCATGGTATTCAACAGAAGAGAAATAAGTCACCTCCTTGAAAGATATCAATGTATTACAATTTTCCAGAAAATGCAGTCCCTATTTTTGACAGTTACGTGAGCCAAGCTTACAGAAGTATAGTTTCTACCTAGATACAGAATACAATAGCAACAGTGAATTTATTCAATGAGTTTGCAACCTTATCCACTAACACGTTTTGCTCTAAAAGTTCCGAATTTTAAAACACACACATATACCTTTACATTCACTTCTGTGATTTTATAAATATTGTGTACTATAGTATTGTATATTATAGTGTTGTATGCTATAATAGTGTATGTGAAGTGTATATTATGGTATTACTTTTTATCTGTTTCAGTCATTAGACTGTAGCCATGCTGGGCCACTGCCTTGAAGAATTTTAGTTGAACAAATCAACCCCAATGCTAATTTGTTTTTTTTTAAAGACAGTTACTTATTGTTTAATCTCTTTTGCTGAACTGTTAAGTTACAGGGATATAAACAAATCAACACCCGTTGTCAAGTGGTGGTGGGGGACAAACACAGACACACATACAACAGGCTTTCTTTCAGTTTCTGTCTACCAAACCCACTCACAAGGCTTGGGTTGGCTTGAGGCTATAGTAGAAGACACTTGCCCAAAATTTCACACAGGGGGACTGAACCTGAACCATGTGATTGGGAAGCAAATTTCTTACCACACAGCCACGTCTGCACCTACTGTATACTATAAAGTGTAAAAACATTTGGTTATTCATGTATGACCTGAAAACTGACATAGTTCCATGCCACTGACCAGGTCATTGATGGATTACAAAACTTTTACATATTCTCAATACTCATCATCGTTGAGCATCCATTTTCCATGCTGGCATGGGTCGGACAGTTTGACTGGTTCCAGTGAGCAACAGAGCTGCACCAAACTCCAGTTTCAGCTATCAAGAGATAAACAAAAGTGAATGTAACTGTATGTGTTTTAAATTACTATTATGATTTTTCCAAGATGTAGCTGTTCCAATTTCAATATACTATTTCACATAAAGTTACTTGCCAAGTAAGTACAATTCCAAAATTAAAAATTTGATTTCAAAAAGTAATTAATATATAAAATTTCATATTGAGGTAAAAATATATAAAATTTCATATTGAGGTAAAAATATATAAAATTTCATATTGAGGTAAAAATATATATATTTCAATTTTATTATTCTATTAAAATAATAGAAATGAAAGCAAACGTCAGTGAAGAAATAATACTCACAATGATAATTTAATTAAATATGTTTTGTGGTCAACATCATAAACATTAATAACTCTCAGAGACAATAGTCTGAAAAAAAGGAAAAGAAAACATTTATTAAAACTAAAGAGAGGTAAAAGTATAAACAGGTGTAAATTGTTCAAGGGTAAACATGTGATTATTCTTATCTTAGTGTCCCTTGTCTGGAAATCTTTCGTCACACATCCTGTGACCTCTCCAGTGACTCTCCATCCCATGTGTCTCCTCCTGTGCTATTTAGTCCATTCTGCCTGTCTGTGGTGTAGGCAGAATGGACTAAACAGTACAGGAGGAGACACATGGGACAGAGAGTTGCTGAAGAGGTCACAGGATGTGTGACGAAAGATTTCAGACAAAAGACACTAAAATAAGAATAATAATAAAGCTGAAAAACAAGTATAAACACGTGATTGTTAAAGAGTAAACCCAGTGAGTGATGAGGGCAAAACTTGAAAACATCATTTTTATACAGTATATCTGGGATAAAACACATCTTTATCTTTTATCAGTCATTAGATTGCGACCATGCTGGGGTACCACTTTGAAGAATTTTAGTCGAATGAATCAACCCCAGTATTTATTTTCTTTATAAGCCTGATACTTACTCTATCAGTCTCTTCTGCTGAACTGCTAAGGTACAGGACATAAACACACCAACACTGGCTGTCAAGTGGTAGACACTAACACACACACGCACGCACGCACACAGACAAACACACATCAGGTTTCTTTCAGTTTCCATCTACCCAATCCACTCACAAGGCTTTGATCAGCCCAAGGCTATAGCAGAAAACACTTGCCCAAGATGCCATGCAGTGGGAGTGAACCTGGAACCTTGTGGCTGAGAAGCAAACTTCTTACCACACAGCCACACCTGTGTTTATGACATACTGACATAGCTCTTAGCAAAATTGTGAAAATTGCTGAATAAGTAAAAACAATCAAAAACAGTACTCTCCTGGTAGTTATAATGTTTCTGCTACTTATATATACAAGTTTTACTATTCGTGGTAGATATTTATAGTTCAGATTTACATATTCAGTGTGTTGGTCATGATAGGAACTACAAATATACATTGTAATCTATATACAAGTAAATTACAATGTGCACATGTATCTATGTGAGATCAAGTAAAAGTTTTCACCACTTATAGTCAACATAAGACCAAATTTAACATCAACGAAATATCATAAGATTATGTAATACTCTGATTATAACAGCTTAATTCTAATCCCGATATTTATCTGAAATTAGCTTAATTCTTAAAACTGTTGACTGGCACTCTGTCAGTTACGATAATGAGGGTTCCAATTGATCCAATCAACGGAATACCCTGCTCGTGAAATTAACGTGCAAGTGGCTGAGCACTCCACAGATACATGTACCCTTAATGTAGTTCTCAGGAAGATTCAGCATGACACAAAATCTGACAAGGCTGGCCCTTTGAAATACAAGTACTACTCATTTTTTGCCAGCAGGAGCAATGTGAAATAAAGTATCTTGCTTGCTCAATGACACAACATTACGACCATGTGCCAAACACCCTAACCACTAAGCCATACACCTTTTGTAGCACAAAAACATAGAGACTGCTTTAAAAGTTTAATTAGACCCATTTTTAAGAATGGGTAACGAATAAGGTGGAAATGAGTGAAGGCACAATGCAGTTAGCTGGTTATCTCTGAGCCTGTTGTTTCAGTAACAGTAAAAAGATGAGGAGACAGCATGTCTGTGACATAGAGGTTGAAATGTTGGTTGTGAGTCTTTGATGGCTTACAGTGTGGGGAGGAGAGGTGATACAGTTTAGCAGCAAACATTCAAGATGTGGAAGTAGTATTCCACTGTGGGTTTTATTTAAGTTTTGGAGAGGATCAGCAGTTATCTTACATCTTTATCTTTTGTTTCAGTCATTAGACTGCAGCCATGCTGGGACACCACCTTGAGGAATTTTAGTCAAACGAATCAAACTCAGTACTTATTCTTGCTTTTTAAGACTGGTACTTAATTCTATAGGTCTCTTTTACTGAACCACTAAGTTACAGGAACATAAACACAGCAAAACCAGATGTCAAGCAGTGGTTGGGGGACAAACACAGACACTAACACACACACGCACACAGAGATGTGTGTGTGTGTGCATGACTATTTCTGTCTCTCAGCCCCTTCACCCTTATTCGTTCATTCCAATCTTCGTTCTTTCATTCCCCCTTGCTCACATTTCCTTGCCTTCTCTTCTTGCTCACTTTCCCTCCACTTTTCACTTCAGTGTTCCTGTCATTTTTTCTCACCCCTCCTAAATTCTTTTGTCCCTCTGCCTCTACCTCTCTCTCTTCTCTTCCCACGTGACCGGCATTCGGCCAAGCCTGATCTGTCTTTCTTGGCCGGTCGTTGTGCGTACAACATCGATATTCCTCCCTGTGCCTGCGAAATCTTGTATCCCTGCTGTAAGGCCTTATTTCCATACACGCCAGCTTAATTTAATTCGTCCTTAGTCGAAAGACATCTGTTGTTATGTCCTGTTATTTTTATTGTATTTGTGTAACAGTGTTTTTGTATACATTTGCTGCTTTCTTCCAAGGAATCTAATGCTCTTAGCTTAGTTTTTCCTTGAGGCTGGCCAGATTGGAGCAATATCGAGAATAACCAGCCAAAATTGCAAAGATAATCTGGATCTCGACTGAGGAAACAAAACTCCAAATGACCTGTCTTTGTTTTCTTTGTATCATCTATCTGGATGTTTTGTTGTTCCTTTCTTGTATCACCTAACTGTCTAGATGTTTTGCGTTCTTGTCCCATTTTGCATTATATATATATATATATATAGAGAGAGAGAGAGAGAGAGAGACAAAGTCCTAGTAAGTAGGAAGGCAAACACATCACAAACCCCTTCAAGTAGATGGTCCTGCTCAATCTGTAGAAAAGGTGTGGGTAGAAACTTACCCAGTGTAAGCTATGGACGCATAAGAGGTGCAGCAACATCAAAGGAAGGTTAACCGGGAAGATAGCTTTCATGGGCGGCAGATGCACAGGGGCAGTAAACACTGCATATGTTCAGAAAACTGATTCCATCATATGCCAGGGGGAGAAACTAGAAGTAGTTGATAGCTTCGGCTACCTAGGTGACAAAGTCTGTAGTG
>NC_068991.1:35360657-35373083 GCF_001194135.2 Octopus bimaculoides | reverse complement strand
GGGGGGGGGGGATGCTCAGAGAGTGTTGGCACTAGTATAAGAATAGCCTGGGCAAAGTTCAGAAAGTCCCTACCCCTACTGGTGACAAAGGGCCTCTCGCTCAGCATGAAAGATAGACTGTATGATGTGTGTGAGCAAACTGCCATGCTACACAGCAGTGAAACATGGGCCGTGACTGCTAAAGACATGTGTAAGCTCGAAAGAAAGGAAGCACCACACGTAATAATCAAGGGATTGCAGTCTGGGGAGTTAGGTGACCAGATGTTATGGGTGATATGGTCACAGAAATTGTCTGACAGTCATGACTGGGTTCTCCTGCTTATGTGGCATGGTGCAGAATCCTGTTGCCAGACACAGGGTCTTCCAGCAGCCACCCTCTTGGCCCACGACAGCACTACCCCCTCCAGGCACTTGATGTAGGCTTCCATGTTGAGTCTGAGGCTGTGTGGGAAGATAAATGAAGGTATAATGTCGCCATCACTAGTGGTCACTCCAAACACTATGATGTTGACTGGATGTTTGATTTTTATCACTCTGAAATGTTCATAATGGAGCTTCCAGTGCAAATGCCAAGCAGTACAGCATGTCGTTTCCAAATCTCTGGCAGAGTGAATTGCGTCATAGTGCTGTTTTTCTCACAGATGGTGTTCAACTACTATATTGTGTAGTTGACAAAATTAAAAACAAATAATGTGCATGTGCAAAATTAAAAATATAAAATGGCAACAATTTACCCATGCACCCTGTATAAGTATATATATATATATATATATATATATATATATATATATACTGTTGTGTCTGGGTTGCAAGACACAAGGAAAATTTTAGAAAAATAAAAAAGAAATAAGTGGAAATTTTACCGATGAGTGTGTTAAATTATAAGGCACTAAAAGAGAATGACTCTCCCCAGACACAACAGAATATGCTTCAACACACGAACTCACATAAGGAATCTTGCAAATCAAATACAAAAATGAAATATATATATATATGATGGTCTTCTTTCAGTTTCCATCTACCAAATTCACTCACAAGCTTTGGTTGGCCTGAGACATTCAAGGTGTCACACAGTGGGACTGAACCCAAAACCATGTGGCTGGGAAGGGATGAAATATTTCCTCTGAAGAGGAAAATTCATCTTTGGAATGTAGTTTTGCAATATTATGAATCTAAGATTTCCAGGAGAAAATACATCAGTGATTGTGAGGCCTGACACAATTTTAATAGCATGTTGTTCAATAGACAGTGAGGTAGAAGATCAGTTCCTTTCTGATTAAAATAATTTTGACCATCAACCATTATTTTGCTGCCTGCCCAAATATACTTTAGGCTTTAAAAGCTTTTTCATTTTTAAATAAATAACATATAGATTGTGAAACTTGCCATTTGTGAATATCATTATTAGTATGCATAACAGTTTATCAAATTGTTCTATGATTATAATTGATAGAATTGAAGTGGTACTTTGTAAAGCTTGCATTCAACAGTTCTATTCTGTGGTAATGAGGGAATGGACAACAGAAATTCTAGCAGAAAAGATGAATGATAGATACTGCTCTCTTTTACAGTTTTCTCTTGAAGTTCATTTTCTGCAGAGAATAAATAATGGTTGGCTAATTGTAAGAGTGAAGACTATCCCAGTTGATTGCATTTACAATCAAAAATATTAATTCTGACATACCATTGACCAATTTTTTTAGTCACAAAGCTGTTTTGGAGGAGCCTTGCCAAAAATATTTCATAAAGTAATATTGTTCTTGTTGGATACTTATCATATTTTTTATTTGTTTCTGTCATTAGACTGCTGTCATGCTGGGGCACCACCTTGAAGAATTTTAAGTCAAATGAATCGACACCAGTAATTATTTTTTTCTTTTTAAGCCTGGTACTTATTCTATTGATTACTTTCTGCAAACCACTAAGTTACCAATAAAAACACCAACATCAGTTGTCAAGCAGTAGTGGGAACAAACACAAAGTCACACACACACACATATATATACACACACACGACAAACTTCTTTCTACAAAATCCACTCACAAGGCTTTGGTCGACCCAAGGGTATAGTAGAAGACATTTGCCTCAGGTGCCACGAGATGGGCCTGAACCCAGAACCATTAGGTTGGGAAGCAAGCTTCTTATCACACAGCCACACATGCACTTGCACATATATATAAAAATATATACAATTATAAATGCACACAAATACACACACACATATATGCTATTTTATTAAAGCTGAAAAAAATCTTCGCAAACTGTTACTCACTCATCAGACAGTTGTGATAATCTATATATATATATATATATATATATATATTTCACTTAAGCATTGCAAGACTAATAACCTAGTGTGGAACTTAACTGAGTGCTTGAATAACACCTTATAGCTTCATCAGAGCCTTGAATATGAAGTGCAGTTTAACAGAATAGCAAGAATAAAAAGAATAACATTTATGCATATATGAATCCACTGCATCTTATAGCAGAAACAACTATAAGATAATCATTTATTCCTTCATCATCTTATTTTCTTTGATATATACAGTGGGGGGAAATAGATATTCGTACGTGTCAAAATTCTTTATTTATATAATTTCTAATGAACATAAATGGGATATACCAATACTATATTTGCATACACATGCATAAACTAAGAATATGCAAAAGAAACTAATAAATTATAGTAACTAATGAATTTATATACAATTATAAATATTTAGGGGTGAAAAAAGTATTCGTACAGAATAAATTTATGAGTTTCTATGCCACAAAATATTGCTAAAATAATTTTTTTTTTACTAGAACTTTCTCGTTTGTTTCAATAATCTTGTCAGTGGTCATTTTTAAATGTCAAAATGCTAGCTTCTTCATTCAGCACTGAGACAACATAAAGTAGTGTCGTAATAATGGCGAAAAGTAAAGAACTTACAGATTCAGTGAAAAACTTAATTATTGAACGGTGGAAAGCAGGTAAAAGTTACAGGAAAATATCAGAGACCCTTTGTATTCCATTTTCTACTATATCTTCTACTGTAAAGTTTGGAGGTGGCAACATCATTGTGTAGGGGTGTTTCTCTGCAAATGGCACTGGCAATTTACATGTGATAGATGGTAGAATGAATGCAGAGATGTACCAAAATATTTTGAACAACAATTTATGGGACTCTGTAGAAAAGCTCCAGCTTTGTAAAGGGTGGGTTTTACAACAGGATAACAACCCTAAGCACACGGCGAAGTCTACCAAAAATGGATTGTCAATCACAATATAAAATTATTAGAATGGCCAACCCCATTGAAAATTTGTGGCGTCATTTGAAAATTAAAACTCATTCAAGAGCCCCAATGTGCATTCCAGATTTGAAGAAAATTTGTCAAGAATAATGGGAAAAAATTCCTAAAGAAACACGCGAGTCATTGATTAAGAACTACAAGAAGAGGTTGGTTGAAGTGGAACAAAATAATGGTTATATACGAAGTATTAAATCAGAATTATCAGTTATTTATGTTCTGTACGAATACTTTTTTCACCCATAAATATTTATATTTGTATATAAATTCATTAGTTACTATAATTTATTAGTTTCTTTTGCTTATTCTTAGTTTATGTATGTGTATGCAAATATAGTATTGGTATAGCCCATTTATATTCATTAGAAATTAAATAAATAAAGAATTTTGACACGTACGAATATTTATTTCCCCCCACTGTATATACACATATATATATATATATATATATATATATATATATCATCATCATCATTTAATGTCCATTGTCTTGTCCATGCTGGCATGGGTTGGACAGTTTGACCAGGGCTGGCAAGCTGAGGAGCTGCACAGACACCAGTATGATTTGGCATGGTTTCTACAGTTGGATGCCCTTCCTTCTGTGAGGCCCAATATTTGAAAGGTGCTTTTTACATGCCACCGGCATCAGCCACAACTTTGATTTCACTTGGCTTGACTGGTCTTCTCAAGCACAGTATATCGCCAAAAGTCTCAGTCACTAGTCATTGCCTCCATAAGACCTAACATTCAAAGATCATGCTTCACCACCTCATCCCATGTCTTCCTAGGTGTACCCCTTTCACAGGTCCCCTCCACAATAAGAGATCAGCACATCTTTACACAGCTGTCTTCGTCCATATGCATCACATGACCATACCAACACAATCATCTCTCTTGCACACTACATCTGATGCCTCTTATGCCCAACTTTTCTCTCAAGATGCTTATACTTTGTCGTACATGCACACATAGTGAAGCATGCTAGCTTCATTTCTTTCAAGCCAACACATGTTCTCAGCGGTCACAGCCCATGTTTCACTGCCATGTAGCGTAGCTGTTTGCACACAGGCATCATACGGTCTGCCTTTCACTATATATATATCATTATCATCATTTAACATTCATTGTCCATGCTGGCATGGGTTGAATAGTTTGACCAGGACTGGTAAGCTGAGGGGCTGCACCAGACTCCAATCTGATTTGGCATGGTTTCTATGGCTGGATGCCCTTCCTAATGCCAACCACTCTGAGAGTGTAATGGGTGCTTTTACATGCTGCCGGCACAGGTGCCAGTTGTGTGACACCAGTATCTGCCACGACTACGATTTCACTTCATGGGTCTTCAACTCAAGCATGGCATATTGCTGAAGGTCTCAGTCATTTGTCATTGCCAAATATATAGACAAGGTCCATTTCTGAAGTTTTCAAACATTCTCAGGAGAGACATTTATTTACTTCATAGAAATACTAAATTCTAATCTCCTTCAAAGTGGAATCCACTAACTTCAATGCACTTGTAGTGTTCCATCCACTTCATGACAGCCCTATGGACGTCTTCCAAAGTGTCTAGGAACCTTGATGATAGTAGGAATAATAATGATGATGAGAATAAAATTAACAATAATACAATAAAAGATTTGTTGCCATAATAACAGCAATAATTGCTAATATTAATAAATTTGACAATAAAATTCAACATATATTATCTTTTAAAAATTATAACAGTGAAACCAAGTACAATTATAAAAAATGAAAATAATTACAAATCTAGTAAATGATTCAATAGGAAAATTATATGGTATAAAGCTCCCATTGGCATTCATGTATCTACTAAATTGCCTTCTTTAATCTTTCAAGCATTAAAGAAACATTTTCCTCCTAATAATACCATAAAATATTCAAAAGACACATAATAAAATTCTCTTATTCTGCAACATCTAACTTAAGTGACATTATATTTTTCTTAAACTATAAAAAAATAAATAACATTAATAATCATTATACTAAAAATAGAAATAAGATGAATACCACTTTTATTCTAAATAATACTACTAATAATAATAATAAATAATAATAATAGATGATGATGATGATGATAATATTCATAATGATAGCAACTTGAATAATAATAATGATCATAAAAATTATGAAAATGATGGTGAAGCATGATCTTTGAACGTTAGGCCTCACAGAGGTTATGACAAGTGACTGAGACCTCTGCCAATATGGTGTGCATTAGAAGACTCATCAGGTCAAGTGAAATCATAGTTGCAGCAGTGCCGGTGTCATGTAAATGGCACCCGTGCATCATATTCATAGTCACTGCTGGTGTCATGTAAATGGCACCTGTGAATCGCAGTTGTGGTCATTGATGGTACCATGTAAATGGAACCTGTGCAACATAGTTGACAGTGCCATATAAATGGCACCCAGGAATTGTGGTCATTGGCAGAGCCATGTAAATGGCACCTGTGAACATGCTCATTGACAGTACCATGTAAATAGCACCCATGAATCATCATGGTCATTGCCGATGCCATGTAAATGGCACCCATGAATCGTAGTTGTGGTCATTGCTAGTGCCATGTAAATAGCACTCATGAATTGTAGTTATACTTGTTGCTGGTGTCATGTAAATGGCATCCATGCCAGTGGCACATAACAGCACCTATTATACGCCTTGGCATTAGGAAGGGCATCCAGCTCTAGAAACCATGCCAAATTAGACTGGAACCTGGTGCAGCTCTCCAGCTCGTGAGCTCCAGTCAAATGGTCTAATTCATGCCAGCATGGACAGCAGATGTTAAATAAAGATGATGAATTTATATTACGTACACTGTTTACTGTCAGACTGGTATCCTCATCTTGATTGTTGCTTTCACTGTGTTTCAGCAGTTGTATGCTGCAGCCTTCTTCAGGTGCCTTGTGGTTCACCATAGTGACTTGCCTGGGATTGAACTCAGCTATGCCCATAGGCAGTGATTGAACTTTATAGATAAGTATCTTCATTGACCAGCATAACTTGAGTGACAAGCCCTCCAGTAACATTACTGAAATAGGATGATCATCTTCACCAGCAACATTGGTGACCCTTGACTCAAAAACAGGCCAGTAAAGTCACAAAAATGGCAACACCCAAACATACATCTTCACCTAGGGACATTTGGTGATATTCAACTCAGGAAAAAGCCAGCAAAAACTGCAACAACAGGTGCAACTCATCAATCTCATGAAAACTCACTGCCTCTACATCAATGAGGGAAGATCAGACGGGGCAGACATCGCTGCTCATTAATTTTACCACCACAACTCCTACCTGTTGAAGCTATGACATTGTAAGGTTGTTAGCATGACTATTAACAGCTTAGGCATATCTTTCGTCTGTGCAAAATAACAGTCTAAACTAACTTTCAACATTGAGGAAAGTTTCTTCTCTCAAATGAATGATTCCAAAGCAAATTTTATCCAGAACCTTCCTGAGTTCATTGCAGTTCTTTTCATATCCTTTCATATGTGTGGTTCCAACTAATTTGTGTTTTAAAATGGTAACTTCACATGGTATTACTGATATTCTCTCTTCGAATACTTCTAATGCAGATACTTATCCTTCTACTTTCATCTCTTCCATTTCCTTTGAACTGGCAATTTTTTCATAAGACAACTGGAAATAAAATTCAGCCTCTGATAGATTTGTGCAATGGCACCTGCCTTGTTATTTTACATGCTCAAATTCGTGTGGCCGAAGCACATTTAATGGAATGATGATGCACCCAAGAGTCGTCTATTGCTGGGATTTAAGCAAAAAATACTGTCCGTATTTTAAACTCTGATTTTTTTAAAAATTCAAAAAAGAGTGGAACATTAAGGATTTATGGGGTGGAGGCCTTAAAGAAAAATTAAAATAGAAATTTTTTTCATAATGGTATGAATTCCCGTGTACAACAGAAATTCGCAAAAATTTTCTGAAATATCTGAAAACCCCTGGACACATCATTCTATTAAATGTGTTTATGAGATGAAAAATATTGAAAAGCATCAATACACATCAGAGTGGACAATGAAACAAAGAAGGTATCGAGTGGTCGTGAGTTGTGCTAAAAATAACAGCTAAATCCGCCCTTAAATACCCTTACTCTTTTACTTGTTTCAGTCATTTGACTGCGGCCATGCTGGAGCACCGCCCTTAATCGAGCAAATCGACCCCAGGACTTATTCTTTGTAAGCCTAGTACTTATAATATTGGTCTCTTTTTGCCGAACCGCTAAGTTACGGGGACTTAAACACACCAGCATCGGTTGTCAAACGATGTTGTGTGGGGGGGGGGGCGAACACAGACACACAAACACATATATATATATACATATATACGACGGGCTTCTTTCAATTTCCGTCTACCAAATCCACTCACAAGGCTTTGAAGACACTTGCCCAAACTGCCACGCAGTGGGACTGAACCCAGAACCATGTGGTTGGTAAGCAAGCTACTCACCACACAGCCACTCCTGCGCCTAAATTACACAGAATTTTTTTTTTTTTTTATAATTGTATGAATTCCCGTTTTCAAAAATAAATAAGTTATGAGGGATTATATGGGGTGTCTAAACCAGAATTCCGCCAGATTGGCGACTTCCCATGTTTACAACTATCGTAGCTCCTGTTGTACGACAATATTTCTTTTTCGTTTCGATATTTCATGAAAAAGCCATGTTTTTATACATTCCCCATTTCATTGAAATTGTGTTGTAACTCTGCACGTCATACAAGTCGCTGTATTTATATCGGATTTTAACTGAAAAACTAGGCTGTAACTTATACTCGAGAGTAAAGCTAAAACTATGAAAGGAAAACATTTGTACCAAGGTTTAACACTAAATTAGTGTGCGACTTATACACGAGTAAATACGGTGTATGTGTGTATACACACACATTCATATATATATGCATACACACACATACACGTGTGTGTGCCTCCTTTATACTGCTCTAAAAAGCGATACTGTAATTACATCACCCTCACACAGTGATCAACTTGAGCTTATAGAAGACAATTGCCCAACGTTCCGCACAGAACCTCGTGGTTGCGACCAATTGCGACAACTATGTCTAAAATATACAGAAATATGAACAAAATTACATAGAATTATATCAGAAATTGTCACCATACTAATCAGAGTGTGTCTATAAGAGTCATCAAGCTTGCTAGAAATAGCAATCAAATCACATCAACCGTTCAGAAAATCGACACATTCGATGTGTTCCTGGTGCACTCTAAGGAAAAACTGCCCGATTAATTAATTACGGCAAAAATAATCGTAACTCAGTTACGATTATTTTTGCCGTAATTAATTAATCGGACAATTAATCTCATCATGTGTGATATTGTTCTTATTTACAACAGAGAATAACAGATGTGCTCGTCAGATGTCAATACTGATCAATCACTATTCACCAGCAGAAATTAATAAACAAGAAAAACTTACTTTTGAAGGTCTTTAACAACAACATTTACATCAATGGTGCTAAATCGACCCTTCATGTTGTATTTAGGATGATATTGTTATTATTATATAAATTGTTTTAAAAATACCAAAACAATCCAAGTAAATTTCTAACTGGTGAAATACACCGGTTATGAAAGACAACTCACATTGATTCTAGATGAGATTTTAATTGGTCAAAACAACAAAGTCTGCAGCCAATCACTGCTCTGCAGCTGCTGCCACGAAGGGTAACTCTGTTACGATATTTGCTATAAATATCTCAAGTTTATCAAACTGAATGAATTTCTCTTTAGAAACCTTTTGATAGCTGTCTGCAAAATAAATATTGTAATAAACCAAAACTATATAATATTAGATTGAAATTTTTTTTTAGTATTTCGGTCTACTATTTTTAAAAAGGATTATAAATGTTAAACTAAATATTGGTTTCAGATTTTGTTCCAAGGCCAGGAATTTCGTAGGGATGGGAAAGTCGATTACATGAGCCTCATTGCACAACTGTTACTGAAAGGATGAAAGGCAAAGTCAGCCTTGGCAGAATTTGTACTCGGTACATAATGACACATGAAATGCCTCTAAGTATTCTGGTCAGCATGCTAACAAGTCTGCCAGCAAACTGTTATACTTAATATTATTTCTTTATATAAGGTGGCAAGCTGGTAGAACCAGTACCACGCTGGACAAAATGCTTAGTAATATTTCATCTGTCTTTACATTCTGAGTTCAAATTCCATTGAGGTTGACTGCCTTTCATCTTTCAGGATGAAATAAATACCAGTTAAATACTGAGATCAGTATACTTCACTAAACCTCCCCACCAAATTTCAGGCCTTGTGTCCGTAGTAGAAAGGATTTTTTCAGGAAAATAAAGAGAATATTTCTCTGCCAAGTATTGACACATGTTGCTTCATGAGTTCAATGTTATCATCACCGACTTGAAGCTCATTTTCATCAATAAACATATGTAGTTGAGGAAATGATGCAAAGTTATTTCTATCCAACTTTGGATGCCAAAGTTGAAGCTTCTTTTTGAAAGCAGTTTTTCATGAGAATGAAGCATGGTTATATTTTTCCCTTGCAGTGAAAGATTGATGGCATTCACTGACCCAAATATGTCCACCAAAAATGCCAAGTAGATCAGAAAACGAACATTGAATTTGGCATGCAAATCTGGCTTGGCATCTTGTCAAAAATTGTGGATTTTCTTTTTTTGTAGAAGGAAGACCCTCTTTATAGTTTTTCCTCTCAGAAGCCATCTCACTTGTGAGTGCAACAAGCTTTTCAAATTCAGAATCACTTTCTTTACACACGGGAGTTGAGTGCATTTGCTTTGATGAAGTTCATCACTGTAATCATGTAATTCAGAACATTTTTTTAACTCATCAGGCATGGTTTTCACCATTAATGCTTGTTGATGAATTGTACAGTGTATACCAATAGCACATGGGGACTTTTCTTTCACCAAAATCTAAAAACCAGAACAGCAACCAAAGATCACCAGAGCACCATCAGTGTACATGCCAATGACATGCTTCCAGTTGATATCATGTGCCTCAAAAACTTTGTGGTTGTTTTTGGTGTTGAGGGTTTTGCAAAACAGGAATTCTAGAATGATTATGTACATAACATACATAGATGCTAAGTTGGCAACATCTGTCATTTCATCAAGCTGGATCACGAAAAAGTTGAAACACGAATTGCAAATCTCCAAAACCACTTGTGACAGAATGTTATCAGACAGCTCAGTTATTCACTTGCTAACAGTCTTGTTTGAGAGAGAGACATGCTTCAGCTTCTAAAGTTCCTAGCACATTCGATATATCTTTGCAGTAAGGCTTCGCCAATATTGTGGGGCTTTTGGCAACAGCTATTTTCCTTGAAACCTCGACAATGCTTTCAAACCAGCTGTAATGTCCAGCAAAAACATTCCTGTGTGATCAAGTCTGAATTTCATCAATCTGTCAGCTTTGCATCTGAAGAAGTTGACATCTCTATTTATTGAACTGGGATACTTTGTTTCGAAGTGCCTCATTAATTTGCTGGGCTTTAGTGAAGTAGACACTAAAACCTTGGAGCACAAAATAACACTGTGGCTTCTCTTCTCCATCATGCTTTATCACAGTACAACTGTAAAATTTTTTTCTTAGGAGGCATTGTAAAAAAAGATAAAATTCAGCAAACCAATTTAATTACAGTGTATATTTATTTTACATTTATCATATACTATGGGTGAGCATAAATGCATTATTGTAGCCAGCTTTTGGATGTACTAATTAGCAATAAAACTTACCTCTCACTATTAATTGTGGAAGAAAACCTAAGTGTATGTGAGTGTTGTTTTGTCTGTAGATAAACCTCTGTGAATTGATAATCGTTGAGAAGACAGTTCTGTCAGAAAACATTGCCATGAAAGAAACCATGCAGGATGAGAATGGTTGTCTGGTAAAGGGCAAGGTCATGTGGGAACATGCACAAGTGAGGATAACGATGGCAAGAGAATGCAAATGTGTGGATTGCAATAGTGGAGTGGTGAATCATGCAAGCATAGAATAGCGACAGCACATGCACGATCAACCATTATACCAACATATTTTCCATTGGCCAATCACACTTACTGTACTACAAGTGTGATTAGCAAATGAGCGTGTAGGAATGATGTGGGTTTTTGAGATCAATGACAAAAAAAGGATGTTAGCATGCAAAAAATTGAATGTCTCAAAATGTTTAACTGTCTCAAGCCACCCATTTTCACGATCCTTCAGTGTCCATTTGCACCACTGTGCTAAATGATTACAATGAAGATAAATTTGATGAGGGCAAATGTCTAACTGGATCAACCACAATATACTTAAGAGATGAAATTCGGAATTTGAATAGAGACACATGGCTAAATGTTGTAAGCATTTAGGTAAGTGCTTCTATTTCTGTCAATTTGCCTCCTTTTGAGACTACATGATAAAAAGCTAATTATGCTATTTTGCGATTTTTTTCCCTTCTCTAAAAACAGAATGGAATAAAGTACTGATAAATCTATTGGTTTTTTTTTTGTTTTTGTCTATCTACTATGTAGTATTTGAAACTCTTTAATTGGTTTGAAGAATAGTAAATTACTGTTCAGCTTAATATAAGACAAATCTTAGATAATGCAGTCAGCAATCTTTTTAAAATTGCAAAAATTATCAAAAAAAATTTGAATGCATTACAACAAACTCTCTCTCCTACTCATAATACATATTGTATGGTTTAATGAGATATATAGGAGTGACACTTTTAAGAATGTTATTTCTTTATTAGAAAACTAGCAGAAATACTCGGCTTTGCCCGGGTTAAAGAGAATAATGAAATCTAAAAACGCCGTCTAGACTACGCAACCCTCAACTGTTAGTAGCTACGATACCATATTTCTACCTTAATAACTCTCCAATCCATGCCAGCATGGAACATAGACATTAAGTGGAATGCTAGAAGAAAGTTTTCAACTCATATCTATATAAAGTAAATACACGTAATTCAGAAACACGTTTTGTGTATTTTATTTCGTAACCAAACAAACAGGTACAGATTATAAATAATGAAAGGCCAATTTTGGTGATTCATTTGACAGAGGTAGTAGAGAGACAATGTGATGAT
>NC_068991.1:35348593-35359018 GCF_001194135.2 Octopus bimaculoides | reverse complement strand
AGTATCGAAATGTGATTGTTTCAGTTAGTGGAATAGTTTCATTTTTAAAGTGAAAGTATTTGACATGAGTGTTTTTGTTTCACTTTTGACACGTAATACTTAAATAGTGGAGGAGATATTATGTTGCCGTGGGCTCGAACTCTGCAAGAAGTTAAAAAAATTTTTTTGACTAAAACACAACTGGAACCCTAAGTAAGGCATGTGTAAAATTTGAATGAAATTGGTTGCGTAGTTCTCGAGTTTTAGGGATTCACACACACACACAGACAGACAGACAGACATTCTCATTTTTATATATATAGATGGCAGTAATGTTGAAGACAAAGTTATTTTCCAATGGTACTGCAAAAAAGGCTGAGGCATGACCAAGTAAAGAGTTTGCTTCAAAATTATGAGGTCTTAGATTCATTCTCATTTCACAGCATCTTTTACCATTGCCTCAAACTATCCCAATCCTTGGTAGTAAAACTGGGTACGTGGAAACTGTGTGGAAGCTTTGAATTGCTCTGTAGATGCATCAAAGTACCAACCTTGTCATTAGATCACAATCATTTTGCCTGAAGACTAAGTTAAGTATACAACAATTTGTAGAATACTCAGCCACTTACGCAGTACTTCCATGAGGAGGTAGTTCAGTTAAATGAACAACTGCAATACTCCATTTCCTACCTACAGAGATCTAATAAAAATGTACCATTAAATGACTGAAACAAGTAAAAGAGTATAAATTTTTAATGAAATTGAGATGAACCTATTTCATTGCTGAATATTTTTCAAAAGTTCTTTAATATGAGAAGAAACCTTATATTTTTTTCTTCTTTTGCGAGATTTTTTGATGCCATTGTCTTTGCTAGGAACAACATTTACAACTTTCTTTTTCTTGCATGACAATGGATTAGCTCCCTTCTTTGATTTTTGCTTCTTAAAATCAACACGAGGTTTTTTAACCAAAATCCTTTCTTTTAACTGATTTAATACTTTGTCTTCATAATTTAATTCCTCCACTTCTCCATCAAAACCATCTGTTGCTATTTGCTGAGAAACTTTGCTTGGTTGCTCAATACAGACAGTTCTATCAATGAAAATGATGGGAACACCAGGAGTTTTTCGAAGAACCTTCTGAATTTTCTTGTCCTAGGAAAAAAAATTAATAAAAATAAAACTTTACAAGTATCTTATCTACTAAGAAAAACTTGATTAAGTCTGAAAATTCATAAAGCCGTTTTTCTCTTTATTTTTTTAAGGACATATCTTTTTCACAATCCATACATGCATACTAGAACTGAATATCTGAGAAATTTTCTTTTAGTACTGCCTAATTTGTATCCAAGACTTACCTTTCTCTCTAAAACCAAGAAGTACTTCAACGCTAAACAACTGCAGACATTCTACAAGGCTAAATGATTCCAACTGCAATAAAGTATAACTGTTACAGGTGCCTTGGCACAAATTCTTTGATAGCTAATATCTATAATATAGTGATTGAAGAAGTGCAAGACTGTGTCCAGTTTATCATTTTTTTCCCACATTATTAAAAAAAAGTCATATTACTCTGAAGAAATTATAAATGAATATTAAAAAATTTCTAAACAATAAAGTTTATTTGTATATTAAACATAAATTGTAATGCTTAATATTACAAGATTTGCTTCTGTTTTAAGCATCAACTTCTGTTTGAATTCCATATGTAAACAAATAGTTTTTCTTCGTGTTTGTAAAAAAATGTAATAAAGCGAAAAAAACAAAACAAAACAAAAAGTAAATTATTTTTAACCATATTACATAATGCAAAAAACAATCGCTATCTATAGAATTAAGTTTCCAAATTGTGTTAGACTGCGGTCATGCTGGGGTACCACCTTGAAATCATTTAGTCAATAATATCATCTCCATTACTTATTCTTCAAGCCTGCTACTTATTTTATCAAACTAAGTTGTTTATAAAAATATTAACCCAGATAAATGAAGTGTGTCTACAAAGGAATTCTACAGTCATGTGAAACATTCATTACTCTCTTTTAATTGAAATGTATTTAAGTTTCTTATTAATTGCTGGGAAAGGGACACCAGTTAATTTTAATTTTGCTTCTCTTTTTTTTTTTTGACTATTTTCAGCAACATACTTGTTTTGTTTTTTGTTTTTCCACAATGCTGAAAAAACTTTAATGCATTATTGTACATGTCTCACTTCAAACATATAGTTTTTCATTCCAATGACTTAACTATACAAGTGTGTAACAATATTAGTGTTGAAAATTCAAACACATTTATTTATTTCATGAACCAGCACATAGAGCATTCCTAAAGAGATGTAACAATAGTTACTGTGCAAAAGAAATGGTTATTAAAATGTGGAGTTAAAAAATATCCAAATGAATTTTTATAATGACACACTATTACTAAATTAACCTGTCCATTTCACCTTCATATAAGAACTTTTGTTTCTCACTGCTTCACAAGCTACCAAAGTTTGAAAGCACAACTTCATATGATGTCAGCTTCAAAGTAACTAAAGTGATAATATCGTGAAATATATTTGCCACCTAAATGTGGCTAACCCTTAAGGGTTGATGCTACTGTAGCCCCAGGAAGACATCTCCTCCAGCTGACTATTGACACTGTGCCCTATCAGTACTTGCAAAGGGAAGTTATCTTTCCCATCTCCAGCTTGACGTGATACACATGGACCTGAGTTTCTGGGTACTGACCCGTCATCAGCATGTGACAACCACCGGTTGGTGATGGGAACTGGTTCTCAATGCAAATATATACTTTTTCCAGTGACGAAAAGTCATTGATCTCGAAAAAGTAGAAATAAGCAATAATAAATCTCTGTTTATACCTCGCTCAGAGGTTTATTGTTAAAGTGATAATGTTTATGAAGTAAAGCATACCTAACGAGTAAAATTTTTTCAGCATGAAAGATTAGAATAAAGAGTGAGAAGTTATGCTGCTAGCAAACCAAATATTCCAAATACTAAATTAGAAAAGTAAGTTTACAAGAAACAGATGTAAAAGGAATCTGGAATTGCTCTAATTAACAGTTAGTCATTACATCACTGATTCTATTTACTTGTGCAAACATACATTTCTAAAATATTAACCTCTTCTTAGTTATTAATCTTGCTCTGTTTAATAGAGAACAGTTCTGAGACATGTAACATTCATGAAAGATAACTTGAAACTTGTTATGTTACCTACAAAAATTTGTGACTAAATTTCTGTTACTAAGTGTAGTTCAGGTTGGTGAAGTTTTACTAAAGCTTACCAAGGAATCTTAGCAGTATTTATGTTCCTAATACTAGCTGAATGATAACTAAGTTATTTTACTAAATTCATTGTTATATTTAAAGTAATTGAAAGAAACACAGAGCATCTCAAAATAAATACAGTAACGAAAGTGTTAAAGCAGTGCAGAAACCAGAGCTAGCAGGCATGTAACAAGGCAACTGAAATGAGCTACCTGGATTTAGCAGGGCATTTATTCTACAAAGTTCTGACTGGGTTTGGAATTATAAGAGGAGATCTATAAGTTTCATTAATGAAGCTGCAGAGGAAGTCACATGATGTCTTTAGATAAAGAAGGTAGATGAGAGGTTTACTGCTACTAGGATGCAAGCTGAGATTTGATTAACCCAGGCTGGGTCAACTGGGTGAAAGGGTGTTAAAAGACTTAAAAGCCCCTTGCAGCTCCAGAAACATCACTGATGATGCATCCCAGAGTATCTGTGAGATGTATCTTGGAACTATATCTCATAACCTAGCAATTCAACAAATAGAGTTGATAAGGTTGACTAAATCTTTAAAGGCAGTGCCCAGCAGGCCAAAGTCCCTTAAATGAAATCAGTAAAAAGAATTTTAAAAATACTCATGCACAAATACATATAAACAGGTGTGTGTGTGTGTGTATGTGCACGTGCTGCAAATACAGATGAGTACATATGTATATATACAGAACAAAATAGAAAACTACTAACCTGTGTGCATAAAATATAATGGTTATTATTATTATTATTGACCATACTCTTGAAACACTCAACTACTGATACTGCTTTCTTTTTGTGCCCACATGAACATACTTGACAACTGCACAGTTGAGGTAAAAGACCTGGAAACAATTTTTCTAGAAAAAATTATGGAAAAGAAAAATTAAATCATTATTGTCTCCACCATTTTCACATTTTTTTTCTGTACAGTAGTAAAGATGAGACAGGTCTGCAAAGATTTCCATGTATCTTTGTAAACAAACATTACATGCCTCTTAATCTATCTTAATTTCAACCAATAATTACTAATAATCTCAGATCTATCCTAACTATTTTCTTCTCATGAGTTCATATCAGCTGCAGGTATTTCACTAGAACTGTACAGGTAAATATCACTGGATTTTACAGTTTATTCTGTTGTATTACAAAGACATTCTCTATTCCAACGAATTGGTATTTGTATTTCTACCATTTAATGTTTTTTAATGATATAAAAACTGCAATGAAGTTCAGCCATACAGGCTTCTTAATCTATTTGCTTAGTAAATGTAAAAAGATCCATTACTCATATTTCATGTGAGATGCAGCTTCCCAAGTCATTAAAAAAATGTAAATGTCTCCCTACTCCAGTTTTAGTGTATGAAGCAGGTAGGTATATCTTCCACTGGATAAAACACTTGTCAACTGAAGGTATTATTCCAAGATGATGTGGTGCCTGTTTCCAACAGTTAGATTAACTGAGGCAAAGTAGAACTGTGAACATTGTCCAAATACACTACAAAACGTCTATAACAAATTTGAACTCAAAATTATTGAATTGGAATTCCTATATCATATCCACTCAGCTATTTCAGTATTGTAGTCAAGTGAAACTGGTGCAGTACTGTTTTCCTGACCAACCAATCAAACTATCAATGGCTCAGCCCTTCAAATTATGAACAGGTATTTCCATTTTCACAGCATGCCTTCCTCTGCTCAAGCAATGCTCTCAGATGATATAAATTGATATAGAATGTAAGAAGCTTGATTCCCAACTACATGGTTCTGGGTTCAGTCCCACTGTGTAGCACTTTGGGTGAATGTCTCCTACTATAGCCTCAGGCCTTGTGAGTGGATTTGGTAGACGGAAACTGAAGAAGTCCGTCGTATATATATATATATATATATATATATATATATATATATATATATATATATATATATATATATATATATATATATATATATTTGTGTGTGTCTGTGTTTGTCTCCCCCAGCATCACATGACAACCGATGCTGGTGTGTTTATGTCCCCGTAACTTAGCAGTTCGGGAAAAGAGACCAATAGAATAAGTACAAGGCTTACAAAGAATAAGTCCTGGGGTCAATTTCTTTGATTAACACCCTTTAAGGCAGTGCTCCAACATGGCCACAGTCAAATGACTGAAACAAATGAAAGAGTAAGAAGAAAAAAAAAAACTAGATTTGATCTCAAGACTTATATGTTAGCAGTCCAATAAGATATTCATTAAGTCATTTCACTTCTGGAAACCAGGAAGAGATTGTTCCATGTAAGGTTTAATAGAAATTGTGAAAAGCAACAAAATACTTCATGAACTTTACAGAACATCTCTCAGAAGTAGGAGATACACATAAGATCTGTAGAAGCAGATGTACAGAAAATCTGGTTTCTATTAAAGTTCAGGTAACTATTTATCTCTCTGTTACCCCAAAGAACTCTCGCATTATCAATAAGCAAACATTCACCACCCTAGCTTTGATAAATAACTTAATTCTGAACATAAATTGAAATTATATTCCACTAAAGCCCATCTTTTACTTAGTTATTCTTATAGCAAGATCTGAGGCCATGACTGCAAACTGTTAAAAACCTCATCAATTACTTCTAAGCAAAGTTTAGAAGCAAAGGTTTCAACGAAAGATAACGTAAACATCAGATTCTTCACTGATGTTTACAACCTTCATTGATGTTTATTCATGTCGGTGAAAGCTATACACAAATGAGATAATAATTAACCATCTATATGTATACAATGGACTTGGTGAGTCAGCAAATAACGGTGTTTTAGATGCATTGATGAAAAGATATGAATGATTAATTTATTGATGAATAGCACAAAACACCATTAACTCTAAAGACCGAAATAACACAAATCAGAAATGCCATACCTAAACTATGTGCCTCTGCAATTGCACACGAGGTGGTAAAAAGCCGGATTTCACTTTGCAAATATTTAGAGAGGACATCATTTATATCAAGATGAGAGTTAAGTGCAGCTAAACAAAATGTCCCATCAATTAAAACTTGGTATGGTGTTCGGAAGTGAAAATAATTCTTATAAAATGCTAAAATTTTTTTAACTTTTTTTTCTCGTAAAATCTTCATATTCACAAAGTTATTCCTGGAATGAAACAAAAAGAGAAACCTGTTTAATTAAATGATTTCTACATTTTAAACTTACTTTTAAGAGTTGTCTAAAAACCAAATGCACAAGTCCAATAAGTAAATGGCTATTTAACTCCATTGGATTAAAATAATTGGTACAAGAAATAGTCACTAAGCAGAATTTGCTTTAACATCCAGAAAAACAATTGATTCTCATAAATTTCTAAATCTCTCTTCCTATAATTAATCCACTTTTATTTGTTCCACAACAATTCCATGGCGAAATACAAGTTTTAATACTTAACCCATTAAGTGGTTAAGATAACTCCCTTTTTTTGAACAGGCTGGCAATCAGAGATTTTGCTCAAAGGAAACGGTAGTCAGTTATACTTTATTACCTCTAATCATTGATGATGTGACAGCTAATTTACAACCAAGCAGACTGGTACCGAGTGTTTGCGTCTTTTCAACGAAAAGCAAATATTCTAACTATTCAACTACCTACTGCTCTGTATTGCTTAGATATCATTTAGCTTTACGTTGTAATAGCTGCGATGTCAATAACTTGCAAATGGCAGGGAAAATGATCAGCAAAAGAAACCATTTTTCGTCCTGATTACCCAACCCCCTACAAAAAAAAACCAAAAAAACATCGCTTGACTGTTTGAATGGCCATGTCATTACACTTGTAGTTATTCCTTACTGCGGTATAAGATCAGCTGTTTAAATGTATCTAATGAAGCAAACCTATGATCAAAATCATTCCAGCCATGCCACACCGTTTATATAGAGCAGTGGTTCTCAATTGGGGTCCTTAGATAAGATTTGGGGGGGGGGTCCCCGCAACAAAATAGCAAATTGTCCACAATAGTATTTTAAGGGCCTCTGAAAAAAATGTTGCTTTAGATTTATGTATTGGTATATATTACAAGAAACGGCTAGGATTCTTTCTCCAGCATTTTACATAGTTCAACCGACAGTGTGTGAAAAACAAAATAGGAACATTGAAAGAAGTATCTATAAAACTAGTTTTTAAACATCGAAAGGCTATGGGGGTCCACCAGAATAAAATAGTAATCGAAGGAGTCTATAGATAAAAAATGGTGGACAACCACTGATATAGAACAACTAGCATCGTATGATTCAATGTTACTCCATAAGACAGTGGGGCTTGATGTGAGATTTGATTGCTACCTCTAGCAGGTAGAGCAACTATGCAAAGGTTCCTTCGTTGTTCAAGATGTTTTGTTATCAATGGCATCTGAACTCGCTGAAACAACACATTCAGTTTTATAATTCATTTCGCCTGGACTTCTACTAACTAACCAAACTTACTAATAATAAATATAACTGAATCTTTATGGTTGTATGTAATAATGTTTATATAACTGAATAGCTAAGAAGTTTTGATTGTTTGTAAAAATTAATGGCAAAGTTTTCAACGAAAGATAATGTAAACATCGGATTCTTCACCGATGTTTACAACCTTCGTCGATGTTTATTCATGTCGGTGAAAGCTATACACAAACGAGATAATAATTAACCATCTATACGTATACAATGGACTTCTGCACAGTTTCCGTCTATCATATTTTACTCATGAAGTATTGATTAACCTGGGGCATTGGTAGAAGACACTTGCTCAAGACAACGTGCAGATGAATTGGGCCTCGGACCATGTGGTAGCGAACTTGGCAACTCTACAACTATGCTCGTACCTGTTTAACGTCAGATTCTTCTATTTTAAATCTAAAACATGTACAGGAATGGTTATTAATTAGATGTTTAGAACAAAGTGCTAATGAATTACTTACAATATGAAATTAGATTCGTTCAAAACAACGTCTTACCTGATTGATCCGCTAGGCGGCGCAATGTTAGAAACAAGAGTGATATCCCTTGGAACGCTACGTTATTATATCTTCCGGTTTCATCTGAATACATGACTTAAAGAGCTTCAATGGAGTCGTTTAACCTGTTAAAAACAGCACTCAAATCTCTCTCATACCACATGCAGATGTCTTTAGGAAAAAAAGAGCAAACACAAAAGACAATGTAAGTCTTGAAACAAAAAGGATATGATGGATCTTGTCCTTTTGATGGGCAGCTCGATTAATTAATTTTCTTTAACTAAACACTTTGAAACTTCGGATACTGGTAAAATGTGTCATATAGAACATCTTTTACTCTTAACGTTGTTGAGAAAGGTTTCTAGTTTCGAAGTTATTTCGTGTTAAAGTTGTCGTATTTCGGTAATTTCAACCAATCAATGACGTGTATTCAGCTGAATAAAATTACTGCTGTTGTTTGCCAACAACAACTTCCGGCGGTGTATATTTCGTTTGTCACTGTTATTTATGACATATTTCATCCCAGTTACGTTCGTATGAGTAAACGAGTGTATCCGAAGCATATTTACTTCATGACACCACCACAATCGTTCGTGCATTTCTACTGCTTTTAGGGGGGTTCCTGTTTTGGCAAGTCTTTACTCGGTATTTTGTTTGTTTTCTTTCTAACCTGTTAAACTGTAAACAAAATGAAGCAGACACTTAAAGCTTTATACACGAAACGCATATATTGTTTAGATAATAAATTACGCTTAAAAAGCACTAGTTGTTAACATTAAATGCAGGAAGTAGGTAAAGCCCTGGTTATCTTAAATTTTGGAATTGGAAATTCATTTTCTTAAAACAAAATGCGATCAATAGATTTGTTATATCTTCTTGGAAACATTGCTGTACCACTCAAAAAAATCAAATCGTCAAAATTTCACCTGGTTAGTAAGGTAGTTTACCAAGAAATTTTGATTAAAAGTACAGAAAAATGGTAATTTATATGGCTAGCTGCCATCACAATAAATAAATAAAGACAGTCAGTGGGTTTGTTCTTCAATAGTAGGGTTATAACTTTGAGCAAGCTCTAGAATTATTAGACTTCATCAGTAAATTATAGTATTAACTTGTTTCTAGGTACTGTGTACTCACTCAGTAGCACATTTTCTAAATTTGATTTGAGGAAGATTTAGCTGCTATTTCTAGGAAGTGAAGCAACTGTTTGGAAGCCCTTTGTTTTAACTATTTTGTTTGCTTGATTCCCTAAGTAGCTATTATCCAATCAAGTCAACTGAAACAAGTAGAATAGTGTTCCTTATCCCCAAACAATAGAGTATCAACCATTTAATATGAAATGTTGGCAATGAGTATACTAAAGATTAAAAGAAAAACAACAACAAAAAACATCACTTATTAATCAAATGGTGCATAGTTTCAGTTTTAGGCTATAAACTGGAAGGAGCATAGAGCTTCCTCGAGATAAGACACCAGTAATTTTACAAGTACATTCCTAAATGATTTGAAAGGCCAATATAGAAAAAAATGATCTATGTTGAAATGCAACAGCATAATTAAATTCAAACCACAATATTTTGTAATTTTCTCAGATTGATATGGCAATTTTTTTTTACTAGAATAAGAATAAAACAAAAACATACAATGAAAATCTGGATTAAAGTAATGCTGCACTGAATATTTTAGCTGTGTAATTTTCTGTGCTGTTACCATGTTGAGTATCTACTAGTTGTCACTAAACTTATTTTAGTGACGACTAGTAGATAATTAACACCTTTTGTTATCAAAAAGTATTAGCAAACTGGGTAATTGCATTGATTGTATAAATTCAAGCATATTGGCAGTAGCTAATAAACCTTTCTATTATAGGCACAAAGCCTGGTTTTTGAGGGAAGAAGTCAATTATATTAACCCCAGTGCACAACTGGTACTTAATTCATCAACCCCAAAAGTATGAACTCAGAATATAATGACAGATTAAATGCCACTAAGCATTTTGCCTGGTGCAGTAACAATTCTGCCAGCTCTAATAACAAGTGCAGACAATATTCATAAGAGTATTAAAATTTGGATTTATGCATTGTTGTCTCTCAAATATTTAAAATCTACAATTAAGAGCCCTATCTACTCGCTGGCGGTACCTACCCACCCCTACCCATTTTCCTTTATTCAAAATTCTTATCGCTCCTTAAAATTATGGCTT
>NC_068991.1:35339469-35343874 GCF_001194135.2 Octopus bimaculoides | reverse complement strand
TTAAAATATCACCATTATAGTATTTGTATACTGATGAAATTAAGAAATCAACTCCTAAATAAACGAAACCCTCAAATCCATTGCTGTACACACACACACGCATATCTATGTTTGTATTTATATAATTTTGACCTCTGCCTGAACTCTATGTATACTCCCATGGAATGAATATTACTGTGCTTTTCAAAGTGTAATATCCTGCATTACAATTGATTTAATCCCTGCTTGTATCTTTCAATGTATCCTGCTTTAAAATTTGTTGCACACCTACACGATTGTTATATAATTTCAACCTTGCTTTCCAAAGTGTAATATCCTGCATTAAAATTGATTTAATCTTTATCCATTTGTTTTGTTTTTCCTTTCGTTTACATTGTGTGCATGCCTCATTATGGGTTATGTTAGGGTTAGAGCCATGGTTTAGAATTAGCATTAGATAGCATGCTAAAGTGTAAATGGCCATGTATACTATATGCTAAAGTGGCATTAAAGATCTATTGAAACAGTTTACCTATCAGAAATTAAGTCATGAAAGGGTTAGCAGTGTCAATATACTTTATTTCACATTTCTATGTTTCTGAGGGCAATGAAATAAAATACTAGATAAGTACTGGGTCAGTATAGTTGACGAATTATGTCCTCCTATAAAATTTCTTGTTTGTGCCTTTGTTAGAAATTCTTGTTAGTACTATTATATAGTGCAAGCAAGAGAAAAAATGTTCAGAGAACATTTGCAGGCTTTCCCAAACTTAATGTGAATGTAGATGATGTCTTTTTTAAACTTCTGTAAATTAATATCTGATGAGAAAGTGATTCCGTGTAGAGGTTGCCATTCTGGAGAGAAATGAGTGGATAAAATATTTAGTATAAGGTTTGAGCTGTGAGACATGTTAAAGATGATGATGATGTGGCCTCAGTTTGATATAGTATACAGCTTATTAATTCACAGGAATAGCAACCTCGTTTAATGCAAGTGAACCATCATCCATGCGGTCACATTTCTCTCTCACGCACTGTCTTGCAACACAAAACACCTCAAGTCTTTAGTCCTCACGACGCAGAACATTGGCAAATATTTTCTTATCTGCTTCCCCTCTGGCTAAATAAACCTGTCTCCTACCTTTCCTTCTGACAGTCTGATACAATTCCCTGCTACCACCATTCTTCCAGTCCTTCCATTGCCTGTTTCTGTTCCCCAATGGCCCTGTCAACTACATTGTTCCACCACCGTGTTACCTTGGGTCGAGAGGGGACTTTGCACTACCCACAGATCTGGTCACTAGCCCTCAACAGGTTGTCCCGTAGAAACCTCCAGTGGTCTTCCACAGCTTTGAGTAATACATCTCTAAATCTCTGTCCATTCGCAGGATCCTTAAGCTTCCAGACCTTTCTCCACCATGCTGGTCATCTTCTGGGCATCCATTTAGCCCTGATCCTGAAGTCACTAACTACTAATCTATGTTGTGGGGTGCATTATTCACCTGGGAAGGGTTTGGCATTTATAAGTAGCCATCTTTCCCATTTCCTGCTGAGGATGTAGTCAATTTGACTCCTGTGTCTACCACATTGGTAGGTGAATAGGTGACTGGCAGGTTTCCTGAAGTTAGTATTGCAAACCAGAAGATCATTTGCATCGCAGAACTCCAGCAGCCTGGTTCCCTCCTCATTGCAGGAACCAAAACCGTAGCCTCCATGTATGCCATGGAAGCCCCCTGAATGTTGTCCAACATGCCCATTGAAGTCACCACTCACAAAGAGAGGGTCCCTATCATTCATCGACGAGGTAGTCTGCAAGAGGGTGTCATAAAATCAGTCTTTCTGTCCATCAGGTAGCCCCAGCTGAGAGGCATAGGCCGAGATAATGGTTGCTAACCCATGATGCAGCACCAATCTAATCTTAAGTATTCTACTGCAGACTGACTACCTCGATTACCTTATCAACCTATTTCTCCACGAGAAGTATATCCACACACACCCCACCACCACCACCACGTCAGTGTTCCCTGCCCAGAAAATCTTAAACCTATGTTCTTTTGCCTGTGAGGGACCTAGCAGAACCTCCTCTCCACCTTACTTCTTGGATGTAGCACAAATCTACACGCCTCCATTCAACAATCTCACCATACCTACCATTCAGTGTGCCAACCTTGTGGGTATGGGAGGTGTGGGCCCATGAGACCCTAGGATGAGGGACAGCAGCATCATGTACCTGAAAAGAAAGCTCGCATTTGGCAGAATTCATAAACATACACTAGACCATCATTTTTATGCGCTACATGATCACTTCCTTACATAGGAGATAAACACTAAGTAGGGATGGGGATGGCATTAAGCCTTTAGAAGTGTTCATGGGAGACATCCGATATATATATATATATATAAATGGGTGGGCTTTTATAACAGCAGTTAGCAAATAATATATGTGTTTGTCTTGTTCCATTGTTACTGAATGTAGAGGTAGGGGTGTTAATGGGCAAACTGGGTCAAGTTGTGTGACCAATTGGTGAAGGCTAAGAGCATATAATCTCAAAACACTTTGCTAAATGAGAGTGCCTCTCTCTATGTGATTGTTTGGCCTCTAAAAATAGCAACTAAATTTGGCCATCAAGTTACACCGTGCATCTTGAAAAGGAGAAAACATAGAAGATAATGTAGTCCTCAATACATGATACTACCTGAGAAAAAGATAGGATGGTCACAACCTGAATGCTTTTTTAAGGTAACCCCTTTTCACCTATAAACACATTGGCAACTGATTCACTCACCTCACTTCTTGCCAGAAGATGACCTCTGACAGTCAACCAGACAGCTTTGATCTTTTGTACAGATGAAACATTTTTCAGCTATGAAAAGTTGGTTTTAACTACTATTTTGCACAGGCTAAAAATTTAGTGGGTGGAATGAGACACTTGTCTCATTCATTGTTATTAGACAATGCTATCAGTATATTAACTCAGTCCTCACACAATTGCTGTAAAATTGTTATGGTATTAAGTAACAGACTAACATATCACAGGGGGATGAGTTCAAACCTTGGTAACACAGGGATACAATTTTGAGCTAGAGGAAAGAAGTGAGGCCTTGATGGCAACAATAAATTAAATGGAGAAATTATAGCATGCTGGTGAGCTCAATTATGATAAAACATAGAAAATCTAAATGTTTAAGCTTTTTTGTCATTGAATACAGTAAATAGAAACAGATGCAAGGGTTCAAAATCTTAAACTTTCCACACCCCATGGCGATCAAGGCAGATCATCATTTTCTAGTGTTCTCCAAAGACAGTTCATTGAAAGCTCTGATCAGTGATCCCTTTATGAAATCCTTCAGCTGTCATCAAGCCCAGGTATTTAATGAATAAATAAAAATTAAAAAATAAGTATATTATTATTAATGACTATAAAAATAGTAATAGTATTGAGAGAAAAAAATTTCCATAAATAATCTTCTTTGGTATCCATGTCTCATAATGACCATGGATTTACCTGATTTACCATGCGGATGACAAGACCAAAACCCACACCGCCCAATATTTTAAGCATCCCAGCAGTGACTCCTGATGGGCTAGGATCTTTCCCTATCTTCATTTCCTTAATAGATTTATCTACCTGGGTACTGTTGATTCGGATAGCTGGTCCCTCAGTTGCATCAACATTTGGCAGACTCTCCTCCTCCCATTCATTCTCTACATTTAGCAGTCATTCATAATGGCTTCTCCAAGCCTGTTTCTTTGCAGAGTCATTAAACGCAAGGGCACCATCATCCATGCGGACACATTTCTCTCCTATGACATCATGATTCTCTCTCACACACTGTCTTGCAACACGAAACACCTCAAGTCATTTTGTAAATGTGTGCAAATACAAGAGTAGGAGATGAAGAAAATACCATTTTGACTGGGCTGTTCATCAACAGTAACAATGAAATTTGCCATCAGTTGTAGGATAAAGCAATCACTTTACAACACTTTATTGGATTCCAATGCAAAGAATAGTCCATAGAATGCTCCAATAAGTCACAGAAAGTAACATTGTATCAAGAATCAAAAATACATAGTTGTCACAAATCTTACTGGACATTCATTATGCATTCAATAGAAAGGATTCCAAGGCTTTAAATGGTCTCCATAGATAAGTATTTGGTCCTCACTCATCTTCAGTAATCATCATCATCATCATCATCGTTTAACGTTCGCTTTCCATGCTAGCATGGGTTGGATGATTTGACTGAGGACTGGTGAAACCAGATGGCTACACCAGGCTCCAATCTGATTTGGCAGAGTTTCTACAGCTGGATGCCCTTCCTAACGCCAACCACTCAGAGAGTGTAGTGGGTGCTTTTACGTGCCACCGGCATGAAGGCTAGTCAGGCGGTACTGGTAATGGCCACACTCAAAATGGTGTAT
>NC_068991.1:35324897-35339035 GCF_001194135.2 Octopus bimaculoides | reverse complement strand
AGTGCCAGAAAGGTGACGCTGGGCACAAGTGTCATCACGATTTCGATTTCGCTTGCCCCAATAAGTCTTCGCAAGCTGAGTTTCGTGTCCAATGAAGGAGACAACATTGGCCTGGGTGCCAGTCGTCGAATTTCACTCGATTTCGATTTCACTTGCCTCAACAGGTCTTCGCAAGTGGAGTTTAGTGTCCAATTTAACTCGATTTCGATTTCACTTGCCTCAACAGGTCTTCGCAAGTGGAGTTTAGAGTCCAATGAAGGAAGGAAGTAAGGTACGCATAATTGGACTGGCTGGGCCTTAGATTTAGGTCTCACTTGGCTTGCCAGACAAGCGATTTTTAAAGACTCAGCTGACATAAAGAAAGTAATGGAAAGAACACTTTTCAGATGTTCCTCAACCCTTCTATGGTTAACATGGAAATAATGTATTGCTACAAAGAGATATGCTGATGCACATAGATAACATATCTGAATATGGGGAGATTCAGTTAGCAATAAGTCAGTTAAACTCTAGTAAGGTCCCAGGCCTAGATGAAGTATCCACAGAACTCTTGAATGCAAGAGACAACACTGAGACATCCACAATACATAGGATGATAACTGCTTGTTGGGAAGGAACTCTGATTCTCCAGGATTGAACTGATGATATATTGGTTTTTATTCACAACAACAAAGGGTCTAAGTATGTATGTGACAATTTCCATGGTATCACTGTTAGATTCTGTGGATAAAGTCATCTAGAGAGTAATGTTAAATGATAATAAATGAGTAATGATGGGTGATATTTATCCAATAATTTTACCTGAGATTCAATCTAGCTTCCAAGAGGGAAGAAGGAAAATGGATAGGATTTCCACAGCTAGGCAACTGCAGAAGTGTGTTTCACTCTATCACATATTGTTTACCTTTGTTTCAGTCTATCACATATTGTTTACCTTTGAGTATTTTGTTGAGATAAATCATGCTATGAAAAATATATGTGATAGGATGGCATTTTATCCAAGATAAAGATGTTTCTCAACTACATACAAACTTGAAGCCAGGGATAAGCTCCAGCACATTGCAAGAACTTCATATAACAATGGAGAAAAATTGCTTTTAATGAGACAATATGTCAAATATCAAAGGTTAAGTGTGTGGTCTTTAGTTTGTTTTAACTAGCTCAGTAAAGCCATGCTGAAGCACACCCATTGTTTAAATTACATTGGGATAAAACATCATCTATGTCAACAATCAAATAATCAAGTCATCCCATTTCACTATTTGTAGCTTAATAGAACAGAGATCAGTAGAATGGTGAGAAGAACAAAAAACAGCAACAAACACATTTATTATGATAATGAAGCTTGGTTGAACACAAATAATTCAAGATAAAAGTATATACTCACCTCTTACACATCCCAACACATTAGCTATACAATAATGCAATATTCTACCTTCCTATTAATTGATTCAACAGTTATAGCTTATAGCAAGTATACTCATAGCTATTCATATTCAGGTCAAGCAAACCACTAAAAATAAAGGACACAGAGCAACTCCTGATATGAACTCCTGGCAGGTATGTGCTATGGTGATTAATTAGTGAACATTCAGAATTTTATGTTCCAAAATTATAAATTCAAATCTTGTCCTAATTTTCATGGGTATAGGCTAAAATACAGTTGTTCCACTATGAAAACATCCAGCAAGAAATATTTATACTATAAGCTACAGACCATTGTTGGTAAAATAGATGAATCATATTGTGATCAAGGAAATGCTGAGACAAATCTAGCATAAAATAGTCTCACTTGAAGTGGATTTACTACAAGTAGATTGCCATAGGTATCATCATTATGAACCAGTTTTCTAGGCCTACGTAATCACTAACCTTAGCCCCTGCACTGATCCACAGTAACTCATAAAATTGACCTCAGTGACAAAGCCTACCATACACATTCAGTGACTCAAGCAACAGGGATAAAGATACAAAAGAAAGGCTGTGAATGGCAAAAAAGTAGTACACCTGACTTGATATTTTATGAGCCACTTACGGAACTTAAAAGCAATTCCATTGTTTTAAATTTTTCAAAACTCTTTTTTGCAAGATTTATTTTGCATTTCATAAAATAAAATTTAAAAACAAAAGCATATTTTCTTATTAATTCAAGTGATTATCATTAAGTCTCTGTGAAATGCCAAGGTTGTTCCAATTGTCTTGTCCTTAAAACAAAACACTAATATTATAAAGAGATTTAGTGATTTGTTTCACAAATAATTATACTGACCTGGAGATATGCTTTAATTCTTCTTTTACTGGTTAGACGGTGGCCAATTTGGAGTACCACTGTCAAAGTATTTTAGTCAACCATATTGCCCCAGTACTTGTATCAGTTTGCTACTTACTTTATTGATTTGTCAAACACATTAAGTTACAAGATCATCATCACTTAATGTTTGTCTTCCATGCAGGTATGAATTAGATGGTCTGACTGGAGAGCTGCACCAAGCTCCAGTCGGTTTTGGATTGGTTTCTACAGCTGGATGCCTTTCTAATGCCAACCACTCCACAGAGTGCTCTGGGTGTCTTTTACATGTCACCAGCACAGGTGCCTTTTATGTGTCACCAGTACTGGCCATGACCACAATTTCACTTAGCTTGACACGTCTTCTCAAGAATAGCAATTCACCAGAAGTCTTGGTCACTTGTCATCAGCTCCATGAGACTCAACATTAGAAGATCACATTTTACAACCTCACAAATAATAACAGTAGTTTTGTTTGACAGATGTAAACAAACACAGACACAAAACAGACATTTATACATCATCATTTTTGTCCACTTGCCTTTCCATGTTGGCATATGTTGTGAGCTGTGGTGATAGCTTTCCACTGTGGGACCAATACAGAAGTGGTGGTGCCTTGTACACTACAAATGTAGAGAGTACTCAGTAATCTAAGATGATTATTTTCACTTAGATATTGTGATTGAGGAGAGGAATTTTGGAAAGAACAATAACAGAAGGCCAAAAATGGGTAGGTGAAAGAAGTAAGAGTATGACAGAAAAGATGGAATTATTGTTGGAAAGAAGTGAAAGGTAATATCAGAGGTGAACAAAGATGAGAGTAGGTGATGGGTAACAATACAAGTAGCCCATAGGAGAGAGAGTGATGGCTGGCAGTACAGAAAGAGTGAAGTTAAACTGTATTGGACACAGAAAGATTCTTATGCATTGGCCTAGTGAAAGATGAGGGAACCAGAGAGGTAATGATAATGGCAGAGATGTTGGTGGGATTAAATGCAGATACCCACCAGTGTATCATTTGTCATTTGTAAGCAAAAGGAAGATAAAGTTACCAGGTCAGGGATGTGAGGTTTGGCATTATACAAATCATCATCATCATCATCATCGTTTAACGTCCGCTTTCCATGCTAGCATGGGTTGGACGATTTGACTGAGGACTGGTGAAACCGGATGGCAACACCAGGCTCCAGTCTGATTTGGCAGAGTTTCTACAGCTGGATGCCCTTCTTAACGCCAACCACTCTGAGAGTGTAGTAGGTGCTTTTACGTGCCACCGGCATGAAGGCCAGTCAGGCAGTACTGGCAACAGCCACGCTCAAAATGGTGTATTTTATGTGCCACCTGCACAAGAGCCAGTCCAACGGCACTGGCAACAATCTCGCTCAAATGTCTTTACACGTGCCAGGAAGGCGACGCTGGGCACAGGTGCCATATGTTAACCTCGTAAAGGGATGGTTGCATCCAAGGAAATACTGGTTCACTACCTAGTATCATTGGGGAATGAAATTCACTTAAAACAATAGGTATATATTAAGTATATAGTTTATATCCATTTAAAAGAAGAAAAGGAAATGGAGATAAGGAAGTTAATAATTGTTTATTATTAACAAATTGGTCATCTTCACTTCTTATAGCCATTTCAATTAATACTCAATAGTTTAATTACAAATTTGTACATTAAATTTACATTTATGTGACATGAGTATAATTTCATCAGAGAAAAAAAAAAGATGTACGTTTGGATGTTATATGCAGGCCTATCAATTCATTTCAGCAGACTGCTGAAGTTATAACATTTTTTCTCTGATGAAATTATACTCATGTCACATAAATGTAAATTTAATGTACAAATTTGTAATTAAATTATTGAGTATTAATTGAAACAGTTGTAAGAAGTGAAGACGACTAGATTGTTGGCTCCTGTGCAGGTGGCACATAAAAAAACACCATTTGAGTGTAGCCATCCCCAGTACCGCCTGACTGGCCCTCGTGCCGGTGGCATGTAAAAGCACCCACTATACTCTTAGAGTGGTTGGCGTTAGGAAGGGCATCCAGCTGTAGAAACTCTACCAGATCAGATTGGAGCAGCCATCTGGCTCGCCAATCCTCAGTCAAACTGTCCAACCCATGCCAGCATGGAAAACGGACATTAAACGATGATGATGATGATGATGATGATGATGATGATGATGATGATGATGATGATGATGATGATGATGTAGGCAAGGCTGTGTGGTTAAGAAGTTTGCTTCCCAACCATGTGATTTCAAGTCCAGTCCCATTGTGTGACACTTTGGTCGAGTGGATTTAGTAGATAGAAACTGAAAGAAGCCCAAAGTGTGTGTGTGTGTGTGTGTCTGTCCTCTCCTTGACATCATATAATGGTTGTAAATGAACATCATCATTATACAAGTGGTGTCCTCCATTTCTAATCTTCTATGAAAACATGTCCAGCCATGGATGAATTATTACCTTGTTTAAAACAGGTGAAGATTGGTGACAAGAAGGTTATCCAGCCACAGAAGAAAATCTACCTCAACATATTCCATCTGATCCATGCAAGCATGGAAAAGTTGATGTTAAAAAATGATAAGACTACATATGGATTTGGTAGACAGAAAGTGAAAGAAGCCAATCATATACATATGTGTGTGTGTGTGTGTGTGTGTGTCTGTGTTTGTATTTGTCCCACCATCACCACTTGAGAACTGGTGCTGGTTTGTTTAACTTAGCAGTTCAGCAAAAGAGAATGATGGAATATGTATCAGGCTTTAAAAAAGAAAAAAATAAGTATTGGGGTCAATCATTCAACTAAAAATGCTTCAAGCTGGAGCTCCAGCATGGCCACAGTCTAATGACTGAAACAAGTAAAAGATAAAAGAACGAACACATGGATGCTAGGCTATTGCCACTCTCATTTCAATGCATGTTTTGCTGCAAGTGGTCCGGTCTTCTACAGCACTTGTATATCACCATTCAACATGGTCATTTGTCATCTCCTCCATCAAATGCAGTATCAACAAGTCAGTTTTCAACAGTTTGTACCACATCTTCCTTGGTCTCCTTGTTCCATTAACTTGGAATGCTTGGAACTTTCTGTTGCAGCAATTATCCACCATACAAATCACATGCTCATATAAGTGCAGTTTTCTCTCTGGTTTTAACCAGTTTCTTCTTAGTTCATTTGTGCTATTGCATTCATGCACACATCCATAGGAGCAGGCTTGTTTCATTTCTTGCCAGCCTTTGCAAGTCCTCTGCATTCATAGCCTAAGTGTCGCTACCATATTTTACTGCCGTCTGAAAAACAAATATCATACAATCTGCCTTGAGGATAAGGCCTTTGTTGCTAGCAGAGGTAATAGCTTCCTGATTTTTTCCAACTTATTCTTCCCCTGGCTACTACATTTTGGAAACAATCACCTCCATTGTCAATTATGTCACCTAGGCTGTTATGTGTTTCTCCATGCTGGTATATTTTAGATTAATATGTTATTGAGTCATTTGCTTTACACATGGATGCCCTTTCTGGTGCTACTCTTACCCGTTTTCCAAGTAGGGTATTTTTTTTTTATAGTCTCAAAAGTACTAAGTGAGCAGGCAATTTATTGACAGAAGAGCTAACAAGAATACTGAGCAAACATGCCTTTTGCATAAGCAGGCAGCAGATGTACACAAACACACAGACACAGATGTATACACAATAAGTTTTTTTTTTCCATTTCTACCAACCAAATCCACTAACAAAGCCTTGGTCGGCCCAGGACTATAGTAGAAGACATTTGTCCAAAGTGCCATGATGTAAGGCTGAATCTAAAGCCCTCTAATTAAGAAGTAAACTTCTGAAATGCACTTCCATTTCCTATTCCCAATTCCTCCGTCTACGCAGGCTTTGAGACTCAGTCTCAACTCATGGCTCGCCACTTCATCCTACAGGGATATCAGCTCACCACCATCCACACCACCCTTGCTAGAGCACGTTCCGTGGACCGTGCATCTGCCATATCTCACCTCCCTTTTCCCCTCACCTTCCATCCCACCACCCTACCTCTCCAACGCACCATTCTCCAAGCTTTCCGGCGCTTCCAGTCCGACCCCTCCCCTCCTTCAAACGAGCCTACAACCTACGAGACCCCTTGGTCCACAGCTTCTTCCCCAACCCAACCTCCCAACATGGCTCGTTCCCTTGCTCCCGCCGATGCTGCCGCACTTGCCCTTACCTCTCCAATACCACCCTCCTCACCGGCACCCATCATCGACCCTATCGCATCACCGACTCCTTCACCTGCACTTCTACCAACATCATCTATTGCATCTCCTGCTCTCTCTGCCGTTCTCTGTACATTGGACAAACAGGGTGCTGCCTGGCCGACCGATTCACGGAACACTTCCGAGACATCCGCCTTGGCAATGACACCCCGGTGTCACACCATTTCCACTCTACCGGTTACTCCTCGCAGCAACACCTGTCTGTGTTTGGATTGTCCTTGCACAGGGGCCATCCGGACTCTTGTTTGCACCGTGAACAGGGATTAATCTTCTCTCTTCGATCCTTTGCACCACATAGGCTCAACTCTCCTTCTCTCTTCATCTAACCCCTCCCCTACTTCCTCCCACCCACCTCTCCTGCTCCGACTGCTACTTCTCTTCACCCCTACTCTTTCTCCCTCCTCCCATACCCACCCCTACCCCACCTTCCCATACACCCTCTCCCACATACTCCACCTCTACCTACCCACATACTCCCAACCTCTACCCCCACCCCACCTCCCAACACCTTCACAACACACCACTATGCACACACCAGCACTGACCAATTCCCATCCCCACATTTTCACACCTACATACACACATGCATACGTTAAGATCACCAGCATTCTCTCACACACACGCACCTTCGTTTTGGGATCACTACTTTTTTGTTACCTCCCCTTCTTCTTAACTCTACAGTGTGATCCTTCTGTCCGGCATTCGCCATGATAGATCGCTGACCACTACACATATTTTTTTTCTCCTTGTTTCTTTCTGTTGAAGAGCATAGGCTCGAAATGTTAAAAACTTTCTCTATTCCCGAGCGTTATACTAAATCATCCATTTGTTGTTTACACCACCTGTCTTCGTCTGTTGTTTTTTTCATGAATTCTCCTTATATATATATATATAAACAACAATAATAAGGATTATTATGAAGTGGCATAGCATTACCTTTAATTCTTTTTATATATACAGCTTTACATAGACCTACACCTGTTTTAACTGCACTGATTAGTAACCATTGCAATTGCATCCCTACAATTATATAGGTACAGTTTTTTCAGGGTCTTTACTTTAATATCCTTTGATTTAACTGTTTAAAGATTTTCGTTTATCTACTCTGCATTGTAGACATGAACTATCTTCAATTCAAGTTTCGAGTGGATAATCACGTATAATCCATTATTTTAAAGCATTCGGTTGTTTAAATGTTTATTATTCACTTATACTGGGCAAATGTGAATTTCCTCATGTGCAAGCATCTCAAAGCTTGTTCCTGTCTAGAATTTATTATATAACTCTTAGATGTAAAAATTTGGTATAATTCTTCTAAACATAGGTCATATTTTTAGTTCCAGACCTGTATGGTTTTGCAGTACAGATTAATTCCCAATTGATAGTATAGTCTTTGTTTCTGTCTTTAATAGACCAGATTAATTTACCAAGACTTGTTTGGAATCTTTTATTTTCATCTCTAAATGAACTCAAATGATTTGCCAGTCTCCTCTTGAAAATTAGTGCATGTATTTATTTGGCAGGGGAAAAAAATGACCATCCCGAAATATAACAATATATATATATATGTATACATACACTTTACTCTCCCTGTACACACATCCATCACTCTCTCCTCTGAACCACTTCTATATAAACACATTTATGAGGTTGTTTTGCAATATTCCTGACGTGAAATTATGTTGAAACAGATATTATTATATTTTGGAATGGTCATTTTTTTTTCCTGCCAAATAAACACATGCACTATACATTTATTCTTCACTCATTTATTATTGCTCTTATTTCATCTTATGTACATTGTCTGGAAATCTTTTGCCACACACCTGTGACGACCTGTTCAGTGACTCTTCCATCCCATATGTGTCCTTTGTCTTCCAGTCAATGGACATAAGATGAAATATGAACAATAATAAATGCATGAAGAAAGAATATATAGTGCATGTGTTTATCTGGCAGGAAAACAAATTATCATCCCAAAATATAACAATATATATTATTTAAGACTTGGCTCTTATTTCTAGCAGGTAGACGCTCATTAAGCATCATTACGCTTCGTGCAAATTTCATAGCTCCTTAAAGCTATCATAACTGCGTTCCACCCATGCTACTACTGGTGATATCATCAAATTTTGAATTTATCCACAGATGATATGAACAGTAGTGACATCTGACTTCAAATCTCAGTGTTTGAATATTTCATTTATATATATATATATATATATATATACACACACACACACACTTTACTTTACCTATCACACAGCCACCACTCTCTCTTCTGAATCACTTCTATTTGTCACTCTTCACCTCTTGCTATATATCCATTTCTGCTACTTATCATCACTTTCTTCTTGTCAATAACTCTGACAAGACATGACTAACAGATCTACTGTTTTAAATATAACCTGACTTTTATGTACTATACTGCATATTTTGATATGTAGTGGGAAATAGTATAAGGTGCAGTGTTGCCTTTATACATGTACTTTCTCAATCATCCAGCTTATTTCCATACATTTGTTGACTTAGTTGGTGGCTACTGTGGAGGTGGATAAGCTGGAGGAACTGATTAAAAAAAATGAAAGTTGCTGTTCTTCTGTATTTATTTTAATCTGCTGCTGAAACAATTCTACCTTCCACCATTTCTAATCAACATAAACATTAATAAAAGAGAGAGAAAAAAATTGAAGATAAAATTTAATAATATTTAAAATTTATATTGCTTGGCATAAAAATATTTTATTACAGTAATATAAATGTAGGTTGGATCCTTCTATTTTGTTTTTTAAGAGAATCAAAACTCATTTAATTCTACTGATAAATATAATGGAATAAATATTCTAGTTGTCTTTCATTTTTGTTTTCTACTTTGATTAGAGAAATGAATTTGTCTTGCACAACTGAGCACAAACTTTAATTTTTTTTTTTTATTTCTGACGGATGAAGAATTAAAAATGGAAGGAGAAAACAAAATAAGGAAGTATTTGTAAAAATATTTCTAGATTAAAATATTGCTTAACCCTTTTGTTACCATATTTCTGTTGAGATACTCTGTGTTTCTTTCAATTAATTTTAAATATAACAAAGAATTTAGTAAAATAATCTAGTTATTATTAAGCTAGTGTTAGGAACATAAATTGTGACTAAGATTTGATGGAAGATTTTAATTCAGAACTTTTGGAAACAAGACAGAGTCAGAGGCAGTTTCAAGTGGGTTGGTATCAAAAGGGTTAAAGAAATTATATGGAAATGATTTGAGAGAAAACTTCTAATAAAAAAAAATAGTTATAACATTTTTACAAACTCAACAAATACTTATGAAAGGACTGAAAATGAACATATAACCAAAGATGTATACTACAGGGCTCTTGTTTTATCACTCACATTTACTCAGATCTTCTGACTGATCAAATTTGAATTTAGACATTGATGAATGATGTGTGCATTGTCCGTTTGCCATTGGTTGCTATAGGTTGCTTGAATAGTCACTTTTCAAACCTGGATGAACATTCTCTGTGCCAGGAAGCAAGTTTCAAGTAATGAGCAACAAATACAGTCAATACATTTTTAAAGTTCGCAATAGATCTTTTATCTAGATTCCTCTCGATGTCACCTGGTTGATGCCAGATACTTGGAAATGGATATGGAATCAAATGGAGGATTTTCACACCTAAAAAACAATAAAAAAAACAATATTATAAAAGGGCTGAGTCAGGTGTCCCTTTTGTTGCTTGTTAGCATCTCTCAACAGTAACTGTGCTGAGGAAGGTGGAAGAGAATAAAAAAGTAATGTAAAGAGAGGTAGATAAGATAGATAGGTGGGATGAGGGGAAATATGATGAAATAATGGAATTATAAAGAAAGAGAAATTAATGTGTGGTGGGGAATGAAGAGAAGGGAAGGCATAGATAAAAGGAAAAACAGAGGGAATGATATATATATATATATATATATATGTGTATATATATATATATATATATATGTGTGTATATATATATATATATATATATATATATATATATATATATATATATATATATATATACATATATATATGTGTGGAGGCGCAGTGTGTGTATGGGTGCGAGCATGTTCATTGTGTGTGTGAGCGTGTATGCGGGTATATGTACATATATTTTTTTTGGCGAATGTGTGGGTGAGCATGTGTGTGTTTCAAGTGAGGGTGGATGAGTTTATATATATATAGGCGCATGTACGCGGGTGTGCCGGCGCGCGTGTATGTATGGACTGGTGCGCTTAAGCGAATACTATGGACATTTTTACTCCCTTACCTTTACCCCTCCCCTCACTTAGCGGTCATTCTAATAGTTCTTTTGTCTTAATAACAGTCAACCACACAGTAATCTCCCTTCGTTTAACGGTCATTTTCATAGCAATTTTCAATGGCCAGATAACTGAAGAGATGGCGGCATGGGTTTCCGCCCCAGCATCCAAAACTCAGAGTTATATCATGGCTACCGAATAATTGTCACATATTATTTACAGATATATATATATATATATATAAAGAGATTTTAAAATAGGGTCTATTTGTATTGAGGGAAATACAATGTCAGTTAATTTTTGCTGAATGTTTATAGAGCTGAAGGATCAATGAAAATACAATAAAGCTGGTAAAGATCTAAGGCAAAGATGAACAATTTTCAGTATGAAAACAACATTAAAGATATTCATTAAGGTCCCTGCTGAAAATTCAACAAACACAACAATGCATCATTCTTTTTTACATGTTCAATTTAAAATTTTAATTTCAACACTCGGTAATTGATGAGGACTATAAAAAAATTTTTAAATGGAGTACATGTAGTCCCTCTCAATATATGTACACAATTATTGGCACTCTTTGTCAAAAATGGATTTTAATTGAATTTCTTGCTAAAATTAGACGTCTATGAAAATGCTCTTATGACACAATAAAGTGAACTACTAAAGCATAAATTTACTGAAGGAGGACATCTGATGATGCTTAATATGGTTTTCTCAGCTGGTAAAATTTCAAGTGTGTTTCAAAATTATTGGCACCTACATAATATTTTAGTTATTGCACTGCAAAAACCACCAATTTGGGACACAATATAAGAATATGTATCAAACAAAAGAAGTTAAGTTATCATGAGAAAGTTCTAAACTACAGAAACTTCTAGAATAATGCAATGCAAATGGATAAGATGACAGTGATTTAAAAGAAAGTCCTTGAATGACTCAAATAAAACATAAAACATCTTACGGCTATTTCAGGGAATATACAAAGAGGTAGATACATCTTTTCAGCTTCGGTAATCACATTTCCTTCAGAGATTCGTAGTTATAAAAGTTTTTCAAATATTTAAAGAATTTCGAATTTTAAACAGTGATGTAAAAATTGTAAATAAATATAAAAATTTCAAAAAAATCCAGAGTGCTTATTGTATGACTTAAGAAAGATGGAAGAAATTGCATATTTGTGGCTAATCTAAGTTATATGCACGAATAACATCCAAAGTGAGTCAAAAACTAGATAGGGAAACCTAACCAGCATATACTTTTTTATTTATTAAACTGAAAAAAATTTTAAAAGTTGAAAGAAGCTTGTGTCGATATGAGATCAAAACCTCAGAGATCTTATTAAGTAATAATTTCTTGTCAGTTTGTAATATTTTAATAGCTTCGTTTAAGCATAATTTACAGGCTTTTGTGTGAGTATTACCATAAAAACCCATGTAATTTGCACAACTGTGTAATTTATGCAGGTGATTTTCAGGATAAAAATTGTTAAAAAATTATTCTACTCGTGTAAAATTCACACCCAAAAGTTTTCAGAATTGCCGATATGGCCAGGGAAAAAAGGTTTCCAATTTAGTTGTATTTAGCATAATTTCACTTACTTATGATTAAATTTTATGAAATTTTCATTAAATAAAACTAATTTCTGTTTAACAGGTATCACATTGAAAGCTATTAAATTATGAAGTGTTTGTGTTGTTTATAATAAACTTTATTTTACATTTCTTGCCCACAGGAGATTATGTCCGATCTTTAGCATACTTCTGTATGTCTTCTCAAATCACAATCACAGGAAAAGTTGTTGATAATTCTGATCAATAAAAACAAAGCTGATAAATACGCACAAGTGTTGCAAAATAAGTTTAACTACCAATAAACATCAGCTTGGATCACACTTTACTCAACCAACAGAGGAAGGTGATCGATCAAACTGATTATGTAAACAGAATTTTGATTGGTCAAAAGTGTCTTCTTGTCTCAAGCTCTGATTTTTCGCCTATTCTTGTTGGAACCTTTGATACATAGTATCGAAATTTTAATCCCTTTCACAATTATAAAATGTCAAGCAAACTTTAAAATTTGTCATTACCGTTTTATGTGGGAGACTAAACTGATTGTTTGGTAGCCTGCTAAAACAAACATTAAAAATCAAAAAAAATAAACAGCTTTGCAAGTTTAACTTGTGTTTATTGAACAAGAGAAGTGCGAAATTTAAGAGGTGATGTGCAAAATTTAAGAAGTATACATGTCTCTGAGGAGACATAAACAAGAATAGCAAAAATTTACTATACCAAAACAAATGGTAATACATACATTACAAGCGTTCTATAACGAGAACATAAGATTGATGCATAATTCAACATGAATGTGAAATGACATTAAACATTGAATAAGGTAAATGAAGGTTTCTGTAGGAACACTAACTCATATTCACTTCATGAGTTTACATGCGCAAGGATGAATTATGATGTTGTCATTGGCGTTAGATGAAGTAAAATATAACCCAGACCGTGATTAACAATATGAATGTCAAATTTCAAAAAGTAGTTCACCATTTAATGGTATTAGTAAATTTATATAGAAAAAGTAAGCATTATACCATCCATCATAAATAAAAGTCAACTTCATTATATTTTTTCTGTAAAAACCTATTTTGACATTAAATGAGTCAACTTCTGGTACGAATGTTTACATTTGTACATCATTTAAAAAAAAAAAAAAAAAAAATTCTAAAAGTCTTCTGGAAACAATCTACACACTCACTAAAGTTTATTTTTATTTTTGTGAAAAAAAGTGCGTGAATTACATGGGTTTTACAGTATCTGCTCGTGACTTTTAATTTAATTGTATATATTCATCTGCATACATGTATGCATGCTGTTATCAAACCTTGATTTCAAATGGGATTGTATGAAGAAAAATATACATGGTTTGACCAGGAATAACTTGATACCCGAATCTGTCTTCCTCTATTGAAATTTGTTATATATGGCTTATGGCCATATCATGCTGAGAGCACCGGTTCTCGTCCGATCACCGAAGTTAAGCAACGTCGAGCCTAGTGAGTACTTAGATGGGTGACCGCTTGGGAAACCTAGGTGCTGTAAGCATCGCACACTATAGGCGCAGGAGTGGCTGTGTGGTAAGTAGCTTGCTTACCAACCACATGGTTCTGGGTTTATTCCCACTGCGTGGCACCTTGGGCAAGTGTCTTCTACTTTAGCCTCTGGCCGACCAAAGCCTTGTGAGTGGATTTGGTAGACGGAAACTGAAAGAAGCCCGTCGTATATATGTA
>NC_068991.1:35323983-35324584 GCF_001194135.2 Octopus bimaculoides | reverse complement strand
ATATATATTTATATATATATATATATATATATATATGTATGTGTGTATATGTTTGTGTCTGCGTTTCTCCCCCCAGCATCGTTTGACAACTGATGGTGGTGTGTTTATGTCCCCGTAACTTAGGGGTTCGGCAAAAGAGACCGATAGAATAAGTACTAGGCTTCCAAAGAATAAGTCCTGGGGTTGATTTGCTCGACTAAAAGGCAGTGCTCCAGCATTGCCGCAGTCAAATAACTGAAACAAGCAAAAGAGTAAAAGAGTAAAGAGTATATGATTGTTGCCAGTGCCACTCAACTGGCTCCCGTGCCGGTGGCACGTAAAAAGCAGTATTCAAGTGTGGTCGATGCCAGTACTACCTGACTGGCTCTTATGCTAGTGGCATGTAAAAAGCAACCAACACACTCTCGGAGTGGTTGGCATTAGGAAGGGCATCCAACTGTAGAAACCTTGCCAGATCAGATTGGAGCCTGGTACAGCCTTCTGGCTTGCCAATCCTCAGTCAAATTGTCCAACCCATGCCAGCATGGAAAGCGGACATATGATGATATATATATATATATATATATAAAGGGCATTAACTGTGTAGTAATGCCTCACGCTT
>NC_068991.1:35320948-35323552 GCF_001194135.2 Octopus bimaculoides | reverse complement strand
AAAAGATAAAGAGAACAATGGTAAAGTTGGAAATATATTTTATCCATAAAATATATTTCCAACTTTACCATTGCTCTCTTTATCTTTTTATATATTTATACATACACACGCTAATACACGACTTATAATCCCCAATCCTGTTCATACAATGACTGGGGCAAAACTAGTCGGTATACAGCACTTACTCGGTATTACCTGTATCTTTTTGGGTTTGGTTAAATCCAATACCCTCCTCAACCCTGTATATATATATATATATATATATATATATATATTCCCCTTTATAACAAGCATACTACTTTTGGGTACTAGGACAATTCATCCCCAGTTATTTTGTCGTGAGTTAATTGGTCCCCAGTCAATTCGTTGTTAATCAATTCATCCTCAGGTCAATTCGTCCCAAAATAATCTTAAATGTGATTTTTGAGGGAAAGTTTAGAATAATCACTTTAGAATTAAATTTGTTGTTGGACAGTTTTAGATACTATTTTTTACTCTCTTTACCTCTACCCCACCTTAAGTATCTGCGCTGAACAGTTTACGAACAAAGATTTTCAAGCAAATCGAATTAAATTTATTCAATACACCTGTCGAGAACATGACTACTTGCAAGATCATAACTTCAGAGAAATGTAAAATCTAAGTGGTCAATCAAGAAAATTATATATACATGAAAAATAAGCAGAATGCAGATGGAGTGAAGATATACTGGAGGTGTGAAAATCATGTGTGCAAGGTGAGACTTTATACAGATGAAAATTATAAAGCGCTTAAGAAGATTGGGATCTATAATCACGCTTCAACTGCTGCAGAGGTAAATTTAAGGAATATAGTTTCGAATATTAAAGTCGATTTCATCTGATGATCCCCTCACTCAATTATTGCTAGTTAAGTTCAGAATTTAAACAACTGTACATTGTTGCAAATACCTCCGTTTGCACAGCTTAATAGGAATATTAGACGTTGGAGGCAAGCTGATTCCAACTTTCCTGCCACCCCACTTACAAATGTTGGATTTTCCATTGCAAGTGAATACTCCTACCTTGACAATGATGAAACGTCTTTACAGTATGACAGCAAGATGAAAGATTCAAAATGAATACTAACATTTGCAAGTGACAAAGCATTTCGACTGTTAAAACAGCATAAGAACTGGGTGGCAGATGGAACATTTAAGTGCTGCTCTAGTTTACTTTTCAGTTATATATACTTCACAAACAAAATAATTTTAATGCCCCACGATTGTTTGCATTGCTCTCTGACAAAATTCACGACACATATAGTAGACTTTTTGCCAAAATAAATGAATTACTGCAGAATGAGGGACCTGATAATATAATTATGGATTTCAAAAAAGCAGCCCATAACGGATTTCTGGAATTGTTTCCTGGGTTGAATTTGGCATGCTGCTTGTTTCATTTAAGACAAAATGTGTACAGGCATGTTGTGGACTAAAATATAGATATCTTAAAGATGACAGTTTTAGTCTAAAAATGTGGTGTTTTGTTGTCCTTGCCTTCCTGCCGGTTGATGATGTTGTAGATGGATATGAACAACTTGTAGATGATGATGAAATTCCACAGTCAATTGTATCTAATTTTGAAAATAATTATATAGGACCACCTAAAGGAAGAAGACAGGGGAGGCAATGCTTTGAACCGCCATTTCCATTACCTATATGGAATGTTTTGGGATCGATGTATGGTGAGGATTGCTCATACTACAAATAGTTTAGAAGCCTACCACAGCATGCTGAAAAACATAGTGAATATTAGTCATCCAAATGTTTGGAAGCTTATTGATGTGATTAAATGTGAGGAAAGATTTGCCAGTACCAAATTGCAGAAGTTTACAGAAGAAGAACCAAGCCAAAAGAAAAAATATAGAGATATGAACCTGTGTATAAAAAATGTCATGGTAAAATTTGATCCAAGCCAAAAAGTTATTTTTCTAAAAGCAATTGCACACAATCTTAAATTTTAAGAAAAAATAAATATGTAATACAGCAAACCTTAACAGGAGTGGCTGCATGGTAAGTAGCTTGCTTACCAACCACTTGGCCTTAGGTTCAGTCCCATTGCGTGGCACCTTAGGTAAGTGTCTTCTACTATAGCCTCTGGCCGACCAAAGCCTTGTGAATGGATTTGGTGGAGGGAAACTGAAAGAAGCCCGTCGTTTATATATATATATATATCATCATCATCATTTAACGTCCGCTTTCCATGATAGCATGGGTTGGATGATTTGACTGAGGACTAGTGAGCCAGATGGCTACACCAGGCTCCAATCTGATTTGGCAGAGTTTCTACAGCTGGATGCCTTTCCTAATGCCAACCGCTCCAAGAGTGTAGTGGGTGCTTTTACGTGGCACTGGCACGAAGACCACTCAGGCGGTACTGGCAACGGCCATGCTCAAAATGGTGTATTTTACATGCCACCTGCACAGGAGCCATTCCAGTGGCACTGGCAACAACTTCGCTTGAAAGTCTTTTTCATGTGCCACTGACAAAAGTACCAGCAAGGCGACGCTGGTAACGATCACACTCAAATGGTGCTATTTACGTGCCACCGGCACGGCTGCCGGACAGCTGCTCTGGCAACGAT
>NC_068991.1:35319790-35320790 GCF_001194135.2 Octopus bimaculoides | reverse complement strand
TCTTGCCCCAACAGGTTTTCGCAAGCCGAGTTTGGTGTCCAATGAAGGAGACGTTGGCATGGGTGCCAGTCGTCGAATTTAGTTTGATTTCAATTTCACTTACCTCAACAGGTCTTCGCAAGCAGAGTTTAGTGTCCAATGAAGGAAAGGTACACATAAGTGGGCTGGCTACACCCCTGGCAGAGGCATCGGATTATAGTCTCACTTGGCTTGCCAGGTCTTCTCATGTACAGCATATTTCCAAAGGTCTCGGTCAGAAGTCATTGCCTCGGTGAGGCCTAATGTTTGAAGGTCATGCTTCACAACCTCATCCCAGGTCTTCCTGGGTCTACCTCTTCCACAGGTTCCCTCAACCGCTAGGGTGTGGCACTTTTTCACACAGCTATCCTCATCCATTCTTGCTACATGACCATACCAGCGCAATCATTTCTCTTGCACACCACAATTGATGCTTCGTAAGTTTAACTTTTCTCTCAAGGTACTAACACTCTGTCGGGTATGCACACTGACATTACTCATCCATCGGAGCATACTGACTTCATTCCTTGCAATCTTACACATATCCCCAGCAGTCACGGCCCATGTTTCACTGCCATGTAGCATGGCTGTTCATACACATGCATCATGCAGTCTGCCTTTTACTCTGAGTGAGAGGCCCTTTGTCACCAGCAGAGGTAAGAGTTCTCTAAACTTTGCCCAGGCTATTCTTATTCTGTATGTTTGTGTGTCTGTGTTTGTCCCTCCAACATCGCTTGACAACTGATGGTGGTGTGTTTACGTTCCCATAACTTAGTGGTTCAGCAAAAGAGACCGATAAAGTAAGTACTAGGCTTACAAAGAATAAGCTCTGGGGTCGATTTGCTTGATGAAAGGCAGTGCTCCAGCATGGCTGCAGTCAAATGACTGAAACAAATAAAAGAAAAAGAAAAGAAATAAACATTTTTTTAATTCAAATATTTGTTGTCCCATTTTTCCTAGGATCTTGAATTGATTGACAATG
>NC_068991.1:35302119-35319487 GCF_001194135.2 Octopus bimaculoides | reverse complement strand
TATTTTTAAAAAAAAGGAAATTTCATTTGAAAGAATGAATATGACTTATTTTAACTCTGGAGTCAATCTATCATTATTCTCTGTAGCTGAATACAATGATAAACTAAAGTAAATTGAATTAAAAACTAAAGAATGATGACAATGATGATGATGATGACAGTGAGCTGGCAGAACTGTTAGCATGCCAGGCAAGATGCTTAGTGGCATTTCATCTCTATGTTCTGAGTTCAAATTTTGTTGAGGTCGACTTTGCCTTTCATCCTTTCGGGGTTGATAAAATAAGTACCAGTTGTACACTGGGGTTGATGTAATCAACTTAACCCCTTCCCCAAAATTGCTGCCCTTGTGGCAAAATTTGAAACCATTATTATTATTATAAATTTAGTCCATAACTTTTATCTACTTACCTTTCTTAGCAAAGGGCACATGATCATCTTGTATGCCATACAGAGGGAATTGTAATAGTTCAGTTGAGAACATTGACTTATACATATTGTAGTGGTCACGGTGTTGAAGATTTCGTCTTAAAAGCAAGTGCTCTAAAATTTAGATGAAAATCATAAAATATATTGTAATTAAAAGAAAAGAATTACAAGAAGATTACTATTAAAAGTTCACATTTCTTAATTCAATCTCCGACACATAAATAGACTCAAGATAACACCCTCCAATATTCAGAGAATCATTAGTAGTCAACAGTTTTTGTTACCTCAGTGATCTAATTAGCATTAGGGGTAAGTATATCAGCAGCATACCAGCAAGAGTAGGGAGAAAGTTCAGGGGATTATTACATCAGCTGGGTGCAAAGGGTATCTCTCTCACAGTAAAGGGTAGATTGTAAGATGCTTGTGTATGAAGTATGATGCTATGTGGTGCTGAGTAGAAGTGGGTGTACAAGTGTGCACAAAGATTAATGTGTATGAATGAGTACAAATAAATTCAAAGACTGTGTTTGTACAAGAAAGTGGGGCCTATCAAGGACAGCATCTGCCAAACACTCAAAGTGGATAGATTATGTGTAAAAAGAAGATCAAGGAAGATTTGGAAAAAAGTGGTGAAAATGATCTTAAGATGCTGCACCTCAAAATAGAGATGATGAAGGACCAAAATTGTTGTGTACTAATAGGAAGGAGAATGAGGGAATAGGGGCAGACTGCTAAAATGGGTAGAGTTGAAGGGTAAGTGAATAAAAGAAAAAAATGAACTGGGGAAGATAGAGATATGCAGAAGAGAGGGGGGAGGGGCAGCCAGAGTAGTAAGATGATACAGTTGTCAGGAGGAAGGACAAGAGAGAAAAATGACATGGTTGGATAATCTGTAAGAGCAGAAAGGCAGTGGTTGGGGTAAGAGCCTGAAACATAACACTTCCAGAACTCTGTTCTATTAAGGAAGAAAAGTCATCAGTTATTGCAGAAGGCGTTAGATTTGGGATCACTTTAGGTGTATACCCATCTCAATCTGACAGCTTTTGTAACATTAGAAAAGTCTCTAAAAGTTTTTTCCAATTTGTAACAGAATTTCACACAAACACATTGCTCTTTTAAATGCTTTGTTGTTCAAACTATGACAAATCACCAAATGTAGAGTAAACATCTGTTCACTCAAACATGTCTAGATTGATGATTATGTGAAGTACTAAGATGTGCCTACTGAAGGTCAAGGCAATGAGCTGGCAGAATTGTTAGTGAATCAGACAAAATTCTTAGTGAAATTCTTCTGGCTCTTTATGTGCTATGCTCAAACACTCCTGAGATTAACTTTGCCTTTCATCCTTTCAGGATTAAAAAAATAAAGTATCAGTCAAATACAGAGGCTGATGTAATTGAATACCCACTGCATTCCAAATAGCTGGCCTTGTACCAAAATCTAGACCAATAACTAAACTGAATGTTAAGGTTACATATACACAGTACAGTTGTAAACATAGTGTGCCAGTTAGTCTGCATGTGATTTTAAAAGTACTTTTTGAACAAATTTCATAAAATTAAGAGATTTTTAAAATTCAATAAAATAGTATGGCCAAAATGATATAAATAACCAAATCAATTTAATAACTGATGTACTTGCCAATTTTTACAAGATTTTGAAATAGTCTGTCTGTTTCTTGAGGGAAATAGTTATGGAAAACTATATTGGAACTGCCAATCAAATCCAAAAGAATGAAGTGTGTCTAAAAATAGAGAATAAAACAGAAAAGTGAAGTACTTCAGTTCAATTTCGTATTAGATAAACTCATCAATGTTAATAAGACTTTGGAAACACTTTTTTAAACTAAACATTGATACATGAATAAGTTAAACAAGAAATAAGCAAATAAAGATATGATTTAACCTGGTAGAAACATCGCAGAGGTTGTTTCCTTCAGAAAAATGCAGAGAAAGGTATTCAAACTTGCAGTAGGAAAACTGTGGTAAAAAGACGTCCAGAGAGTCCAAGGAGGATTGATCAGTAGCCATAGTGACCAAATCAATTGAAGCAGGAGACAACAATGCACCGATAGGCAGGCAAGATAAGGCATCAGTGGGGATCTTGTCAGTGCCAGCGATGTGGCGAATATCACTAGTGAACTGTGATATATAATCCAATTGCTTTGTTTCTCTGGGTGAGTACCGGTCCATTTTCGCAAAGAGAGCCAATGTTAGTGGTTTGTGAAAATCGTGAAGTCTCTACCTTTGAGAAGATAAGAGAAATGCTTCACTGCCAGGTAAATTGCTAAGAGTTCTTTACCAAATACACTATATCTCATTTCAGCATTTTTCAACTGTTGTGAGAAAAAGGCTAATGGCTGGCTTCGGCTGTTTACGGATTGCTCTAAAACTGCTCCTATAGCAGATGATGACGCATCGACAGTAAGTGATCATTCAGAACAGTATGAACAAGGAAGGATGCTTGACCAAGGGCAGATTTGACAGATTCAAAAGCTTAGATGGCTGTAGGAGACAGCGTTATCTGTGCATCTTTCTTCCATTGATCTTCCAGATGCTGGGTCAAGAGAAGCAACTTTTCTGCACATTTAGGAATGAAATGACGATAATAATTAATTAAACCAATAAAATTTCTGAGCTGTTTTAAGGAAACATGAGGAGGCAAGTGTTTGATGGCTTCCACTTTAGAGGGAAGCGGACGAATACCATCAGCGTCAATGAGATGCCCCAAGAATTCCAAACTGGTAGAACCGAAGACACACTTAGCCGGGTTGATTTTCACATCATAGGAACGTAGGCACTTGAACAGCTGAGTCAAGTGTTGGAGGGGCTGGTCTGGAGTACCGCTGGTGATTAAAAAGTCATTGACATATGCGAAGACAAAATCTCACCCACAAACGACCTCATCAATGAACTTTTGGAACGTGCTGGTTGCATTATGAAGTCCAAATGGCATAGACAAGAATTCAAATTCCCCAAAAGGTATGTCATCGAGGTTGACGGGAATTTGATGGTATGTGCATACCAAATCGATCTTGAAAAAAATCTTACATCCATGCAGGGCAGACAAAAAATCTTGGACATTAGGGAGGGGATAGCGATCTGCAATAGTGATGGTGTTAAGATGTCTAAAATCTCTCACCGGTCGGAAATCAGTGTCATTCTTCCTGGCCATGTGTAGGGGTGCTGCCCATGGGCTTGTGGAAGGATGAATGAGGCCCAGCTAGAGCATGTGCTCAAATTCAGCCCGGGAGATCCAGAGTTTCTCTGAAGACAAACAGCGCGGTTGGGAAAAGACTGAAAGTCCCTTGGTTATGATGAAATGTCTTGTGGAATGGGCTGGATTCGACAGATGAAATGACAAATCAGTCAACTCTGGAAACGAAGTGTCATCAATGAGTCAACGTCCCCTAACGTCTACAATGAGAGAATAGTGGTGTAAGGAATCAGCACCAAGAATAGGATGGGGCAGGTCTGCAATGACAAAAATCCACTTGAGTGACAAATCCAGGGTGAGGGATATTTGACCATAGGTCTTGATGGCAGAATGATTCACCACATCAAGAGAGACATCCAAAAGAGAAGGATTGGTGGAAGTAAATCGTCGAGGCCAAATACTTAAACTGGCACTCGTATCCACCATAAAGGACTGCGAAGAACTGGCATCTCTGATAAAGAATGCATGATAGGGTCAATTGATGAGGGAGATGACTGAGGTGCCCAGTGTCTCCCTGCCTAGTTGAAGGAGCAAGAAGTGCGTGTGTGTGTGTGAAGGAGCGGTGCTTAGTTCTCCCTTCAGAATAAGTCCGTGAAAACAAATGGTCCTTGCACAAGCATGTGACTCGATGGGTCAGTTCTGCAATAGTCCGCAAGATTTCAGAGGATTGCATTTCGTCCAGAGCAGAAGAAGCACAAGCTCATGAGGAAGACAATGAAGAAGCACAGTGAGGGAAAGGAAAAGGAGTCATTTTGGACGATAATAGGAAAATGGAACAGCACGAACAACTGGTTGAAGAAACGCAGTTAGAAATGGCAGTCAAAACAGTTGAAAGAAGACACAACGAGCAGCGAACTAGGAAAAAAATTTTTTTTCAATAGCAGAGGATGAAAATAGAAGAAATCCTTCCTAGTTGATAAGGAACAAATTATGGCTGATGCGTAGATAATCCGGGTGGTTGAGAGAAAGAAACTCATACCTGGCATGAAGGAAAATTTTCTGTCCATGTGAATTCTGGAGAAAATTCCAGATAATTTTTTTTTCCTTTTTTCATAAGCAAGAAGGAAATTTTCTGGGACACTGTGTTTTCAAATGACCAAGTTGTATTTTCGGTTACAACCTGAGGAAAATGATTTGCAGTTTCTCACTTGAAAATGGCACCAAAATTTTCCTGGTGAAGAAGACAATATGGCGAGAGACATCAGTGGTAGTGTTCCTATGTGAGGAGAGGCAATTTGGTTGCGTAGCCAAAGTTGCAAAAGAGAAAAGGGAATACGTATTGACTGGTCTGTATTCACCCGGTGTTCACCATTTTAGATGAATATGTTCATCTCCCACACTGGGTTACCATTTTAGAAGTCTGTGTTCACCTTGGAGCACCATTTTAGATGGATATGTTCATTTTCAGATCGGTGGTCACCATTTTAGATGGTGCAGGTTGTTATGAGCCACCTAATATGACTCTCAGAAGGCTGGTAATTTCGTTGGTAGTAAACCTGGATGAAAAACATATACAAGCGAGGTTGCAACTTAAACATGTTCATTGTGGCCACACGTATATATACAATGGAATGATAAATAGAATAGTTGGTGTAAAGGCCATGGTCTTCTGTGCTATGCTCCTATCTGCTAGATGGTGGGTGTTGAGAGAGGTTATATCACATCCTTACAGTTCGAGGACCCAGTGCAAGAAAGAGGTTAGATTACATCCTTACAGTTCAAGGTCCCAGTGTAGAAAGAGGAAGAGATAAAATAGAAGCATATATTCTAAAAAGTTAGGATAATCACGGTTGAAATTCTTTTGATTGTAGGATTTACCACAATCAGAGATGATCTGAGCCTAAACAACAAGCTGCTTCATTATAATAAATTAAATCAATGTATCTTTAACCTACATACATATTATTGTATTGTGTTAAAGAGTTTCACATATTTTCTCTTCAAATGAAAAAGTGTCTGTGGAATTTATTGGATGGCTTACATGAACATATGTGCACACATGGATCTAATGTCAATTATCTTGGTTTTTATGTAGATGTATAAATTATTCCCTCTGTTGACAAAATTGACTTGAATTAAAATTAATCTGGCTTCTCTTAGCTTTTCATGTGCCTCAAGCATTACAGTTATTCAGAATTTTATCCTAATAACAACACATTTCAATTTCCAAATTTGTCTTGGACAGAGAAACATTATTTTTTGTGCTCATTTATGATTATTAGCACCATATTACATGATAGTAGCTATCAGAACAGTTCTCAATTTCCTCACAGTTTGGTATTCATACATATAATAAATGTGGTTTTCCTAAAGCAATAAGATAAAAAGGGCTTATTTATTTTATGATCATCACCAAATTTTGGCATGATTAAACAATGGGAGTTTTCATCATTCTTTTTACCAGTTGCCATTCCAATACTCATTAAAGATGACTAACTACAATATATCGTCAACTATGGATGAAGTGACATTTAATAGAATAAGGCATTATAGAAGGAAAGAAACTATTGCTTCCAAAACGTTTTTAAAATATATCAGAAATTAAAAATCAATGCAAACAATCAAAATAATAATAGTCCTCATTTCCAGTAACTAATGTTTATTGTATAAGCTTTAGTTGCTTTGTAAATAAAATTCTTATGTTTGAAATAAAGTCACAAAGACATTTTAAATCTATTTTCTATAAAGGTCTTCATCATGGTTCAGCATTTTCTATCATGAATTCATTTCAAAGATGTGAAAGTAAGATAATCAAACTGAAGAGAGCAGTTAAAAGAAAACTTTCAGTGAAGTAAAAAAATTTTCTTTTTGTTACTTTTGCAAAAAAGGTCTTATATTGACATACTAAACAAGAAATCTCAATTCACTCATTTTCTTAAATACTTAAGCAATGTAAACCCCCACCACCCCCCACTCACAAAAAATTTTACAATGCATTTTAGCTGTAACTGTTTAACTGGCACTCTGTCGGTTACAATGATGAGTGTTCCAGTTGATCCTATCACAACCTGCTTGTGAAATTAATGTGCAAGTAGCAGAGCACTCCACAAACACATATACTCTTAATGTAATACTCAGGGAGATTCAGCATGATACAGAATGAAATTGTTGTAATCCAACATCGGACTGTTGTAACGTCCATTCCAGTATGGCAGTATAGTTAGTTAGACAAGTAATTTTTCTTTTCTTACCAGGTGGCAATTTGTCACAGACTGATTTTATTTTCCTCAAAAACATCAGCTCCATTGGTGACATTCTTGCTGGTGTATTTGAATTTGGTGTCACTCGGTATACTCTTAAGAATTGTTGTACAGCTACCACATCCATGACTTCCTTATTCGACTTTCTTAAGGCTCTCTTGAACATATCAACAAAGCATTCTGCTTGTCTGTTAGAACCGGGATGGTATGGCACTGTAGTTACATGTTCTACAGTGAACATTTTACAAAACTTTTTAAACTCAAAAGACACAAATTTTGTTCCATTATCAGACACTATAGTGTCTGGGACACTAAATCTTGCAAACAGCTCATGTAGAAAGTTTGTCGTAGTTAAGGAGGTTGGCTTTTTACACTTACAAACTTCTGGGCATTTAGAGAAACTATCTAATACCACTAAATAGTATGAACCGTTTAAGGGACCAGCAAAATCAATGTGTAGTCTCAACCACAGAACATCTCTTGGCTAAGGTTCACTTTTTATCCTCAGTTATTTTGCTGCTAGAGTACATCCTTTGCAGTCTTTCACTAAATTTTCAATTTCTCTATCCATTTTTGGCTAGTACACATAGCTATGCATTAAAGCTTTCATCCTCGAAATACCAGGATGTCCAACATGGAATTCCCTCAACATTTTCTTTTGCAGTGTTTCCGGTATTACTGCTTTCTGAGCATACATCAATACACCATCACAAATTGAGTATAGGTTCACATCTTGATTTCGTTTCGCACCAATCCTGTTCCTATTTACTTTTCCAGTCCACAATATTCTCTTCATTTCTGTTATGAATTTGTCTTTTTCGGCATTTCATTTTATACCTTCTAGGGTCACTGGTAATTCCTGTACCACATTCCACATTACATTTTCTATTTTTCCTTGTGATCTTAATGCTGTGATTATATATCTTCGAATGGCTCACAGTGTTTTGGTATCAGTCTGGACAAACCATCTGCATGCCCTAGTTTCTTTAACAGTAAATATTCCATTTTGAAATCATAATTCAATAATGTAGTGCCCCATCACTGTAGTCTATTAGCTGTGTGTGTTGGTATTCCTTTTTTAGAACTGTATATCAACAGTAGTGGATGAATATCCATTTGTAGACAGAAACTTCTTCCATGAATAACTCTTTGGAATTTTTTTACACCAAATATAATTGCTAGCGTTTCCTTTTCTATTTGGCTGCAGTTCCTTTCTGCTGGTAATAATGATCATGAAGTATGGGTTATAGCCTTTTTTCCCCCATTGTAATATTTGTGAAGAAGCACTGCTCCTACGCCGTAATCACTCGCATCTGTAACCAATATAATATCCAGCTTCTGATCAAAATGTGTTAACGATAAGTTCGACATTAAAATGTTTTTTAATTCATCAAATGACTTCTGGTATTGATCAGTTCAGCAACATTTTGTATTTTTCTTTAACAAATCAATCAGTGGGGATATAAATTTGGTAGTAATTTACTAATCCCCAAAATGTTTGTAGCATAGTTATATTATTCAGTGTGGGCATATTTTTTATTGTTGTTGCTCTGGATGGATCCAGTTTCCATCCATTTTTATCTATTATCAGGCCCAAGTATTTTATTTTTTTCAGAAAGATCTTGCATTTTTCTTCACTTAGCTTAAAGCCATACTCTCTTATACCCTTTTTATGTGTTCTACATGTTGTTTGTGTGATTCACTTTTTATTAGGATATCTAAATAGGTGACAGCAAAATCACAGTCCGCCCGCATTGTATTCATTACTTGTTGAAATATGGAAAGAGCCACTTTTAAACCAAAGGGAAGCCATTTAAATTTAAGTAAGCTATGGTGTGTATTAATGGCTAATAAGTGTGAGCATTCTTCTTCTAATCGGATTTGTAAGTATGCCTCTGAGAGACCTAATTTTGAAAAGAATTTTCCTCCACTCATCTTTGCAAACACTTCCTTAGGACTCGGCAAGGGGTAGTTATGCGGGCTTAAGCAATCGTTTAAACCCATTGAAAAATCTGCACAAACTCATAACTTATTTTTCTTTTTTACGTAGCCCATAAGTGCTGCCCCATCTGAGTGATCTATCTTCTCGATTATTCTAAGGCTGTCAAGTCTTTCAAGTTCCTTATTTACTTGTTCTAGCGCTGCAAACGGTACATTAGTTTTGGCTTAAATGCAGGTGGTGCACTTTGTTTTACTACAATTTTTGCCTTTGTTTTCGTGCAGCAGCCCAGTTCATCCAAGAAAACATCAGGGAATAAATGTTTTATTTTTTGTTCAATCCGTTAGCTGCATTTGAATCTTCAACTGAACCAACTATATTCCCACACAAAACATTTATGGGCATATTCCACAATTTGAACAGTTCCATCCACTCTGTACCAAATAGATTACCTGAATTAACACATATACTTTTGCCATTTTCATTTGGTCATGAAATGTCAAATTACACACAAATTCACCTACAAAATACAACCTTTTACCTGTAACACCATGTGCTACTTTTGTAGATTTACTTTATTTTGGCTTACCAATATACTTCCAAGTTTCTTCACTCACAATGGTAACATTACTTTCAGTATCTAACTGCATTTTTACTCTTATATTTTCAATTTTCACATTTATGAATTTCCTCTTTGTCAGATTACCATTTTCTTTCGACGACATCTTGTTTACTATTTTTCTATTTGTTCCAACATTTTGTCATCTTGGTTTTACAGTGTGCTTTTATGTGTCCAATTTTTTCACAACAGAAACATTCCACTTTCTTAAATGGGCAGTTTTTTCTCAGATGTAGACATCCACATGCAAAACATGGGTTTGTTTTCTAACTTTTGTCCTGTTTGTACTATATTTTAGTACACATTTGATTTCTATTCTTTTGTATTTTCCCACACACTTGTTTCACTTTGGAGCAATTTTTATGTTCAATTTTCTCTGTGTCATGCCTTAGACTTACTACTTTTTTACACTCTTCTGACGCTCATTGTAAGTTTACTGCTTGGTTTTGTTCCAGCTTAGTGAGAATTCTTGTCCTTACTGCTGCATCTTTTTCTGCAGTTAGTCCCTGAGTAAATATCAGGTACTTGAACATGTCTGGCATTAACTCATCCAGTTTTAACTTTTCCCATTCTCTGTTAACTCTAATAGCATATGAGATGTAGTCCTCCTCATTCTTTTCTAGGTTCAAACATTTCCAGCGTGTATTGAACAAGGTGCTTTTCTCGCTAAAAATGTTACATAATATTTCTATTGTATTTCTAAAGTTTATATCAGAAAGTTTTTTTAGGAGTATGTAATTGCTTTAACACTCATGTTCTCCTACCGCCAGTTTTCTTAGGATTAGACGCATCTCAATCTTTACATTCTTTATTAAAGATCTGTTCGTACCTTCTATAGTATGTCTCAAAGATAACTCCTCTGATTCATACTTAAATTCTGTTATTGAGTCTGCTTACTATTCACTAATTGCAGCATTTATTGCAGTAATAGTAATTGTTGTTGTTCTTGCTGTTTTTGCAACTTGAGTAAACCAGCCAGCACTTCTTCCATAATTTTACAATTTTGAATACTGTAAAATTCACACAAAAAACTTTTGTGAGTTTCATAACTCCTTGTGAGTTTATTTAACCCTTGTTGTCACTGTTGTAATCCAACATCGGACTGTTATAACATCCACTCCAGTATGGCAGTATAGTTAGTTAGACAAGTAAGACACAACTATCTATGACCAACTTCTCTCACTTCTCAACTTCCTCCGTCACAGTATTTGTAACAACTAGTACATACCACTCGTTATGTGGGAGGGGATGTTCCATTATCATTATTATTATTATTATGATTATTATTATTATTATTATTATTATTATTATTATTATTATTATCCCCTTAACAGAAATACAGGTGCTACTCATTTTTGCCAGCTGAGTAGATTGGAGCAATGCAAAATAAAGTGTCTTGCTCAAGGACACAATGCATTGCTGTGTATTGAACTCATGATCATAAGGAAGTGTGTTTGTCATAACCAACAGAGTACTACTTTTTTTTTCCAGTGTTTAGCCCCAATACTTCCTGATAAACTACAGTTGTTGGCTATGCTTGACTGAACATAATTCAAAACTTTCTTTGAGTGTAAACTTCCTTTTAGCACAGGAATACATTTCTGATGAAAACTTGATTTTCTTTAACAATGAATATTATTATAAAGAACACTCATAGACTTTGATTATATTACCATTGTTGGATTTCTCCAAATAGTAGCAACAGAAAGGCTATATCTTGTTGAATAATGGCATCTTAGATAAAATTGTCAAAGCCATTAGCATCATGTACAAAAACCTATCAACTTTTTTGCAAAGCATAGCCAATTCAACTAAAGAGTTTCTAACAGACAGATTCCTTCAAGGAGATATCTCAATCCCTTTTCTTTTTGTGGTTCTGGTGGACTACATTCTTAAGTAAAATCTTAATCCCATCCAAGACAAAGGCCTCATTATCAAGCAGAAGTGATCAAGGTGTCAACAGAGCATGTATCCCTCTGACGTTTACTCTGCTGATAAGCTTGTCCTCACATCTCATCAACTGTCAGACTTGTTAACATTCTTAGAGAAGGTTACAACAAAAGTAGGTCTATGTTACAATGCAAAGAAGATGGAATGCAAGAACATCAATGAAAAGTCACTTCTATATCTTTTCCAATGAAGGCACTGTGTACTTACAAATTTCAAAACATCTGGCAATCAAGTATTTTCAAATCAAAAATGCTTGCCTCCTACATGGAATATGTAAAGGGCATTCTTCTTGATGGAACTGAAACTTGGACTACAAAGACGAAACTTCAAGATCACCTTGAAAGTATATACACCAGACCAAAGGAGATTTATGAATACATTTATAAAAATTCTAACAGAAAATTAACAAGATGTATCACAGATGATATATGAGTTAGTATATATAGTTGTAGAGAAAAACATTTGTTAAATGAATGGCAACCTTCATAACAAACTTGAAGATCAATGGATCTTCCACGAACTCATCAATATAAAGGTTTCTCCCAAGTCTTATATTAAACTGAAAAGATGGTTGTCAATTTTCAATAACACTGTGAGGATTCATCTTTACAAATTGGTTAAGAACACTAATCAGAAATTTAACTTGATTGTTTCATATTGAAAAATAAAACTACCAAAAGTAAAAATATTTCAAAGAATAGAGAAAAAAAAAAAGATAAACTTCACTCACTATCGAATACAATTTATTCCGTCCATTGGCATCAAGTTCATTTTGCCATTTGGTGGCAAGGTGTCTGGAACCATACAAAGAATCAGTCTCAGTCCATGCCTTGAAAGCTTCCTCTCCATCAAAGAATATTAACTGGAGAGTTGTATCTAAGTTCTGAAATATGAAATTATTAGAAAATAATTAAAAATCAGCACTAAAACAGATATACTGTAAATAAAAATTATATACTTATAGAGTGAAGTATGAGTGGAATCTATTATATCAATGAGCAGTTTAATAAATTATAAAAGCAGACAAAAGATAGATGGACAAACTAATAGACAAATGGTTATATTTCAGAAGAGTCATACAAATAAAACCTATAAACATACCCATCTATCTTTCTTTTCCTAAAAATATTTTTCAAAATAACTAACCTGTAGCCCTCTCAATGGATGTATATTTTCAAATGCTTTAGATTTAACTGATTCTTATGTTAGATCTCAATGGCAAATATGTGAGCTGATGACATATTATAATATTAGAGTTTGTTTTATATCATGGTGTTGGATATATAATTTAATGAAGCAGGGGGTTAAAAGTATTTGCACAACGCAATACAATTACTACTACATGAGACTTAATGTTCTCAATCAAAGGCTCACAGTGAACTACTAACCAATGCGATCTGCCAATCGCTCACAGTTCTTTATTTTATAACAATGAGTCAGTCCACCTTTAGTCACTTGGGGGATGGTTGGAATCCTTCCACAGCTCCCCTTTCTAGAATTAGTGTCCCCTAACTTTTCTCCTTTTGAGAATTAAACTCCGCTCAAAGTTTTAATATTTCTTATTCTTAGGGTTCAATTCCATTGTTCCCATTCTTTCCTGTTTTCTGGTGCGAGAATGTGTTGTTTCAGATTGTCTGGGTGTTGGTACCTCAAACGTGTCATACAATACTTCTATGGGGATTTCATTTTTCATGATTGTTTTTTCCGTGAATCTTTTTTTTGAGTTGGTTAATAATGTCTTTTATGCTTGAAATTTTTTCCTTTTATCAAGAATAACAATCTTCCAATTTGTTTAATAATTACACCGTCCTCCCAGCTTTCTTTACCAAATCTATAGGTTTTTAAAAAACTTTGTCACCTAACTTTTCTGTGGGTGACATTCCAGACGGAGTATTCAGATTAAGTGTTACTCGGTACACTCTTTGAAATTGTTGAAGTGCAAGATCGTCCATTACTTCATAGTTCGCCTTTTTCAACTCCCTCTTGAAAGTGTCAGCAAAACACTCTACTTGTCCATTTGACCTAGGATGATAGGGCGGAGTGGTCACATGTTCAATGACGAACATTTTACAAAATTTTCTGAACTCATCTGATGTAAATTGAGTTCTATTATTAGACACAATGGTATCAGGAATACCATATCTGGCAAACAATTTGTGTAAAAAGCTTACTGTAACCACAGATGTTGGCTTTTTACACATATGCACTTCCAGCCACTTTGAAAAACTGTCCACCACAACAAGGTAATATGCACCCTTAAGTGGAGCTGCGTAACCAACTCTAATTTGTAGGTACATGTCAGAGAGATCCAATTTAGAAAATATCTTGCCACCATTGAACTTTGCAAATATGTCCTCCAGAATAGGCAGCGGATAGTGGAGTGTTTTAAGACATTCATTTAAACCAGTGGAGAAATCAGCACACAATCTGATTTTATTATTCGTTTTTTTAAAGTACACAGTTGGTACTGCCCATTTAGAGTGTTCCACTTTTTGGATAACTCTAATTTCTTCTAGTCTCTCTAACTCTAAGTTTATCTGTTCTAATGCTGTGAATGGTACAGTTTGTTTTTGGTTTAAATACTGGTATGACATTTTCTTTTATTTGAAACTTCGCTTTGTTTTGGTGCACAGACCTAACTTATCAGACAAAACTTCAAGAGAAATCTTTTTTAATTTGTTTTCAATTTGTCTGACAACTTATTTGTACTGGTGGAAAGACCATTCACATTTTTACAGAAAAGATTTATGGAGAGATCCCATAAGTTAAATAATTCTATCCAGTCAGTTCCAAATAAATTTGTTGTATATCATTCAACACAAAAACTTTGGCTTTGAAGGTTTTTTCATGAAATGTAATGTCACTTATCAGTTTGCCCTTAAAATATAATTTTTTCCTGAAACACAACGGGCAATTTTTGAAGTTTCTTTTAATCTAGGTCTCCTGATTATTTCCCATGTACCTGAATTAATTATCAAGATATTACTACCTGTATCCAATTGTAACTTTACATTTGTTATTAATTTTTACATAACTTTCCTTTGAGGCTCATTTGTATTTCTTGTCACCGATAAACCTGTTTACGTGATTTTTTTTCAGTCAAACCATTTTTTAGGTTTTGTTTTACAGTGTGATTTTTTTATGACCTATTTTACCACACTTGAAGCATTTTATATTTTAAAACATACAGTTACTTTTAAAATGTAGACCACTGCACTTATAACATGGATTCAGTCCTGACATTTTTTTTATCTGATACCAGTTGACGCATGAATATGACAGCAATCTTTTTCTTCAATTTCATCAGCATCAAGTCATAAATTTATAATCCTCTGACATTCTTCTGCTACTGCCTGTAAAGTTAAATTTAGGTCCTGCTCTAGTTTTATTAAAATCCGGAAATGTATATCTGCATCTTTGCTTGCAGTAAACTCTTGAACAAAACTTAAATACTTGAACATGTCTGGGGTCAACTCATTCAATTTGAATTTCTCACATTCTCTGTTAACCACTCTGGCATAAGTAATATAATCTTCATCATCTTTTTCTGACCAAATTTAAACATTGCCAGTGAGTATTGAACAGGGAACTTCTTTCACTGAAGATTTTTTATAAAAAATTAATTGTTTCATCGAAACGAATCTCACTTGGTTTCTTCAGCAGAATTTAATTACTATATTTTCCATGTTTGGCAGGGGATAACTTTCTTAAAAGTAGTCGTACTTTTTTCTCATCAGACCAACTTTTACATTCTTTCCTGAAGATTTCTTTGTATCATCAAAATTATGCAGAAAAGGTAATCCCTTCTTCTGGATTACAGCTGAATTCTTCAATTGAGTTTGCTACACTGTCTGGCAAGTATGAACCTGAAATATTATCAGACTTCTTCAACATTAATTCCAGCAACTGTTGGTTTTGTTGTTGTTGTCGTTGTAGTTATTGCTGCTGTTGTAACTGCACCACAGAGGCCAATAAATCTTCAATATTAAAATGATTTTTTCTTTGGTTTCATACCAAGAAAAAAATTTTAACTGTCCGATGCAAGCTTCAAACAACATGTCGCCACTTTTATATCCTGGTGTTGGATATATAATTCAATGAAGATTGGGGGAGGGGTATTTACGCAACACAATATAATTACTATTACACAAGGCCCAATGCTCTCAATCAACAGCTGATAGTTCTTTATTTTATAACAATGCCAGTGGCATGTAAAAAGCACCCACTACACTCTCGGAGTGGTTGGCATTAGGAAGGGTATCCAGCTGTAGAAGGCTTGCCATATCAGCCTACTGGCTTGCCAGTCCTCAGTCAAACTGTCCAACCCATGCTAGCATGGAAAGCAGGCGTTAAATGATAGTGATGATGATGAATGAGTCAGTCCACTTTTAGTCACTTGGGGGGGGGGGCAGAATCCTTCCACAACAGTTTATTTATTTCCATCTTTTTGTTATAACCAAAATAAGAACATGTACAGTGGGAGGTTGACCTTGATTTTAGTTTTATTGTTCCCTTACTCTTGTATTAGTGATGGTGAGTTGTGATTAGGGTATTCATCACACCATCCATTGTTTATATTATTTGGTATGCAGGATCTGCTTCTTGTATTTGTACAGCCTCTGTAATCTTGAATATATCTCCTGAGCTCACAAGGTGAACATTTATGAGATACATTTCTCATGACCCTTACTAAGTCTGCTATCAACATGTCTATTTGTTGACATAACAGATCTCTGGAGGACCAAGTGCTCAGTGACCATTAGTTTCATATAGTTCCAAGTAGAAGATTTGGATTTATTTCATGCCATTCATATTTTCTAGTCGTCATTCTATATCTAGAACCGTTAGTCTTTTGCTGGGATACTCAGGTGGGTAATTGATGGTAACATTAATGGATGGATTTTGCTATCAGCTGGATCTTTTCTATTGTATGTTTTCTCTTTATTGGATACTATCTTGTGCAGTGGTTTTACTCACAATGCTTATGTCATCAACATGACAAGAATGCATTACTTGAGAAACAGATTTCTCCATTAGGCACTGTTTGATTGTTTATTCCACAATACCATGAACAGGTTAGCTACATTCCCAACAACGCAGGCACCAATAGTTTCACCCTTCTATTGATTATATAAATTTAAATGTGCTCTCCTTCAGTGTCATTTTTATGTTAGCACCAAAGTTTACAGCTTACACAGGTCTCTTTTGAATTTATTTTGTTCTGTTTAGGATGTGTGAACTTTTTCATAAGCAATTTCTTCTGAGATTTCATTCTTCAGAATTATGCCTGCATATTATACACAAATTCATATTATTTATGAATACATATGGCAGTTAGGCAGGACAGAGAGAAGTCACTAAGATAAAAATATAAAAAGATACAACAAAAAGAAAAGTAATCAGAAAAGAAAAATGAAAGAAAGGAAAAAGCAATAAAATGTAAGAATTTACTGACTTACCTTCTGTCTATATTTGAAGAGACACTGTAATTCCCTAACTAAAGCCAGGAGTAATGCACAAGGAACAGCTGAATCAGTGGCGCCAATGAATTCAAAGTCATAAAATTTCTTAGAGTCATAATGGCAAGCCAGGACGACTTGTTTGTGTGCCTTGGGGTCTAAGGTAGCAATGATGTTTGAAAATTTTACTTTTCCATTTGGAGTTTGTTGCCCGAATTTATCCTCTGTTATTGTCCAACTATCTAAACTTTCAAGTCGAGAAATAATATGCTGCAAAAGAAGAGATGATCATTTTAGTTATATTAAAATGAACATTTTTTAAAACTCTTTCCATACCCACATGTTGAAACTGCTTCTTGTTCTATAATACAAAGTTACCATATTAAAAGAAAAAGACCTTCACCATACCTTAATATTAAGACCCATTTGTTCAAATGCTAGAAAAATATTAGGGAAGTTATTTTACTAAATCCCTTCCAAAGTTTCTATCACACTCACACACATAATATATATATATATATATATATATATATATATATATATACATAGATATACATAC
>NC_068991.1:35297103-35301595 GCF_001194135.2 Octopus bimaculoides | reverse complement strand
TGTGTGTGTGTGTGTGTGTGTGTGTGTGTGTGTGTGTGTGTGTGTGTGTGTGTGTGTGTGTGTGTGTGTGTGTGTCTACCTTTGTCTTCACATCATATGTTGGTTATAAATGAGCATCACCAACATACAAGTGTTGTTCATTTCCAGCCTTTCTGGCTATGGAGGCATTTTACCTTGCCTGGAAACAGACGAGGGTTAGTGACAGGAAGGGTATCTAGCCATAGAAAATCTGCCTTAACAAATTCTATCTACTCATGCAAGCAAGGAGAAGTGGATGCTAAAATTATGACAATGCTTACACACACAAAAACATAGACATACATGCATACAAACACACACATATGTATGTATATGTACACACACAAACAAAGATGCAGTAGAAACATGAGCAGGTCTACGTGATCACATGATATATGAAAAGGAATTAAAGATAATGCTCATGATACTTTGTAATAATCCTTGTTATTATTATTATTATTATTATTATATATATATATATATATATATATATATATATATATATTCCACCCTTGTTATACCGCTACCAATGTGACCATGACAAATTGGCAGTTTAACAGGAGTGGCGGTAAATTGAGGGAGGCTTTCTGCAGTAGACATAAAGCCAATCATATAGTAAATTTTTTTGTAACACAGTGGCGTAGTTAACTTTTGGGAAGTGGGGAATGGGCAAAATCAGATTTTTGGTGTGTAAACAAAATTTTCATATAAAAACTTAATAAAAAAGAAAAGGATTAAATTTCGAATTTGAGAGGGGAAGGAAAAAGAAGATATTGCTCTTCTCTCCTCCTCTCTGCTAGTTACACCCCTGTTATGACATCAATTCTAATGTAATATATCTTTTAAATTTTAGTTGAAATATTTTTAACAAATGTTTTAATGTTAAACAAATAAAGTTTAATGATAAACAATAAAGAATACAAATAATTTTTTAAATTTATTTTCTGAATAATTCTAACATGTTTTGCTTATATTTTGAATTTTTAAACTTCTCTCGAATCATGAAGATTCAGAGCTTTGTTTATATCTTTAGTTGTAGGTTTAGGTTTTGGTGCAGGTTCCTCGTCATCACTTTGTTCTAGCAGTTTTACCAAGTCAATAATTTCTTATCTCAGTAAAAGTTTTTTCATTGTCATCGAAGCTAATGAACTCATCTGCAATCATCATCAACAAAGGGTCAGTATTAAGTTTAGTAGCAGTTTGTTTAATCAGTTCAGCTAGTGGTATATTGACGTCGTCATCACTGTTTTCAACTTCTGCATCTGTGCTTTTGGGTTTTTGGGTGAGACCAGCGTAGTGCCAGCAGTTAGAAATAGCAGATAGTGTCACAGAGTCCCAAGATTTTTTGATGCATTGAATAGCATCAGTTAGAGTGATGTTATAAGTACTGCATTTGTCTAGTTGAGTGATTATCTGGTCTAACTGATGCTTTGAATTATTCTGGTGTCTAGGGGTTGTAGGTGGCACATTGTTATCAGTGGGAGAAAGTGAACTTCTATGTTGGTGAGTTTATCAGGTATGTTGTGTCCAGGTGCATTGTCTATTATCAGTAAAATTTTTCGTTGTTGAAGTCGCATTTTCTTATCCAACTGTTAAACATACTGGAATTCATTCAAGCTTTGCTACTGTAGTCGTAATCTACATAAAGTTTGTAGTTGAAATTCTTAAAACATCAGGGTTTGGACACTCTTCCAATAACAAGAGGTTGTAGTTTTTCACTGCCATCAGCATTACAAGCTAGTTCCACTGTAAGTCTTTCTTTTTGATTTTTGATGTCTTTGGTAAAATGTTTTGTTGTAGGCAATTTATTAGGTAACTGGCGAAAAAAATAAACTTGTTTCATTGATATTAAAAATATTTCTTGGTTCAAATTTCTTTATTTTCTCTTTAGTATGCTAAAAACCAGCAGTAATGAGTTGTTGATCTGTACCATCACTTTCACCAGGAAGAATGTGACATTTAATTGAGTATCTCTGCTTAAATCTATAAAGCCAACCATTGGAATAAGTGAAATCTTTTATATTCAATTCTGGACCAGGTTTCTTTGCATTGGAGTGTTTTAATTTTGTCTGTTATAACACCGTTGTTAGTACGAATACTAGTAAACCATACAAAAAGAGCTTCTTCTAAATCTGTGTTTGGCAGTTTTTGACATTTTGCCTCTGGATCTTCAATAACTTTCCACTTAGCTTTCTGCTGAATAATGTCATCTATAGTTCTCCATTTGATATTTTCTCCCTATGCATTACTGAAATAATTTGCAATACCTTGTTGACTAGCTTTTGGATGAACTTCATAATATTTAATAACTTCTGCTTTCTGTGATACTATAATGGCACAGCATTTGCATTTATATGAAATAGCATTTATGTTGAAAAATGATACTAAAAAGAAAATAATCTCTTTTATAAACTTGTTCATCAAAACAAAAAAAATGAATTATGATCCAATTTTATGAGCAGAGAATATCAACTTATCGTTAACATATGCTAAATCAATTAAATGCTCTACTTTCCCAGTCTTGCTATTGTCTGTTAGCATGCTTGACTTGAAGGTTTGTGCCCTCTAGATTTCTATTCTGCATACAACTTTATAAATGCTATTCAAGTATGACAAAATTGTTTGGGTGATAAATTTGTTGTGATTTGGTGGTAAATTGGGGGAGTTTTATGCTACTAAGGAAGATTTGTGTTGCAAACTGTATTGGTAGATGGTGGACATTGAGGGGCATAAAATTGGGGGAATTAAACGTAAGTTAACAACATTGGCAGAAATTGGGTCTGAATAATTTTATGGCAGTAAGTGGGGTTGTCAGAAAATCAAGGTGGCATAAGAGCAGGGGTAGACTGTATATACACACATACATACTGTGCAAACATGCTAGCTTTAAGATAGCATATTTTACATTGATTTTACATCGTTGTATTACATATTCCTATTGTGTATATGCATAAATATACACATTGCATGCAGGAGGGAACAGTGTTCAATGAAAGATGGTGTCTGTAGAGTACCCAAAGACAGTTGTTTCACTCTTTAAATGTGGTTTAAGGGAAATTTGGCTGCTATTGAAAGGTGCATTATTATGTGCATTATTAAAGTATACTGGAATTATTACTGAATATATTTTTCATGTATATTGTTACTGCAACTATTACATGTTATGCATAGGTTTTCTTAGATTATTGTATAATCTCCAGGTTATTCCTGACATTTTAGTGAGTCCTTCAGGTACATTAGTTGCATTGGAAAATCCTACAAATTATGCTCCGAAAGTCTGGTATCTTCATAATGGCTATGATGGATCTGCATTGTTTGTTCTTTGCGTTCAATCTGTGAAAACATTTCTAAAATCTTGTAGACGAATGGGTTGCCCATACTGATGTTCTAAGTACTTGTTTGGTGTACGCATGGGGGATGAAACTGTTTAATGCTGAACTTTTTTCTCTTAAAATAAGTTCAGTTTTCTGTAATGTATGTTGTATACTATCATTGATATCTTCTACCACTAAAGCAATCATTTGATCTTCTGAAAGTTGTCATTCAAAGGCTGTAAATAACTTGTCAGAGTAAAGTTTTCATGATCATTATGTGCTGAGCCCAGTTTTATTGCAGCATTTTAGTAAGTGTGGCAAACTACACCACTGACAGTTCTCATATCTTCAAATGATGTAGTTCCAGGAATATGATGCAATGTTGTGTTTGCTGGACCAGAGCTGACTCACTCATTTGAAATTTTTTTGATGCTTTTCAAAATATTTAAAAGATTTTAAGGCTAGTTGTGTTGATATGTTTTATTAAACCTGCCACAAATTAGTCACTACTAAGCATCTCCACTCTCTCCCCAAGCATCGTACATTTGTTGTGAAACACGGTTAAACAATTCTGTATGTCACATTTATTCTATAAATTTACTGATATTTAATAGCAATGTATGATGAAAAGAAAAATACTAAATTACACTAATTAGATGTACCAATCAAATACTAAACACAGTATCTTCATAAATAGCATTATTCTCTCTACATTTATGTGTAATGAAAAATTAAGCCCATCTCATTTACATTATCATCACCCTTTTGATGCAAAGCAAATGAAAGAAGTGAACTGCATCTTATATGCATACAAAAAAAGAACGCACAGACTGTAGTCCAGTCATGAACATCCCTCCAGGTCAGTATAAAAGCAGTCACTGAACATGCGTTACCAGACATGTACCTTTTAAAATTATATTAATGTGTGTGTGTGTGTGTGTGTGTGTGTGTATTCAGGTTACACTGCAGCATATCTAGCATTATTTCATGGCTCACCAGTGTGCTATGGCATACCAGTTGCAGTGCACTGATACACAAGGGTAAAATCTAGGGATCCAAAAGTAAGAAGTTTGAAGTTTGAAACTTCAAGCAGTCCATGGCAGATTACTGGCATTCAAGGTAAAACACTTTTTCCCATATTGAAGTTATGAGAAAATTTT
>NC_068991.1:35295527-35296926 GCF_001194135.2 Octopus bimaculoides | reverse complement strand
ATATATATATATATATATATATATATACACTAATAATGCATCCCGGCGTTGTTAGGGTGTTATGATCGACAGTCCCATTGTATTATTTGTTCCTTTCTTATGGGCAGAATTGGCACAGCTGATATATAGTTAATGGAATAATGGAAGTTATTGTCTGTTTAAAAGTGAGGGGGAGAAGGTACAATTTGCACGGGTTTGCATGAAAGTGCTTTCTGTTCTTAAGAAGGATCAGAAACTATATATTGTTTCGTCGTATAAAAGGGGGTTAATACGATTTTGTCAAGAAATCACGTTTTCAAAATTTTAATTTCCCCCCAACTCCACCGCAATTTTTTAATTTGCATGTTTTCCCCCCATACCTCACCTCACCCACCCATCACCTATTTGCTGTCAAAAAGCTAAAATCTCCCAATCTTTCACTTTCGTCTGATGTTTCACACTTGCATAGAATTCTACTGAAATAGCTGATGTAAAAGATACCAGATAACCACCAGAAAACCTGACATGCTAGAAACAACAGGTAAATGATATTATTTCTGAAGAAACTTTCCCACTTTCCAAGAAGCTAAAAGTGAAACATTGGGAGTGTTAACTTTTTGAAGGTGGTGAGGTGATGGGTAAAATTCACACTCTAGGTTTGACTAGCAGAAAACTGCCTGGAGGGCAGTCATTTAATAATTAAAATACCAAGATAGAGTCAAGGACAGTATACCTATGTATCAACAGAGTGTAAGGACACTCACATACTAGAGTATATACAGATTTGTCCTTCCTGTTATGTGAATCAATATACATTCTATACTCTTTGTGTGAAAAATCCTAAATGTTAAATTTTATTTTAATTTTAATTCACCTAAAGAAAACGGATTTTTTTATTTGATGCAATTGATTTGTTTATCAATAAAGAACATGTCTGAAACAGCTGTAAAGAACCTCAGCCTATTTGTGTTTTATATATATATATATATATATTAAAAATGGGAAAGGCCGGTTTATGGGATTACCTTAGGTTTCCCATCCATAAAGGGTTTAGCTTTATGACATATTGTATGGCATGTAAAAAGCACCATCTGAACCTGGCTGGTGCCAGCACCGCCTTGACTGGCTTCCGTGCCGGTGGCACATAAAAAGCACCATCTGATCGTGGTCGATGACAGGTCCTCTGGTCCCTGTGCTGGTGGCATGTAAAAAGAACCTACTACACTCTCGGAGTTGGTGTTAGGAAGAGCATCCAGCTGTAGAAACACTGCCAGATCAGATTGGGGCCTGGTGCAGCCTCTTGGCTTCCCAGACCCCAGTCAAACCATCCAACCCTTGCCAGTATGTAAAACGGATATTAAACGATGATGATGATGATGATATATATATATATATATATATATGTATAGAAATATATATA
>NC_068991.1:35292517-35294379 GCF_001194135.2 Octopus bimaculoides | reverse complement strand
GATCACTACTACTTTGTTATCTCCCCTTCTTCTTAGCTCTCCTGTGTGACCCTTCTGTCTGGCATTAGCCATGATAGATCGCTAGCCACTACACATTCTTTTTTTCTCTCCTTGTTCCTTTCTGTGGAAGAGCGTTAAGGACACAGTTTCGTCAAAGAAATATGTGGGTCTCACAGAGGGAAATTTTAAAGCCAGGTTCAATAATCACACCTTAAGCTTCAGACACTGGGATAAAAGAAAAACGACCAAATTATCCAGTTATATATGGTCCTTAAAAGAACAAGGTGTCAGCTATAAGATTCACTGGAAGATCTTGGCCAAGTGTAAACCTTACATCAATGGCAGTGGAAAGTGCAGTCTTTGCAATATGGAAAGATGGCTCATCTGGAAAAGTTCTTTAGACCCCACTACATGTCTAAGTTCAAGAACTCAACTTTTTGGATAATGTCCACATATGACAGTATACTTGTTACGTTTCTGGGCTCCCCAAGATCACAGATAGAACCTGCTTTTTATATTGTGTCCATGTGCAGGCCATTCATGTGGCTTAGCATTTCTTACATATTTTTATATGTATTTGTATGTATAAGCATATATCAGATGTGTATGTGTGTGCATGTGTATATGTGTACGAATGTATGTATTTACACGAATGTAAGACTATCTGTTTGCTTAAGAGTGACTGTCATGCACATTTCTCCTTCCTTCATACATGTATACGTATGTATAAACACTTGCATATCTGCAGGTGTAGGTGTGTTGATAGGCAGGAGGGTGTATTTGTATATATATATGCACCCCTATACATATATAATTCATATGTATATTTATGTTTGCGGTGAATGTGAATATGTATATGTTTTATGTTTTGTGTATGTTTTCATTTGTATAAATGTGTATATATCTACGCGAGGATGATGTTGACTATGTATTTATGCGTGTGTGTGTGTTTGTACATATATATGTGTATGCATGGTTTTGTCTATCCGTGTGTGTGTGTGTATATGTGTATTCATGCATATGACATGTGTGAATATATGCCTGCTACAAACGTTAGTACATGTATATTGTTTACAGTTTTATATGAGTATTTTTATTTATATAAGTTCTAAGATAAATGTAAACTTTTTCTATGTGAAGATGTAGTTATATATACAGATGTACGTATGTGTGTATCTATTTTCATATTTATATGTATATATATTTTTATGCATGTATATGCATGTAGAGATGTGTATATGAGCATAATAATGCAAGCATGGATACATATACATGTGTATGTGTATGTATGCATGCGTATGTGTGTGCATGTATATATATGTATTTATATATATGTATGTGAGTATGTATGTATATATATATATATATATATATATACATATATATGTGTATGTGTATGTATGTATGTATGTATATACACATGTGTACGTAGGTAGATTTTATGAACGAAGATTTCCATCTTTACGTGGTTGTTTTTTTTATATCTTATATCTCTTACTCTTATTTACTTTTCCACGCATATTAGAGTAACTTCAACAATTTTTTTTTCATAGTGTTTTTGTCTTAGTAACTGATGAGGATGTCTTTTGGCCTCGGCATCTGAAACCCTGAGTATTATGACAACTAACTGATTATCCCATATTATATATATATATATATATATATATATATATATATTTATTTATTCATTTATATATATAGAAACTATATGCATGTATGTACACACACACACACATACAGAGGCTTGACAAAAAGAAATGGATAGAATAAGTATCATGCTTAAAAATAAGTCCTGGGGGTCAATTTCCTTCAAGGTAGTGCCCAGCACACCTACAGTCAAATGACTAAAAGAACTAAAAATG
>NC_068991.1:35291338-35292465 GCF_001194135.2 Octopus bimaculoides | reverse complement strand
ATATATATATATATATATATGACTGAACACTATTCAATTTTTTTTCTCCGTGTTTTTCTCCTTGTCTCCGTATTCTTTCTGTTGAAGAGCGTAGCTCGAAACGTCAAAGACTTTCCGTATTCCCGAGCATCATACTAATATATCCTTTTGTTATTTACACCACCTGTCCTCGTCTGTTGTTATTATTTGTATATTCTCCCATATATATATATTTTATGTTTGTATTCTTTATTTATTGATAATATCTTGCATGTTTTATTTACATTGTTAGAATATTGTTCATGTTTATGGAATTCTTCAGTGCATCTTATTTTGTAGAAATGTTTTCCAAACTGGCCTTAAGTTTTTTTTTCTATTGTTGGTAATGAAAAAAGAAAAAGAAAACATTTGGTTCTTAAATGTCATGGAAACTGACACTGTTGCTATTGATGTACTTCTTTCTATTCCAGGATCTTAATTAAGATTGGAGATTTGCTTTTAGTAAACTGACAACTGCTTTTCTGTATGTCTGACTACTTATTTTATGGATTATTTGCAGGTGTCTTTGGATCTTATTATATACACACAGGATGAGTAACATTCAGCCTGTGTGTATTGACACAAGCAATATACTTAAATCTGTAGACTGTTTGCAATGAATGTTTTAATTAAAAGTCTTGAATCATTACGTGTAAATGTGTGGGAGGCTGTCCCTGTGTCAGTGGAGTTTATGTGGTGTACGCGTTTGCATTTCAATAACATCTCTGCACAGATATTAGACATTTAGTGTACCATGTCTGTGACCTTGGTTCAATTTTTGGTGGTAGCAGTTTAACTTTCTTTGAGAATTCATTTGTCAAAGGTACAAATATTACAAACTCATATGTCTTCATCTCAATAGGCCAGCTAACCTATTTTTGGTTTAGGAATGGTCAAGTAATTCATTGTCTCTCTCACTAGTGAAAAAAAATTTGTGAGGTTCTGTTTGTTGAGCAAATTTTAATGGAGATATTTAGAATATGTGTGTGAAATAGAGAGGGGGGGGGGAGGTGGTAGTTTTGTGTGAATTATGTTTGTGTGTGTGTGAGATGTATGTATTTATTGATAGGTGTATACGTGTGCTTAGCGTATATATATATATATATATA
>NC_068991.1:35282626-35291224 GCF_001194135.2 Octopus bimaculoides | reverse complement strand
TGTGTATGTATTTATATATATATATACATATGTGTGTGTGTGTGTATTATATACTAGCTGGTGTACCTGGTAATTCCCGGGGGTAAAGATGTTCTATTGAAATGCCTTATTACTCTGATATAAGAAAGTAATTTCATTATAACTGCCACAAAAGGTGTATTTTCCGTTGTGCAAAATTACAAAAAACTGTCAGCTGGAGGAGGGAGAGAGTGTTGGAGGTTGGCAAGAGAGGTTTTTGGAGGTTGGCGAGAAAGTACTCTGACTCATCGTGGCATTTTAAAGGTGAACTTTATGAAGGCTAATTTATTAAAGGTAATATATAAATGTAGTATATATGTATATAAAAATATGAATGAAGTGTTTAATGAAGAAAGTGCAATAATAACGTTCACACTCACTGATGATTACTCTCAGTAACTGCCTTTAGCTTATAGAGTTCTTGCTTTTATAACTATCGAAAAGCAGCTAGAAGGATAGGCATATTGTTGAGAACAAATGATTTCGTTGGAGGTCTGTTATCTCTATTCCAGCTCCTGGTGGCCTAGAAGTGGTTAGAAGGGTCAAGTAGCAAAGACATTATTCTGCTTAGTGAAGGCATCTGGAAAATGTATAACTGCTGTCATTCACAGAAAAACTATTGTTTTACCGTGAGAAGAGCACTGTTGAAGTGTTAAGTGAAATTTGACAATCGAGGATCGAATCCACGCTATGCCTGTATGAAGCCACTACAAATACGTTGTGGAATAAAAAATTTATCTACTGTCATGGAAAAAGTGTAACTGTAAAAATGCAGAATTATCGGAGTGATGAGCATTAAAAAAAGTATGTATGTATGTATAGAAATGTATGAATGAAGTCTTTAAGCTTTAAGATTCAAATCAAGGAAGTGCAATAATAATGTTTAGCAGTTCAAAACTGAGAAGTGAAATGCAGAATTAGGTCGGCTGATCATGAGAATCAGATATTGATCGCTTTGCTAAAAACTGCAGGCGGTATGGGTTATTTCCCTTGGGTTGTTTAAATAAAATATCAGTAATATGTAGTAGATAGAAGGATCCATTGGAGGAGCCCTATTGATTTTTTTCAACAATCTAAGTATGTTATGAGGTTTCCAGACATGAGTTCTATGCATGTGTCAAATAAAGTATAAAACTGATATTGTCTGCAAAAATTAGAAATTGGACACACAAAAAATCTACATTCAAAGTAATTGAACATAAACAATGAAACCTGTAAAATATTTCAAAGTTCAATGGCTCAATTAGTTTCATGAAAATGTATGAACTGCAAATAAGCAATAAATATTATGATTTGTAAAATAAGTATAAGTGATACAGGGTGTCCCAACTGAATGTGGTGTGGAAGTTTGGTTTCATTTTTTAACAATTTTAAGCATTCAAAGTATGTGTTCATTGTATTGGGACACAGTGATTAAATACGTTCTGGAATCAAAAATTTATGTACTGTCATCGAAAAAATTTAACTGGAAAAATACAGAATTATCGGATTTATGGGCATTGAAAGTGTACATGCATCAAGAAAGTGCAATAATAAGGTTTAGCAGTTGAAAACTTTGAGTAGTGAAATGCAGAATTGGGTCTGCTGATTGTGAGAATCAAATATTGATTGCTTTGCTAAAAACTAACAACTGTAAGTGCAGGTGCTATGGGCTATTTCCCTTGGTGTTTAAAAAAAATTAGTTAAACAAGGTAGATATAAAGATCCCTTCCAGGGGCTATATTATCGATTTTCTCAACAATCTAAGTATGCCACGACGTTTCCAGACATGAGTTCTACTCACGTGTCAAGTTTCATAAAGATCAATAAAATGATGTAAGAGGAGTTAGCTAAGAATGGCACAAACAAACACGCACTGATTTTTTACATATGTAGTAGATATATAATATATATATGTGTGTGTGTGCATATATATATAATGTATATATATAATGTATATATACATATGAGTATATATATGTGGGGGGGGGGGTATATATGCATATATATGTGTGTGTGTGTGTGTATTGTTTTGATAAATTTTTTTAGAGGTTTCTCACATGTTTTCTATTTAAATTTCGGTTTTAAGAATTCATTCAGTTTTGAATTGATTCATGTTTATTTAATTTCTCTCTCTCATTTGTTGAAATGACAATTAATAATAAATAGATAATGGCCTATAAGGAAGACTGCATTTAACACTTCTTAGAAAACCAATTTCTGACACTTTTTTTTGTCATTATTGCTTAATCTCAGGTGAGCTTTGATCAAGCCAACATATGATTTAAACATAGTCAGGCTCTGACCATTTCATATTTTTATTTGTCAAACATAGTATATCTAGGAACATATTATCCAGTATGTCCTTTTCTTAAGACTGGCATGTAGCTTCTTTTTCTTACATACTAGTTAATCATATAAAGGTACTCTATTGCAAGTAGGTTAAAGAAGTAAACTACATGTTCATATACACTGCACACATTCCATGTTTCTAGATGCAACATTTAATCCTTAGGCATCTGTTGGTACAATCAAAATGGCTGAGTTGATAGGCTACTCAATTATCTATTCATGAGTCTTAATATCTAGTTTATTGAACACATCTCTTTCTATGTTCCTGGAAAGTGCTTGAGAATTCACCTAGCTGTGGGAACTAAGGTAATAAATTAAGTTATATTAGACTCAAATAATTATCTCTTGTCTAGCCATCTTAGGGGTAATTATCTCTACTCCAAGGTTAAGCACTAATTTTAAAAGCACTTGAGACAGATATATGAAAGTATTTCATATTATCTGAAGTAGTATGGTAGTAAGAATACTACATCATCATTTAATGTCCACTTTTCCATGCTTGTATAGGTCAGATGAAATTTCTTGAAGCAGGTTTTCTAAAATATTATTTCTCATGCCCTTCCTCTCACCAACCCTCATTTGTTTCCAAGTTGGGTAATAATTTCCCATAGTTAAACATGTTTTACATAGAAGTTAGAAACAAACAACCTTGATTGTATGATGATGATGCTCATTTACAACCATCATATACTGTTTATACAAAGGTACACACATACATACAATCATATACATCCACCCTTCTATAGATACTCACATATGCTCAAGAACAACCATCATGATGTCTAAACAAGGAGGCACGTGCACACACACACATACACACACACACAGCAGGCTTCATTCAGTGTCCTACCAAATCCATACACAAGGCTTTGACTGGCCCAAGGTGCCTTGCAGTGGGACCAAATCCAACACCACATAATTGAGACAGCCATGCCTACACATTAATATTAATTCAATATTTACATCCTTCCCTTTGTGATCAAAGCCAGTTTTGCCTTTCATCTTGTTGGAATCAAATAAACACCATTTCTGTAAGAGTGTCAATTGAATGGTATAGACTTGTGGGGAATATAATCCATAATTACAAGAAGGAAAATAGTCAAATGGTTTAAAGTATACATATGCAGGCTGTACCTGAAAGGGTATTGATTGATGTATGAAATATTGATTTATGTATACAAGAGAAAAAGATGATTATGTTAACATGGAATTAAGATGACAGTGGGGAAAGTAACTTGCCAACAGGTGGTAGTGTTGTTGGTGAGGATAACTGGCAGTTGTAGATCAAAATAGTCATAACAGAAGCAAACCTGAAAATATTAGTTCTCATGTATAAAATGTCAGATATGTAAATTTATGAAAATATTCTGTATTGAAGGTACAATCTACATCACCACATGCACACACATACATACACACACTATCATCATCATCATCATCATTGTTTAACGTCCGTTTTCCATGCTGGCATGTGTTGAACGGTTCCACTGCAGTCTGGGAAGCCAGGAGGCTGCACCAGGCCCCAATCTGATCTTTTTATATGCCACCGGCACGGGGATCACAACTACAATTTCCATTTGATTGTAATTTGATTTGATTTTGATATTGATGTTGATGTACTTGCCTCAATAGGTCTCCTCAAGCACGGCATGTTGCCCCACGATCCAAGGTAATTTTAAGTGGGCTGGTTATGCGATACTGGTGTAGGTTACAGCTGTGGACTCACTTTATTTGCTGGATCTTCTTGGTCACAGCATACCTCCAGAGGTCCCGGTCTTTTGTCATTGCCTCTGTGAGGCCCAACGTTCGATGGTCATGGCTTCACCACCTCATCCCATGTCTTCCTGGGTCTCCCACTTCCACAAGTTCCTTCCACTGTTTTAGGGTTAGGGTTACGGTTTTTTTAGCATAGAGCAGAAATTGAAAGAAGATATATGAAATGGACGTGTGTGTGTATGTGTCTGTGTGTATGTGAGAGAGAAAGAGGGTGAGAAAGAGAGATAAAGCGAGTGAGTGAAGGTGTGTGTCGTAATGATTGACGTCTTTTAAGGTACACACACATACATAGAAAATGTGAGGTCATTGTATAAAATTTTTACGATAGTTGGTTTATGGAAAAGATTATGTTAAATTTTTGAAATGCAAATATGTGAATGAAAATTAAGTTCAGACCTCCATATGGTAGCTAGACCTGGTAGAAATAGCAGCCAAATCTCCCTCAAAACACCCTACTGTCTTAATCCGACAATTGTGCCTATTATGTAGTTTGAATGAGAAACTGTAAGTAAAGATTAAGATTATTAACCCCCACAAAGAGGTGAAAGAAGAGAGACAGCATAGCAAAAGTTTTGGCTGACTGTCATCCTGTACTCTCCTTGTTGCTAGCGAAATGGTATATGCCGGCTGTGTGAGCAACTGGTTGTTTTAATGCTGGAACAAACAGGGGAATTCCATTAGAAAAAGTTTTAATCGATTTTCTTGGTAACTATGGGGGCTAGGAAAAAAATACAAACCACAATCCAATCTATGCACCCGTCTCCACATGTGTGCCATTTTTCACGTGAATCCACCCAGCTGTTTGGCTGTGAACCACAAGACAAGAAAGAATACAATGATCGCCCATGTCCAATTTATATTATAGAGATACATACATACATACATACATATATATATATATATATGTTTGACCGTTGACTGAACACTATTCAATTTTTTTTCTCTGTGTTTTTCTCCTTGTTTTCTCCGTATTCTTTCTGTTGAAGAGCGTAGCTCAAAACGTTAAAGACTTTCCGTATTCCCGAGCGTCATACTAATACATCCTTTTGTTGTTTACACCACCTGTCCTCGTCTGTTGTTGTTTTTTCGTACATTCTCCCATATATATATACACTAGCAATGCATCCCAGTGTTGCCAGGGTGTTATGACCTACAACCACATTGTATTATTTGTTTCTGTTTCTTTCTTATGGGCAGAATTGGCACATGAAGAGTGCAAAGCAAACAGCTCTTCTTTATAAACATGTGTTTAGGTAATTTTGAGATGAATAATGCTGAAATTGTTAACACCAAAAGCATGTAGAATGGTAGCTTCGATTAGAATGAAATCCTCACATTGCCCCCAAAATGACCTAGAATTAGGGACGTAAAGAATTGGATGACATATGAGGACGTAGAGGTATCCATATTGCAGAAAGTAAGGTACATGGAAAGAAAAATGCTTCATTGTGAAAAGCACCATCTTTGTAATGTTTGGGCAGACTGCACACTTCAACATATGTTAAGAGAAGCTGACAATGCTCCTGGGTAAACTATGTTTTGATTAAACCCAGTGTTGGTAGAATAAATATATAAGTCATCTGCACTGCTAACTCGAGAGCATGTGACATATAGTTGTCCATGAGAAAAGCAGGGTATTTGTGAATTGAGACCAACAATTTTGACTCTGGTCTTTGTTGATTGTCATAGTGAAGCACAATTGCACTGGGAACTGGAGGTGCTTGAATTGAAATGGCACATTTGAGGGAATAAGGGGCATGCATGGAATGTATGCGATCTTTCCTCGATGGCAGCTGGCAATAATGGTGGCTTCTAGGACATGACTTGTCATTCTAGTTACAGTCAATCTTGTACCATTGCATAGTCGTGGTGGGTCCAAATTCCTCAAGTGCATGATGGGTGTACCTTTCTTTAGGAACCACTTTAGGTGGCAGTCCTGTGGGTTGTAGAGAGTTGAGAAATTCAACTGGATACTTAACAGTAGCATGTTCATCGATGGTAGTATCAATGGAGACAAACGTTGAAGCATTCCCAGGTAGAATGTGGAGGAGTTGATGATTTACTTTATCAACACTTTCATTCCAAGGTGCTAACCATGCTATGTTTTTGAAGTTGTCTTGCAATGTGGGAAATACCTTTTCATTAAGCTCAGCCAATGTAGACACCATGTGTGCACATGCAGTACATGCTGTTGCAGGGTGTTACTCAATGGTAAGGCGCCATTTCCAATTTGTAGAAGTTGATGAAAGAATTCCTCAGTTAAGGGGTCATTGTAGAGATGAGCTCACATATTCTTGCTTAATTAAAGCTGACGAACAAACCTCCACAGAGGTGAAAACTTCAGACATTTATAGATCTTGTCAGCTCATGTACCCCATGGTATGACTGGTAATATTTGATGGAAATCCCCTGCAAAGACAACAGTTAAGCCCCACCCCCATAATAAAGGCAGTATTGTTTCTAATATCCCTTAGTGACCTATGTAGGGCATCTAGTGCACCACGGTGTGCCATCATGCATTCATCCCAGACAATAAGTATAGTTTGGAGCAGAACTTCTGCTGTTGGCGATTGTTTTGAAATATTGCACATTTGGGCATCGCTGAAGTGAGTTTTCTTGGGCACGAATAGAGGCAGTTTTCCTTGCACCCCCTTGTTTGTAGAGATAAATTAGAATGTGTTCGTTTTTGTGGTATGGCTGAAAAGTGTGAATGATTAAGGAACATATAAGATGGAAGGCATAGCAATTTGAAGTTGTGCATTGGATAATTTCATTTTTTAGTAACGAATGAAAGGATGTGGAAAAATCCACGTCAATTTCTATACTGTTATTATGAGAAAAAGTGGTAAACACTGAATGATTTGGCTATGTTCTGTGTTCATAAGCGTAATGCATTCTGTTAGCTGATATATAGTGGAGTGGATTACTGACTTAATGGAAGTTATTGTTTGTCTAGAAGTGAAGATGAGGGGAACAATTTGCATGAAAGTGATTTATGTTCTTAAGAAGGATCACAAACAATGTACTGTTTCATCGAATAAAAAGGGATTAATATGATTCTGCCCAGAAATCATGTTTTCAAAATTATAATTTCCCCCCTCCCCACTGAAATTTCCTAATTTTTAACTGTTTTTTGAATTTTGTTTTTTATCCCCTTGAAAAAATACAGAGATTACGAATGTGAGAAATATAATTTGCTTTTGAAAGTAATTTTTCTGAATGAAATACTGAATGCCCTTTCTCCCACCTTGGCCACCCATCAGCTACCTGCTTTTGTGTGAAATGTAAATCTCCTGTATGAAAAACATAGGAATGTGAGGAAATTGAGGAAAGAAATAAGGGTGAGGGGTATGCAAATGTCATCTCGGACATGCTAGAAACAACAGGTAAAGAACAGGATCTCTGAGATAACTTCCTTGTAAGTTTAAATGAAAGATCAGGTTTTGAAATACGCTCATCTCAAACAGGAATGGCAAAATAGGAAAAGGTAATTTCCATGAGATTTGAGCTACAATTTAGCACACAGCAAAAAATAACGTAATTCATACAGAACTTTAACTCTGTGTGTGTGTGTGAAAGGAAGTTATTTTTGCATACCTTTTTTAATTCCAAAAAAATGAAATGTAGTGAAGTTGTTGACAGCATCAGGTGACCATACATTATAATGAGATATTGAAAGAGAGAGATAATGCCTAATTCTAAGCACACATGAAACATGGGATGAAAGTGAAAATGACCTGAAAATAGTGACCCAATCTTATTTGTGGGGTTCTCAGCATCTCCTTCTCTCCTGCTTTCCCAGTGCCTTTGTGCCGGCTTTCTTTTATGAAGAACATACATACAATATCAACTTTCTGTCAGCTTTCTTTCACGTTCAACTATAGAACATACATAAGGTATGAAACATGAACATTTTCTCTCACCAGCTATCCCTGTCTTTCATCTTCACCCAAAGAAACTTGTTTTCTGTCTCTGTTTCTTTCTCTTGCCTCTCTGTCTTTTTCTCATTCTGTGTTCCATAAAAATTTATTTCATTCCATAGAAATTTAAAGAAAAGAGAAAGCGAAAAGTGAAGGAGATGAGAAAGTGAAAGATGTATGTATGTGTATATGAAATGGATGTGTGTGTGTGTGTGTGTGTGTGTGCATGCGTGCGAGGAAGAAAGAGAGAGATAGAGTGAGTGAATGAAAGTGTGTGTCGTGATGATACACATTCATATAGAAAATGTGATGTCATGGTCGTCGTAATCGTATAAAATGTTTACAATAGTTGACTTATGGAAAAGATTATAATGTTAAATTTTTGTAATGCAGATATGTGAATGAAAAGAAAGTTTAGTTGGTAATGGAAGTAGTACTCAATCTTTTGATATCCCATATGTCAAAATCAGTAACTCGGTTTTGGAATGTATAAGGAACATATGCACACACACACATACAAACTCATATATATATATATATATATATATATATA
>NC_068991.1:35279950-35282444 GCF_001194135.2 Octopus bimaculoides | reverse complement strand
TATATATATATATATATATATATATATATATATATATATTGCGAGAGAGAGAGGTTATGAGAGGTAAAGGTGTCAGGTAATGCTGAGTAAGTGCTATGGACAGACTATAGTTAAGCTCCAGGTTCGGTGATATGTGAATGAGGAGTCCAACGTAGGTCATATATCAGCATGCCTATATATAAAAAAATTTAACAGAATGAGATAAAAATCCAAGGCTGTGAAAGATTTCAGAACAGCTGTTTCCAGGATATTTTATATATCCCTTCAATATATCCATATTACACGGGATATTTTGTATATCCCTTCCGGGATATTTTATATATCCTTTTTTCTTACTTTTTTTCTTTTTTTCTTCATATACCTTGCATACATACATACATAACAATAACCATAGCAACCTATTCGACATAACCATGGGATCATCTGATTCAGCTCAGGTCACTGACTTGGTTGGACTATATATCCTTCACCAGCTCCATATACATTTCCCTAACATCAAGGGAGGCCTATACAGGGACGACACCTTGCTAGTTACCAAAAGCATGAATAAATCCCCCTTAGAAAGAACTAGAAAGGATCTACATAAATTCTTCTCTAACCTAAACCTGTCTATCATTTGAAAACGCTCACAAAATTGCTAACTTTCTTGACGTAACTCTAAACTTATCAACCTCCCAATACTCCCCTTACCACAAACCTAACCAATATCTTAAATACCTTAACATTCACTCCAATCACCACAAATCTACTTTCGCTAACATAATCAAAGGATTATGCATATCCAACCTCTCTTCCACTGAGGAAATTTTCAATAATCACACACCACATTACAATCAAGCACTTGCCGCTAGCAGCTTTTCCCAACAAATAGAATACATCCATAACACCAGGATCAAACAATATATATCTCGAATCACATCTCAAAGACACACCAACCATCACAATCGCAACCAACCATCACAATCGCAACCAACCACACACACTCGTTGATAGAACTCTGGAAGGTCTTACACCTAGGCAACCTAGACCCCACATACATACATTTAACACTAGGTCAAAAACTAAAACAACTAAAACAGCTAACAACAACAGGCCTTGCCACCCACCTCCATTCTCCAAAAATATAGATAGCACTCCTTTATTTAAAAACATAGATAACACTACTTCCAGGTGCCCTAAAAAAAGCAGCAGATGCTCTATTCTGTGGTACACACCCCCATTCTCATTTAACATTAAGAACTTAGCTAAATCCTTCTTTAAAATACTAGGCTCTAACTTCCCTCAGCAACATAAATATCATTCTATCTTTAATAGATCCACCTTGAAACTATCCTATTCTGCCCCGCCCAACTTCAAATCTAAATAAGCAAAAGCTTTCTCTTTACTAAATTAACACTGATATTTTTTCACCTTTGTCACAATCATCTGAAATGGAACTGTCAAAGCGTGATAATCGAGCAATTTCGCTATTCAACTTCAAAAAAGGACGCAAAGCAGCTGAAATTACTCACAATATCAACAAAACATTTGGTTGAGGAAATGACCAGTGAATGGTCAGCTCGAAAATAGTTTTAATGATTTTGCAGTGGAGACCTGAGCCTTGAAAATCATGAGTGTAGTGGATACCCATCTGTCATCAATGACGGTCAATTAAAGACCGTCATTGAGAAAGATCCATGTAAAATCACTCGAGAACTGGCAAAAGTACTTCAAGTTAGCCACAAAACTGCCTGCAACCATTTGCATGCGATTGGAAAATCAAAAAAGCTCAACAAATGGGTACCACACGATTTGAATGAAAATCAGAAAATGCACCAATATGAAATTTGTAATGAAAAGTGGATTCTGTACAATAATAAATGTTCTTCACAATGGTTGGACCAAAATGAAGCACCAAAAACCTTCCCTAAACCTGAGTTCAAAAAGAAGGTTATGGTGACTGTTTGGTGGTGTGCTGCTGGACTCATCCACTATAACTTAAAACCCAGAAAAACTATTACTGCAGAAACATACTGCCATGAAATTGCCAAAATGAATGAAAAACTGCTACTGGTCAACAGAAGAGGAGCAATCATTCTTCATGACAATGCTCAACCACACATTTCACTAATGATACTCCAGAAGTTGAGGGAATTTGGCTATGAAGTTCTTCTCCACCCAGCTTATTCTCCAGACCTTTCTCCTACCGACTACCACTTTTTCATGCACCTTGATGATTTCCTGCTAGACGAGTTCAAAAATGAAATCAATGCTGAAAGTGTGTTCAAAGAGTTCATCAGTTCCAGAACTCCATATTTTTATGTTACCAGAATAAACAAACTTATTACTCATTGGCAAAAATGTGTTGATTGTAATGGTACTTACTTTGATGAATAAAATTTCCACATTGTGATAAATTTCATGATTCAAAACGTTGCTTACTTTTTACTCAGCCTGATATATCTTTGTCATCATGTATTTACACACACACACACACATACATGTATTTATGTGT
>NC_068991.1:35272510-35278930 GCF_001194135.2 Octopus bimaculoides | reverse complement strand
AGAAATAATATTCTCAAGATTATAAACCTGGAAAAGTACAGGACAAGTTACAACAATTGGAAAAGTTCAGGACAAGTCATTGCATCTAGTAAAGTACAGAGCAAGAAATGTTTTACTTAAAATATTGCAGCTAAGGATAAAATCTGAACATTAAAAATTATTTGATTTTAATTTACAAAGTAACATTATAATTAAAAAAAGGTACCATCATTTTGTTAAAATATTGACACACTAGAATATTTAAAAAATGAGAGCCAGAAGTACCAATATAGCTAAAGTTTTATGCAAAGTAGAATAGTATATATGGTAAGTAAATTCATTATGTAAAAAATAGGCATTGGGTCAAGACTAAAAATGTAAAAACTTGGCAAGGCAATAACTCAAGCAAATTTTACTGTGAATGTTATAGATAGATTTTACTATAATATATAACTAATTTTTGTATTATTCTATTTATTGTACTAACTAATTACATACTACTATTACTTTTTATAACCTATTTTCAAATTTCTAATCATTAATTTTAAAAATAGATTTTTTTAAAGTGCAAAAAATATTTTGAGCTATTTTTAATAGACATAACAAGTAATAATAAATAGAAGTAATAACTTACTATAAAATTTTTAGTTTTAATAAAAGCTTATATTTTTTAAATCTAAATATTTTATTTGAAATTTTATCCTTAGTAAAAATTTTCTTGTTCTGTACTTTACCAGATGTAACTTTTCCAGGTTTATAATCTTAAGAATATTATTTCTCTTGCTCGCATTTTTCCATGTAATTATATATGCCTGCAAAGGCTTCCCTATAAAATACAGTTAACAAACACTCAGAAGGATCATTTCACAAGTGAAATGTTTTGTTTACATTTTACAAAGATCATTTGGTGGTAGGGTTTTCACTAGAAATGTGGTGTTGAAGCAATTACTAAGATAAAGGTTGTAATCTTTTAATTTTAATTTTCCTATCATTTCTGACGGCATAGGTACACTAGTATAAGTATAAAAGCCAGATTCTTAGAATTCGAAAAGAACATTTTGAAACAGAAAAAACACAAACTGTCATTAACATCTAATGGAACAAAAGAAGACCATATAAATCAACTAGACGAAAAAAAAACATTATTTTCCTATGCTATATACTATACTATTGTACCACCAGAAATAATTAAAAGGACCCTTTAAGAGAACATCATTTGTTAACTCAGACAATGAACTCCAACAACTGAATAGCTGTACTTGTTGATTCTACTACATCGGAATTCATTGAGAAGGCACCTGTTGTGACTAAGGCCAAACCAATGAACTATACCACCCATAAAGACATCTGCATACACAAATACCAAAAGAAGTCTAACATCACCACACACACACCTCCCTTTCCTTTATCATTACCATTCCTCTCCCTCCTTCCATCACCTTCTACTCCTTCCCACCAAATACACACAGAACTGCCCACATACCCTGATCAAATTGAAAATTGGTGAAAATTGATAAGTATCCTTCAGTTATACATTTGTTGTTTCACACTATATTGCCTGAGGAAATGTGAACACATAAACTATGATCCACCTGATGTCCATGGATACTACAGACTGTACTGTAATCATCCCAGGAATACGGATCATGATTGTAAGAAACATGATTTGTGGAAACGCACACAGTGATGCATTAGAATATTTATAAACTCCATCCATTGAAACTGAAATCACTGTGTCCAGATTTGAAATTAACTCTAACCAATAAACAGGATTCCATCAAGGATTGATGATGTCAGCAAGCAATTATCCATTCAGATCTCTTGTAGAAACATTAAGAACTAGTTTTTGTCAGCAAAAAAAGAACAATAGAACCAGTAGATGCTTAACTCATTAGAATTCCAGTTATGATAAACAACATATTGAAATGTCATTAATGATCTTGTCTTTGGCAACTTTATTTTTGACAGACCATGGCTATGTATAGATGGTTTGCCTGGTAATTGCACCTACTGGGGACCTGAGAATATGCATATTATGGAGGAAGATCATACTAGATGCTACAGTTTGGCTCTTATCATCAAAAGGATTAATTAGATCATTCTTTTTTGATAATATTGTTACCGGTCCTATTTACTTGGAACTTGCTACAATAATTTGTTATGCCAAGCATTCAAGAGGACTTTGCAGACGTGATGTTTTATTTCTACCAGGATGGGGCACTGCCACACTACCTACTGTTATGAAATTTTGCCAAGTAGATTGAATGGATGAGATTCAGTAGAAAACCATCTGTGTTCACCAGACATGACACCGCTAAATTCTCTCTTTTTTAATGGGGATGATTAAAAGATGAAGATTATGGTACAAAACTGGGAGCAACCTTTGAACAAGAGTGTGCACAGATACAGAATGAAATGTTTCTTGATGTTTGCAATTCCATTGCTTTGTGTTCAGCAGTGTGATGAAGCAGAAGAGTCATCAGGTGTTCACAAAAAAAAATCTAACACTCTATATTGAAAATGAAATGTATTCAATGAATACCTAGTATATACATAAATACATTTGTAAATGCATATATGTATGTTCATATCTGTAATTGCTTGTACAAAAGTGCAGCAAGCAGTGTTGCTGTCAGCTTCTCCTGTAAACAAATTGTCTAGTCACTTCATGCTTTCAAAGCCATGTGGAATAAGTGATCTCATACATGTAAAACAACACCTCAATATATTCATCCAACTCATGCAAGCATGGAAAATTTATCATAAAACAAATGAATAAAGCACGCTAACAACTGTTACAGGACTACTAAAAGAAAACTGAAAACAAACATCTTCCAAAAGCTAAAAATAGAATATTATTTCACAAACCTCTCGAACTTTGATGTTTCCAGGTGTCCCTGAGACTCGAGGTATCAAAATTGGTTCCAAGTCCAGAGTCCAAAAGTCATTGAAATTTCCAAGTTTTGTTAAATTTCTCATTCCATTCTCACCATATAATTTTTTTTCCTGAAATATAAAATTATATACATAGAGGTTCAAGCATAGATGTATGGTTACAAAGCTCATTTTCTAACCACATAGTTTTGACTTCAGTGTCTTCTACTATAGCCCCAGGCTGACCAATGCCTTGTCAGTGTGTGTGCATACACATGGTGTGTGTGTGTGCATGAGTGTGTCCCTCTCTCACTGCTTCATAACAAGTGTTGATTTGTTTAAATTCCCATAAGTAGGTGATTCAGCAAAAGAGACTGATAGAATAAGTACAAAACTTGAAAATAAGTAACTGGGGTCAATTTGTTCGACTAAACCCTTCCTGGTGGTGGCTCAGCATGGCCACGGGCCAAAGACTAAAGTAAGTCTCCTGCTCTTGCTGTCGCTAGCATGGAAGGAGGACATTAAATGATGATGATGATAAAAATATATGTGAGTGGAAAACAGCTCTTCTTTAAAGCATATCCTACTGTAAACATTATTATATTAGTATTGTACTTATTGTCCCAAAGAAGTATTTGTTGTGAAATGCAGATATTGTTCACATACAATCTCAGCTATATTGACCATTGTACAATTAGTGAAAGTTCTAAGCTTATGGTTTATCATAGTTAAGTTTTATTTTCAGATATTCCCCCCCCCCCACCACCACCACCACCACTTACCATTGCATCATAGCAAAATAAAACTCAAAGAATATTGTCTTTTCAAAAAGTTATTATTTTTTTAATGTAAGCTACAAGATTCCATAGGGCTAATGTTTAACTCTAGTTTCTATAAGCAAATCAGAGAAATTCCATCTGGTATAAAAGGATAAGAATTGATTACATTTAAAATTTCTCAAAAGGTTTAGACCATGAATTGAAGGTTTAGATCTTTTATCCATTCAGCTACTTTGTTACTTTAGTTTGCATAAAATCTAAAATCAGACACATCCAAAATATTGCTTAATATATAAGCAGTCTCTTATATCTATCCTATAATGTCATACTAAAAGTAAACAATCTCATAATTGAAATCTCAAAGCTAGAAGATAATGCATGACTAATTCCAAAAAAGCAATACATTTAACAAACTTAATATTCTTAAACTACATAAAAAATAGCAACATTACTCTGTTACAATAAGTTTAAAATTTTTATAAAACTTGTTAGAAGAATTAATCAACTGATTTTGAATATTTAATTTCTTAAGTTGATGGTTGTACTTAGTAGTAAGATACTTTTGAGATGTAGGCACACTTACCATCTTGAGCTTCACACTGATGTCAGTCTATTTTGTTTAATTACAAACTAGACAAGATATAGTGTATAAACCTGTTTTATTTCATTTGTTTTTTATAAACATATTTTAAAAGATGCATAGATCAAATTGGTTGAGTGGATATGCTAATGAACTTCCAGGTAGATGGATTTTGGTGAGTGTTTAAGCAGTATGCTGAAGTCAATTAATTCCTTCCATTTTAAATCAACTTGTGCCCGTGATATGTGTAAGGATTTTTGAGCGAGATCGTTGCCAGTGCCCCTGGACTGGCTCTTGTGCGGGTGGCACATAAAATACACCATTTTGAGCGTGGCCATTGCCAGTACCGCCTGACTGGCCTTCGTGTGGGTGACACGTAAAAGCACCCACTACACTTTCTGAGATCCAGCTGTAGAAACTCTGCCACATCAGGTTGGAGCCTGGTTTCACCAGTCCTCAGTCAAATCGTCCAACCCATGCTAGCATGGAAAGCGGACGTTAAACGATGACGATGATGATGATGATGAGATCACATTTTAAATTATAACATTTAAAATATAATGTCTTGAATGGCACAACAATGCAGAGTGGACTATAATAACTGTTATAATTTAATTACCCATAGTCTGATATAATAATAATATTTCGGAATACAAAAATTCCTTCTTTAGATATCGCTAGGAATTGATCGAGTTTCTGCTATAATTGGTTTTCCAAAAGTTACTGAATTGTTTTTTTCCAGAAATGTCTCTGCAGTGGTCTTACAAAGCTCCTTCCAGAATTCCTCATGAGAAGTGCATGAGAGCAGCCATATCTCAAGCTCGTGTGTGTTGACACATCCGCAACGCTGCTTCTAAGTTATGTATTACACGTGCAGTTTTTTTTCTTTCCTGTTTTTTTTTTTATATAATACATGAGCATGTTATCAAAATTGACCCTACATGCATCCAGATATAGCTAAATAATATACTGATTGCCAACCTCCATCCTGTTGTTAATTTGGGGCCCTAGTCTGTCTTAATTCTTAAATTACCCAAATTTCTTTCATTGGCCTCAGTTATGACTGTTATACTTTTGTCGGTGTTCTGGCATCTGTCTAGATGTTTTCTGAAGGAGGAGGCTCTCATGTTCAGATGTTCGTTGATGCGAATGTGTAACGGTTTTGTTGTGCTACCCACATAGAACTTATTGCATTTGTTACATTGTATTCTATGCAATGAACATCTGAACATGAGAGCCTCCTCCTTCAGAAAACATCTAAACAGATGCCGGAACACTGACAAAAGCATAACAGTCACAACTGAGGTCAATGAAAGAAATTTGGGTAATCTAAGAATTAAGGAAGCTTTACTCATACACAGACTAGGACCCCAAATTAACAACAGGATGGAAGTTGGCAATCAGTATATTATTTAGCTATATCTGGATGCATGTAGGGTCATTTTTGATAACATGCTCATGTATTATATAAAAAAAAAAAACTGCACGTGTAATACATAACTTAGAAGCAGCGTTGCGGATGTATCAACACACACGAGCTTGAGACATAAATAATATGAGGTAGCCATGTATCTCCTCTATAGCAAGACACCTGTACTTGTCTCCCTATCACACTTTAACCTCTCAACACTTAGCATAAACCCACTTCCACTCTCTTTAGCCAAGGAGGCTTTTCCCTTTTCTTTTCTAGCAAGTTACTTGGAGGTCTCACTTGTACTAGGGTTACAGAAAAGCACCTAATACACACTGTAATGTAAATGTCATTAGGAAATATATCCAACCATTGAAATCATTGAGAAAGTCCTGCAGCTTATTAGAGCTTGTCAAACCATCCAGCCCATGCTAGTATGGAAGACAAATAGTAAACAATGATGATGAACTTATGGATCAAAAATATAGTTACAGTAGAATCTAGAACAAAGAAAATGTATAGAATTACTACTGAAAACCTAAATAAACTATTTTGTCTTATTGTCAATAAGTTGATAAAAGTTAACCACCAAGCATGGCTGTGTGGTAAGAAGCTTGCTTCCCATGACATAGTTCCAGTTCAGTCCCACTGCATGACACCTTGGCCAAGTGTCTTCTACTATAGCCTCAGACTAACCAAAGTCTTATGAGTGGATTTGTAGGTCGAAACTGAAAGAAGCCTGTTGAATATATATCATCATCATCATATATATATATATATATATATATATATATATA
>NC_068991.1:35270617-35271410 GCF_001194135.2 Octopus bimaculoides | reverse complement strand
TTATTTAAAAGCAGCAGAAATATAACAAAAAAACCGTTACTCTGAGTTTCACGTTCCCGTTCATCGGACAGTTTTGTTAGAAATTTCTAACAAAACTGTCCGATAAACGGGAACGTGAAACTCAGAGTAACGGTTTTTTTGTTATATTTCTGCTGCTTTTAAATAACGCATATTACTCTACCTCTGGTATTTGAGTACTCTTTTTTCCACCTTGTTGCACATTTCATGTGCTTACTCCGGTATATATATATATATATATATATATACACATATATATACAAGGGTGAGTCAAAAAGTAATGCCATTTTGTTTAGGACAGGTTGGTCCTCTGTGGATCACATCCCTACTTCTCAACATAATCACAGTTTCTCTTAATAGCTATGTTCCACCTTCAAATGAGAGCATGTATCCCTGCCCCGTAAAATTCTGTTGACTGTTTTTTGAGCCACTTCTTCATTACACTTTTCACTTCCTCATCACTGGATTAATGTTTGCCTCTCAAGCCCTCTTTCATGGGGCTGAAGAGATGATAGTCCAGTGATGAGGAAGTGAAAACTGTAGTGAAGAAGTGTCTCAAAGAACAATCAACAGAATTTTACGGAGCAGGGATACATGCTCTCATTCGAAGGTGGAACATTGCTATTGAAAAAAATGCTGACTATGTTGAGAAGTAGGGATGTGATCCACAGAGGACCAGCTTCATTTTGATGTATGATACATGTTCCTGTGTTGGTAATTATACCTGTCCTAAACAAAATGGCATTACTTTTTGACTCACCCTTGTATATATATA
>NC_068991.1:35268145-35270263 GCF_001194135.2 Octopus bimaculoides | reverse complement strand
TAATATATATATATATTCATCCATCAACCCAATAGTACTTAATAAGGCACTTTGGCTTGCTCATAACAAAGCTGGTCTCACCAGGGAAGAAATTAATGTGTTGGCCGCCAGAAAATCTATCATAAAGTTTGACAATAAGTTGTGGGTCCGTAAAGACACACCAGATGGTTTTGATATTACAATGGGAAGTTCTGATTCAACACAAGTAGCTGATTTAGTCTGTATATATATACTTTTTGAAATGGCAGAACAGTTCCCAAACATAAATGGAGGTCTATATTGTGATGATTGTTTACTTTACCTTCAAAATGTTTCTAACGAAAAAGTTAAGAATAGTTTAGTTAAGTTTTTCCGTAGAATGGGCTTAAGCATCGTTTTTGATGATGATATAACGAAGGCCAACTTTTTAGATATTACACTTAACCTACACAATAATTCGTACTTCCCATACCACAATCCAATGACCAATTTTAAGTATATTAGCAAATTCAGTAATCATTCTAGGGCAATTACTAGGAACTTAGTTAAGAATATTTCATTTAGATTGTCTAAGTCATCTGCTAATGTTGACATTTTCAATGATAAGGCCGAATTTTATAACTCTGCCATACTTAAAGCAGGTTATATAGAGAAAGTTACCTACATTAAATTCCATTCAATCTTATTCTACTTTTACTAATGGAGATATGAAATCTAGTTGTAAGGATATAAACGATATCAATTTTAATTTATACGCCAATACCAAACAGAGGAAGGGAGATAACCCTTATCCAAACCCCTATTTCTGTTCTAAAGGTAAAACTATGTCTTTCAAAGATAGTTACACTGAAAATAAGGTAACTAATAGTAAAAACCATTTGGTCAATTATTCCTTATGGGAGGCAAATTAAATCTAATCTTCCTTTGCAGTTTCGTGAAGCTATTATTAGGAATTTTCCAAAGAATTCTAGGTATTACTCTATTATCAACTCACACACGGTTTGGATTGGTTTTTCTAACACAAAAAAATCTCTTACAAATTATTTCCTCACATAATATTAGCCAGTTAGATAAGGATACATTTACTAATACCAACATTAATTTAGCTAATACCATCCATCCCCCTGGAAATATTGATAACAAGGTTATTGTATCTGAAATCAATTACAACAGAATCAAGTTTATGTTAAGTAACTCTAAAATTAAATATTCTATATACCAGTGTAAAATTACTTCTCGTAATGAAATATTTTTTTATATTGGCAGCTCATCTTCTCAGTTATCAAAAAGAATTTCTAATCATTACTCTACATTTAGGGATAGGAATAAACATAACAGTACAGGGCTTAGTAAATTAATTTGGTATCTAAAAGACCACAATAAACAATTTAATTTAAATTGGTTGATTCTCTCAATTTCGATACCTTATGATAAAAGCAAGGAATTCTGTCTTCTCTGTAATTCTGAACTATTTTTTATTCTTTTTTTCTAAAAATCCCTTTGTAAACATGGTTATAGAGTGTGCATACCGATGTAAACATTGGCAGAAACACACCTTTAGTTCATATAAGTGATATCTATCATTATATATAATTTAAACATTAATTTTCTTCTTACATTTCACATTCACTAGATATATCTTTTTCCAAGACTTTAGGGTTTTATTTAATTTACTTATCGTTATATACTTCTCACTTATTTGGTTTTTTTCCTTCCTTTACCCCTCCTCTTTCTATAAGCTACCTTTGATGTTATGTCCTCTAACGCTTTTTTAAAACAAACTTAATCACTATACACATCCATCATTTTCTATTAAAATGTCTTATTGACGAGTTTCATTTCTTCATTTCCCTGAAGAGAAGGTTACATTGTTTTACACCATTTTATTCCTTTGGAATAATACCAGTGATATCTTTGAAACATGTGTCAGAAGTAAAAGAATTTGAATAACACCTGCATTTAACTCCATTTATTTATTTATATATACTACACAAAATATTTCATGTAAACCCGGAGTTTCTACCTTTAAAAACAAGGAGTTACAACCTTTTTACTTGTGTGATCTTTTGCTACCCTGGTAACTATTTATCTATTTTTTCTGTGTTGTTAACAAGGGAAAAATACACACATCTATTTTTA
>NC_068991.1:35265362-35267945 GCF_001194135.2 Octopus bimaculoides | reverse complement strand
GTTTACTTTAGTAGATGCTTTGTTTGCAACTCTGCATTGATTTTTTTCCTTAAGTGTTCTAAAAAGAGTCATGTCACTGAAATCAAAACTTTCAAGGCCACTTTCTAATCAAGTTAGATAGCATCTCATTTCAACTGGTGTTGGAGGCTCCGGAACTCTTTCATCAACATTGGAATTGCCATCTTCTCTTCTGGTTTCCTTCTGAGATTGCAGAATGTCATGAATGATCTCGTCTAGTTTTTCTTCTTCAGTGATGATCTCTGGAGCAACAACAGCCCCATCATCTACAGACAACCAGTTCTCGAATTGCTTTTTGGTCAATCCAGTAGGCAGTGAAGGCAGGATCAAATCTTTGTTAACATCTATGGCTTCATTTGATTCTTCAGCTGAAACAAAACCGCCTTTGATCCAACAATGTTTGATTGTCTGGCTAGAGACCTCTTTCCAAGCTACACTTAACATGTACTTGGCATCCAAAATGGTGAACTGCTTTGCAAAAATGTCACATTCAGTGTCTTCCATAACGTCAATGATCTTCTCGTGCATTTCCTGTCTCAAGTAGACTTTCAAGGTCTTGATTATCCCCATGTCACAGGGCTGTAGCACTGACCTTGTGTTGGGAGGAAGAAATTTTAAAGTGATATTCTTGAGATCATCGATGACTACATGAGAAAAGCAATTGTCAAGTAGGACCACCACTTGTCTTCCAGATTCCTGCAAACGATGATCCCAAGATCTGAGCCAACTTCCATAGATTTTGTCTGCCATCCAAGCATTGGTTGAAAAGTCATACTGAATCGGAAGCGTTTTGACATTTTCAAAGCATTTTGGTGAACCAGCCTTTCCAATTAGGAGCAGGTCTTCTTTGTCTCCATTCATGTTGCAGGCCACCATCAAGGTCACATGGTTCTGTGCCGTCTTAAAGCCTCTCACAGTTTTCTTGCAACTCTCATAGACATAAGTATTTCCTGGTAATGCACGAAAGTAGATCCCAGTTTCATCAGCATTGTAGATGTCCTGTGGCTGATACGATTTTAGCAGAAGCTGCATGGTTGTCTCACGAAATTGATGGGCTGTCGATGCCAGCTTCAGCTCCATCACCTGCAAAGTACGAGATGTTTAGTTTGTGTTCTCTAAAGAGAAAAATGTGAACTAGTGAACTACAATGCTTACCTTTTAGAACCGTAAGAGAGATTCCATGAGTTTTTTGCCAACAGCAAAACCAACCTTTGGATACCTTAAAATCGTGTCTACCAGCTTGAGCAATGGCGTTGGCTTTGTGCATTAAAATCGGGCCATTGATAGGGACATTTCTCAAGTGAATAAATTGAAACCAATTGTAGAGAGCACAGTCTGTCTGTTGGTCTTTTCCCTCTTGCTGGCGCTTTCTCTTTGATGAACAGCCATCATGTTCTTTGGCACAAAGGTCATCCTCATTCTTTAGCAAATTCTGGAGCAGACCTCTTGAAATTCCTAAACTCTGTGCTACTTCCCACTGAGTTGTTTTCCCAAGAGCTTTGTAACATTCTAACAATTGAATCTTTTCTGCCATGGATTTGTCCTGCCTCTCTTTTCATTTTGAACAACTTGTGCGTATGTCTGCCTCTCTGCATGAATGGCTAATGACGCATCTCTTTCGCTCTTAAATACTATCAGGTAGGCTCCATCAGTCACAACCAGCCAGCTGTCATGTGGTACACACCATTATGCAACAAATGAGAAGGGCACACAATTTTGACAAGAGGTGTCTCGGAGCCTACTTTTTTGCTTGAATGACAAGGTTGTATGTTAGACTCCAGCAGCCACTGCCAACTACCACATATTTATTGATCTATTTTTGAATGATAGAATGTACAACATGACAGCTGGCTGGCTGTGGCTGCTAGAGCCTACCAGTCAGTATTTAAGAGTGAAAAAATAAGCACTTCATTCATTCACTGCCACTTGTTGAAACTTTAGGAAGGAACAGTGACAATAGGATTTATTAAGCGATGGTTTGGATTTATTAAACGAGAGATTTTATGCGTAAAAATTCCATGCCAACCCATTTTGGATACATTAAATGGATGGATTTATTATCAGTGGATTTATAAAGTGGGATCTACTGTACTAGTAATGCATCCCGGTGTTGCCAGGGTGTTATGACCTACAGCCATATTGTGTTATTTGTTCCTTTCTTATGGGCAGAATCAGCACAGCGCTGATATATAGTGAATTGGATTACTGGAAGTTATTCTTTGTTTAAAAGTGAAGAGGGGAGGGTACAATTTGCATGAAAGTGCTTTCTGTTCTTAAGAAATATCACAAACTATGTATTGTTTCATCGTTTAAGAGGGAGTTAATATGATTTTGCCCAGAAATCACATTTTCAAAATTTTAGTTTCCCCCGATCCCCACTGCAATTTCATAATTTGTAACTTTTTTATGAATTGTTTTTTTTTTTTTATCCATGTAGAAAAATAAAGTGATTACAGATCTGAGAAATATATTTTTTTCTAAAGTTTAATTTTTCTTTAAAAAACACTCAATGCCCCTATCCCCACTTTGCCCACCCATCACCTACCCACTTTCGAAAAGCTAAAA
>NC_068991.1:35263280-35264368 GCF_001194135.2 Octopus bimaculoides | reverse complement strand
GAGAGAGAGAAGAGGTGTGTGTTGTCATGTATGTAGTTTTTTGCATGTGTTAGTAGCACTCACTCACTCTTTCTCTCTCTCTCAAACACACATTATCTTTCATATATACATACATCTTTTTTGTATGTATGTGTGCACGTGCATGTGAAAGAGAAAGTGAGTGACTGTATTTCCTCATAACATATAGAGAAATGGATATCTTTTAAGGTACACACTCATACAGAAAATGTCACATTGTTGTCAAGGTATAAAATGTCATTTAGGATAGCTGAATTATAGAAAGATCATAATGTTAAATTTTTGTAATGCAAATATGTAAATGAAAATAAAGTTTATTTGTTAGCTGAAAGATTACTGAATCTTTTGATACCCCATACGTCAAAATCAGCAACTCAGGTTTCAAATGTATTCATTAAATTCTGCAAAATTTTTTTATTTCTTTATGCTTTGAAGAGAGCAGAAATTGAAAGAGGTGAAATTGCAACATTTGCTTTGAAGTGAGAGGAGAAAGTGAAAGATGTATGTACATGTATATAAAATGGATGTGTGTGTGTGTGTGTGTGTGTGTGTATGCGAGATACAGAGAGGAGACAGAGAGAGTAAAGGTATGTGTTGTCATGTACGTATCAGTGGTACTTACTCGGTCTCTCTCTCACACACACACATCTTTCATATACACATACATAAATACATATGCATACATCTTTTTTGTATATATGTGTGCATATGCATGTGAAAGAGAGAGTGATTGTATTTCCTCCTAACATGTAGAGAAATGAATGTTTTTTAAGGTACACACTTGTACAGAAAATGTCATGTCTTCATCATTGTCGTATAAAATGTTTACAAAAGTTGACTTATAGAAAAGATTATAATGTAAAATTTTAGTAATGCAAATATGTAAATGAAAATGAGGTTTATTTGGTAATTGTAAGATTACTGAATCTTTTGATACGCCATACAACAAAATCGGCAACTCCGTTTTTGAATGCATAAGAAAGATATGCACACACATACACATACAAACTCTCTTTTATATATATATATATATATATATATATATATATATACAGAAGTTTCCCTGCCTG
>NC_068991.1:35257968-35262884 GCF_001194135.2 Octopus bimaculoides | reverse complement strand
TAAAGGGATATATATATGCATCAACAAGGATTGTGGTTAAGTCAGTACATTGAACAAATTCCCATTGTGGTATTCAGTCCAAGATATATCCCATTATATTGAAATGAACTTAGCATTTCATCCTTTATAAGATTGAGAAAAAAAGTACCAGGCAATGTACTGAGGTTGTAACAATTAAGTACAAGCCTTGAAGATAATGTCCTACAATGGCTGCAGCCCAAACATAACTGAAACCAGTAAAAGAATAAAAATAGGGGGGGGGGCAGTTTATTTCTGTTTTTTTTTGTATTTATATCACTGGAATGGGTTTGTTAAACAGAACCATGTTTCCTTTGGGAACTATCTAGAAATATGGAATTATGTCTGGTTTTATAATTGAGCGTCTTTCCTTTTACCATTTTACAATAAGTGATTTGGAGATATATCAGTTACATCTGACTCTAGGACACATATGTAAAGTGGTAGCAATTCTGGCTCAATAAAATATTGCAAATTTTCAAAATTACAAATATAATGTGCAACATAAAACAGAATAAGACATTAAAATGTAAAATTATTATAATCAAAGAACAAGGTTTATTTATGAACTAAACAACAAACACTTTAGAAACAGTAGTCCACTTAATTATTAGACCCATAAAAAGATTAAACATTCAGTTTTGACATTAAAAAGTAAATCTGTTTAAAAGATCACAATACAAAGAAACCTGCTCCACAAAAGTAAAGCAGAATAATAAATTTCTATTGAACCTGGTTTCAAACAACAGAGTCAAGAATTATTTCTTTGTTCACATGCTAATTCAAAGGCCTCCACTTCTTCAACCCTAATGCCTTCATGTATTACAGAGTATCATAAAAAAAGGAAATGTTTGTCAAATAAAAAACAAAGAATATATAATTTTCAGTGAAAATTATCATACAAAATATGTACAAGCTGTTAGAAAATAAATACTAAAGCTTTCAGATTTCATCATCATCATCATGGCATGGGGCTTTCAGATTTCATCATCATCATGGCATGGATTGAATGGTTCGACAGGTGCTGGCCAGGCAGGAGCCTGCACCAGATTGCTGCGTCTGCTTTGGCATTTTTACAGCTGGATTCCTTTCCAAATACTAACCACCCACCAGAGTGAACAGAGTGCTTTTTACATGGCCTAAGCACAGGCAAGGTCAGTTTTGGCATGGTTTTTACAGCTGGATGCCCTTCCAAATGTCAACCACTTTACAGTGTGAACTGGATGCCTTTTGTGGGTCAAAACAGTGTCACCAAGTAACTTGCAAGACTAAGATCCTTTGAGAGGAGAGGGGGAACTAGAAGAGGTGATCTTGTGCCAAAAGGTTTGAGTGTGACAGAGAGACAGAAACAGGTGTCTTACTGTAGAGGAGGTACATGGTGGCCAGTCTCAGAGAGAGAGAGAGAGAGAGAGAGAGAGAGAGAGAGAGAGAGAGAGAGAGAGAGAGAGAGAGAGAGAAAGAGAGAGAGAGAAAGAGAGAGAGAGAAAGAGAGAGAGAGAGGTGTGCTGCTGTAAAGGAGATACATGGCTATCCAACCTGAGGGAAGAGCTAGAGAAAGAAAAAGTGAGGGGTAGGGAGGGAGTTGGAGACAGCAAGAGTGCAAGACAGAGCAGGAGAGAGAGGGTAGTGAAGTGGCAGTGTGTTGCTAAGGAAGCATAAGGGCCAAGAGAAGTGCAGTGACTGGAGAAAACCTGGGTATATAGAGGAGGTGGGGGACTACAGGATAGCAAGGATATAGTGAGAAGGGCCATGAGGACAGGATTGGGGAGTGAGAGATAAGCCTGGTGCATGAAGAGGAAATGTGAGAAAGATGTAGTTTGGTTTGTTGGGACAGGGTGTATGAAAAGTTTCATTGTTACATGTGGGTAGAACACAGCACTTCTAGAACAGTTTTGTTGACATAGGCAGGTCTTCTGAAAAACCTCATACCGCCAGACATCTCAATCCATTGTCATTTCTTCCATGAGGCTCAACAATCTAAGACCGGCCCTCGCCAATTCATCCCATGTCTTCCTGGGTCTCCCTCTTCCACAGGCACCATCCACTTTCAGTTATCAACACTTTATACAGCTGTCTTCATTTATATGCTTTACATGTCCAAACCAATATAGTCTTCTCTCTTGCATACTGAATCTGATTGCTCTTATGCCCAACTTTTCTCTCAACACATTTACACTTTGTCATACATACACACTGATGTTACACATCCAACAGAGCATACTGCCTTCAATTCCCTCTAGTCTATGCATGTCTTATGCATTCAGGCCCATGTCTCACTACCATGGGGTATAGCCGTTCACACACAAGCATCATACAATCTACCTTTCACTCTAAGAGAGAGGCCTTTTGTTGCCAACAGAGGTAATAGCTCTCTGAACTTCCTCCATCCTATTCTTATTCTAGAAACAATACTTCCAGAGCTAATTTGGTCACCTAGGTAACAGAAACTATCTACAACCTCAAGAGAACCTCCTGGGCATTTGAGACAGTCTAAGTCCTGTATGCCCTTAGTGCTTATTGGTCCTGCACATCTGCCACATACAAAGATGACTTCATCTGTTAATCTACCTGAGATTCCATTGCACCTCTTATGTGTGCATAGCTTACACTGGGTGCAACAAATTACTTCCAACTCCTTTCCTACATATTGAGCAGGGCCATTTACCTGACAGAAAGAGAGTCTTATCTGCTTTCTGATTATTTTTTGTTCAAGTAGAACAAAAATGCAAGTTAATATTATGACAGTAGCAGCATTTCCAGGAACATCAGAGATGAAAATTAATTAAAATATCTTTAAGAAAGAATGATAACCAGAATTAGCTAGCCATGAGCTTACTATGATATTTATTCATTATATAATCAGCCATCTTCAGTAACAGAGGACAATGATGTTCATAAATTTCTCAGGAACTCTAGTGATGTATAAGAAAAATTATATCAAAGAATCTTAGATTAATAACATTGCATTCAAGAAGATTACTATTAATATCTCCACCTGACATCTAATTTACTTTATAGAGGTAACATTTAAAAATTGCTGAATCAACTATAATTCATCATCAGTGCTATAAGAGCTATATGACATTACAAATGTAATGTCACACGGTTAAAAGGAAATCAAATTTTCAGCTGTTGATAACTTTTTTCACAAGTGGCACTTAAAATGGATAAAAGAAAAATATACTAATACATTTAATAGAAATGATTGATAGATGGTAATTTTAAGTGCAAGTTTCAATTAACAGAATTCAGTTAAGATGTTGCAGCTGTTAGTAAAAGGTCTACACAATCTTTATATCACTGATTATAGCTTTAACTCCTTTGCCCTACATACAGTTGTCATTAGACCATAAATATACATTATCATGTAGACTAAGCAGAATTTATGCTAGAGCAAGGATTGGTAAACTCTGACTTGTGCCATTATATAGTGTGACAACTGTCTTGAATAAATTGTAGCTATTATTTTCCCATATCATACTGTTATATCTCTAGTATTACATTATTTCCATTGTTCCAATTCATTGGCTTGACAAAAATATTTTCTATGGCTTGACAAAAATATTTTCTATGGCTTCACAAAAATATTTTTATAAATGTAATTAACTGAAGTTACATTCTTAAGAAACGCCTACTCCTTTCATTATTCATTATATCATCTGTGAAAAACATATTTTATTCTATGTTAGATGTTTATAATAAAAAAAAACATTAAAATAATTAAAAACAAACTGCTTCAATAGCCTTGCGTGATAATGGTTTTATCTTGTTTTTGGCTGGCAAGACAAACATTTTCAATCTAGCCTACCCTCAAAAAAGTTTACCAACTCCAGAGACAGAATAACAAAAAGTGCTAGACTAAATCATTTACAGTAATTAGATTCATTCTGCAATAAGTAATCTGCTGAAACCAAGCATGATTCACAGTTGTAATGTCCTACAGACACAAGAACAATTCATTACCAATCAATTCATTGGCATCATCCAAGCCAGAAGGTCAAAAGATTACCTCATTCTGCTATTTTAGTTTCAGTTTGTATCTATTGTTTGGTTTCCATTCAACACTGCAAAGGCAATTGTTTCTGAACTCATGGAGTTAAGTAGGAATTGAATCATTGCAGCAAACAATTCTTGAGATTTTTTTTTATCCAGTTTTGTTTAACATGGAACATAAATAAATATGATAGTTCCAGGAATATAGGAGATATAACAATGAGAATAGCTCACACACCACAATACATTTAATTCTGTTGTGAAGAATACATTGATTATGACAGATCCAAACAAGTGCCAAATCGCAAAAAAATTTATCCAAGGAGAAAAAAACAGTGGAAAAGAAAGAATATAGAAATATAAACTAACACACTAGAATTGTAATGGGCAGTTTATAATTCTGAATACAAAATTAATTTCTACAAAAATGTCAATCGTAATCTGAAATTTGAATACTTTTTTGTTAGTTTTTTATGTTTTTGATAAATTTTTAAACATATAAATTTTACATTATTTACATTTCACGGATATTTGTCCTCATCTTGTTTGTTGTTAACACAACGTTTCGGCTGATATACCCTCCAGCCTTCGTCAGGTGTCTTGGGGAAATTTCAAACCTGGGTTCTCATTCCTAACAATGTTACTATTATTATATTATTATTATTACTATTATTAATCAGGTCGTTGCCGTGAATCGAACTCGGAACCTTAGGGTTAGTAGCCCGCGCTCTTAACCACTACGCCATATGCCCGTGGGCAATTATGGTGTGAATTTTAAGGCTTATAAATCTATTATTTTTCTATCCTTCCTCAATACCGGTTCCCATATGCTATTCATATCTGCACTCGGTCTGCTTAGGAGGTTGTTGTGTCCTAGCATATGTGCTGCTTCTTTTAGTTTTCGT
>NC_068991.1:35250779-35257381 GCF_001194135.2 Octopus bimaculoides | reverse complement strand
AGAAAAATAATAGATTTATAAGCCTTAAAATTCACACCATAATTGCCCACGGGCATATGGCGTAGTGGTTAAGAGCGCGGGCTACTAACCCCAAGGTTCCGAGTTCGATTCACGGCAACGACCTGATTAATAATAGTAATAATAATAATAATAATATAATAATAGTAACATTGTTAGGAATGAGAACCCAGGTTCGAAATTTCCCCAAGACACCTGACGAAGGCTGGAGGGTATATCAGCCGAAATGTTGTGTTAACAACAAACAAGATGAGGACAAATATCCGTCAAATGTAAATAATGTAAATAATTCCTCATCTCTTAAATATAGAACTATATAAATTTTAGTTTTCATTATTTCCCCTTATATATTGAAAAGTAAATATTTATAGAACGATTTATATATCTTTCTATAAATGTCATTTTACATACATCTTATACTATAAAAGAGAAGCAGATTTCAGTCTGTCTGTCACAACATCAATTAGAGGGAGGAAAAGAAGGGAAGGAATCAAAATATGTCACAATGTATTTTTAGAAGAAGGGGAGGAGAAAAAGTTGAGAGAGAAAAAATTAAGTGAGTGGGTGTGTGTGATAGATAGATAGATAGATAGATAGATAGACAGACTGATAGACAAGTAGGTAGGTAGGTAGGTAGTGTTGTCACCATAGTAATACAACACAGCTTCAAAAATAAAAACTTTCACTATATAATAATATAGTTATTTTTTGGTTGTTTATGTGTGGATATTTCTGTGTTTCTCTGTCTTTTAACAGAGACAATGCAACACATACTTAAAAAAAAAAAGACTTTCACTATAAGAACAGATTGTTGTTGAGAAAGAAATTCAGTAAGAGAGAATGTGTGTGTGTGAAAGATAAATAGATGGGTAGACTGTTATCACTAGAGTAACTAACGAGCCTTTCACTATATAATAGTCTACTATTAAAAGGTATGTGTATGATTAACAAATAATTTTACTGGCAGAGTAGTGATAGGTAAAGACCTAGTTTCAGTATAATAAGAAAAGAAACTGAAGAAAAAAAAAAAGAAACTTTACAAAGTAAAGATTACATCTTAATACTTTGGCTAGTCTCTTTACTTTTCAGAGTTCCATTCTCGTCTTTGTTATTCTCTATATCTTAGTATCAACAGAAATAGTAAGTTTGATTTCTTCAATACCTCATTCAAACACCATTTAACCTTTGAACCCTAACCACCCACAGGAATTGAATGCACCACTCTAAGCTTCCAGTGAGTTTCACTGAAAAGTTTTCATTTTAGAATATATGCTTGTTTCACAACACAAGGGTACAAAATGGTGAAGGCATTTTTGGTCGAAATCATGCCTTCATCTAAGGATAGCTCACATTCAAGCACAAAATGTTTTTGAAACCTTGGCAAGATATAATCAATAATTGGCCATGACATATCTTTTGTCTTTCTTATTTACATTAGGATCATCCTTGTCAACACAGTGCAACATTGACCATATAGCTAAAAACCTGCCCAAACCCTGGGGTTAATGTAAAAAAAAACACCTTTTGTATGCCAGTACTGTTCATATGAACTAACATCTCTATAGCAACTCTATAACCAAAGAAGGCCTTTATCTCTTTTACTGTTGTGTCATACCGTTTTTTTTTTTTGCAACATAGTTATTGGGCTTAGCAGCCTTGTCATGTGCAGCATTCTTATTACTTTCTCTAACCAAAATGTCCTAAAGTATATCATCCCAAAACAGGGAAATGAAATCTAGGAGGCCACTTTCTCCATTTATATCAAGTGGAATAGCCTTTGGGCTGTGGGGTTGTTAGGACTAAACTGTCTTGCTGTAAAACCAGCTGCATCTCATCTCTAGGGAGCAGGAATATTCATGTTTACTACTGCCATCAAGCTTGTGCCATGTCCACCACCATGCCCCCCCCCTCCTATTGGCCTAGGATATTTGGGCATGCACTGTGGCATTGTCTACATTATGTACAAGTTCACCTTGATCACTGTCGGAATTGCTGGGTGATTCTTCACTAGTTTCTTGCTCAAAATCACTTTTGATACCGTAATCAGACTCATCTAAATCCTCCTTGTCATCACTAAGAATCTGAGCTAGTGCTTCTTCAGCATTGACACATTTTGAAGATATTCTCTGCAAAATTCAAGCACAAAATAAGGAATCCACAATAGAGTTATGCGTGTCAAAGACCTGAAATAACACACTCACTGATTGGTGGCTCAAGTGGCTACTTTTATAGCATGTAACAAAATGAAGACATGTGGAGTGCCAGTAGACCATCATTTTGGGAATATATAGCCTTGGCATAGTGCCGGTACACCAACATTTCAGGTGCTAAGGGTTAATAACCTAGTCACATTCAGACTTGGATGGTGACAAAGAATTTATCTGGTGGTGAATTGACCAGACACCATTCTTGATAGACTACACCTTCTCTGCCAAGCCAAGGATCATATTACATGCTCTGACACGCAATAAAAGTTAAAGTGTAGTTGTAGTGTAGAGATGTGAATTAGAACTATGTGATAGTGAAGAAAATTTCTCAATCACACAGCTATTCTTGGCGACTATAGAGTTTTTAATTATTATTTCCATTATAGTTTGTTTACAATGTCTTATCTTTTTGTACTATGTTTACTTGATTTCCAAACACTTCTAGAATATTTTTTCCTATGATTTGGCAGATAATTCAACAAGGTAATGGCACCACATCAATCCCTTGTCATGACACCAAATTGTATCAAGTTTCTAGGAAACATCTACCAAATTTTTTTATCATGTAGTGCCAATCTATAACAACTCAATAAATAAATCAATATTTCTGCTTAAAAGTCAGATTGATACAATACAAAAATCTCACCATGAAATGTAACAAATATAGCTGTAGTTACTTAGGAGCAAGTGTGTAGGTGGAATTGTGAAAAAATTTTACTGTCCAAAACAGAATAAGATCAGGATAATGCTAGTTAATTATTTGCTTAAGTAGTCTATGATAAAATCATTTTATTAGCTAAAAACACAAAACAGGTTGTCTATCTGTGTCTCCTTGAGACATAATATAAAATTTCTTTTTATAACACTCTTACGGTGCAATTACAAAACGTTTCACCATGTTAATTGCAAAAGTTTTAACTTTGTACCTAATATACATCGAGATTGCTATATCTGATTTCTTTTAAATAAATAAACACAGAGGCAAAGTGGCAGAGCTCCTTTCAAGTGTTGGGCCTCGCAGAAGCAATGACCAAGACCTTTGGCATTATGTCGTGCTTGAGAAAAAGACCCATTAAGCTAAGCAAAATTCCAGTCATGGCAGATACTGGTGTCATGCAAATTGGCACCCATGCCAATGGCATGTAAAAGCACCCTGGTGTCATGCAAATGGCACCAATGCGCCAGTGGCACATAAAAGCACCCATTACACTCTTGGAGTGGTTGGCATTAGAAAGGGCATCCAGCCATAGAAAACCAAGCCAAATGAGACTGGGCCCTGGCATAGCCTTCCAGCATGCCAGCCCGGTCAAACCATCCAACCCAAGTCAGTAGAGACAACGGACGTTAAATGATGATGATGATGATGATGACAACCACAAACTGAGAGTGAGGAGTATAAAGTATATTATGTAGAGCTGATACAATATACCATCTCGGGCAGTACTCCTGATCATTAGAGACAGCTTAAAGGGTAACTGAAACCATCCTTTTAAGCATGTCCACATCACTCACACAATTAGAACTTAGAACCTCCAATCCCCCTAAGAGGTTCATTCATGATGTTACTGAAGTTTTAGGTAAAGAATATGGTCAACAATACTTGGAAATCATCTACTGCTACAAATAGGACAGCTTTTATTGACCACTACAACTTCTGCAGACCAATGTATAATACATCACACAGCTCATAAGCCCTTCTGCTTTACAAACTGCAGTTGACCTTTTAGTCTCTTGCCAAAAGAATTTACGAACTCTGCAGTGTCCCACCTTCTATTTCTCAACCACAATAGTCCCATTAGCAATAAACTCATGGAGATACCCTTTACAGTTGCTGCCCTTTGCATTCAACTTCACACACGAGGTAAAAATCCTCCAAAAGTATCAATTTCTACTCCACCAAGCCCATTACCAAGTACTTGTACATACCAAGTGCAAAAAAACACCATTGGCCTTGGCAATATCAAGTAGTTTTATATAATATTTTTTTGGCTGAAGTCTAATCTTGCAGCAAACGAAAGAGTGATCCATGTCACAGCTAGCATTCTGAAAGGATCAAGTTGTGAGTACTTCTCAAGTGCCAGCATCTTGTGAGTATCAGATCTAGTTGGTGCAAGTGTTTGATGTAAAGGTGTCTCCAAAACACTTTATGCTGGGCTTATTCTGGAAGTGCTGATGATACACAGTCCATGGGGGGTTTGCTCAAGCAATCGTTAACTATTGCCAATTATACTGACAACCCAATACCACTCCAGGTAGCTTGATCAGGAATTGTAGTTAGTGTCTACTCTACCGTTGAAGTTACCAGGCAGCAGCAGCTGTTCCTGGTTTGGGGGTCTCTTGAATTGTCTTTAAGTATAGGCCCTTGATATCATATGTACAGTAGAGTATCAGAACCTGGACACTGACAAAGTTGACAGGTTCACAGAATGTATGGGGCCAAAGTGAGAAAATCTATTCAGTGTCATCTTCAGCAATGAGCTTTTAGTCTTATCTAATCCCTTTCTCTGCCAGAAAAGAGGTATAGTTTCTCTCACATAGAGTTCCTGATTCTGCAACACTTGTCTCTTGTAGTATTGTGATGCCTACTTGAAATTTTAAGCATTTTTTCCAAGCATCTCTGATTTTCATGAGGTTATCTGATAGTCTCATCATTATGGTCTGTACATTCCAGGATCCTAATCTCGGAGTTGGCTTTTTCTATTCTTGTTGTGCAGTATTGTACAGTCTTGTGGTGTAGTATTTACCATCTGTGGTGGGACAGCACCTAATTGGCTGGGGTTTGTTCAACTTGAAGTGTGCAGTATCTGTTTCCAATGAGACACAATGACCTCTCTCTCTCTCTCTCTCTCTCTCTCTCTCTCTCTCCATCAAAAGCTGCTCCTGATACCTAGATGTATGCCATTTGAGTAGAGAATTACAACTAGCAGACTACTGTTTTCTCTGCTGTGGCTATCACAGTGAAAAAATGTTGGAGTGCCTTCTCCAGGACCCAGACCTAGGTAGGATTATAATGGGTGACCCATGCAGCAGGTCTCCTCTCTCTCCATGCCATAGATGTTATCCAAGGGAAGGGTAAGAGCTATTAATTTGGTACTAATATTGTTACAGAAGCTACCAGAAGAAAGTAAGATGCGACTTTAGACTGTCTTAGGGATTTCAGCTTCAGATTTGACTCCAGGGTTTACTCCCAAAACCTTCCTCATGAATGGGTATGGCAGCAATGCAGCAGAGGTTCAAAATTAGAGTCAGCTGAACTGCCTTCCCAGGCTCACAAGTCCTATCTTCCCAAAGCAATGACACTGGTTTTAAGTGTCATTGCCCCTTCTGTCAGTACAAACAGTCAGTTCCACTAAATTTAGATGTGAAGTCACACAAGAAGGCCAAGAGTTGGACTTGGTTGTCAAGGACTGTTTGAGATGCTTGCCTTAACTAGCACTTCTACCACTCCTTGGCTTAACTTGGAATCATAACACTTACATATAAACACACATATATATATATATATATATGGATACACACGTGTCCACAAAAACATATATACAATTATGCACACAAGCACACACATGTACATACATACAAAACACGCACAAGTACATACAGAGTGCTAAGTTCAAGTAACTGTGTTGTATTTTAATTCATTATTTCAAACAAAGGGCTAATACTGTTAAAGGTTGTCATCGTTCTAAAAATAATGAAAAAAGCTTCTCATCTTCAACTTTTATATCTATGAGAGAGAAAATTTCAATGGACTTAGCATTATGGCAAAACTGAAGAATGAACATGGATCTTCTGCAAAGAATATAATATATACAGTACTCCTGTCCAGGTATATGTTACTTCAAGATATTGTATTACAAATAAAACTATATCAAGTGAAATTTTTTATTATAAGAAGCAGGCTCTCTCATCTATATATATGGGAAAAAAAGTCAAGGTAGAAAATGCTAAAATAATTTTAGAAAAAACACTTTAGTACCAGTTTCAGTCATTCAGACTTTTTCAACTCTAAGTACAGAAAACAATTAAATTTTGGAAAAATTAAATGAAAAGTTTTTGAAATGAATATTTGCATAGTATTCAAATACATGGGGCATTTTCCTTGTTTCTGTCTGTCTCTGCCTCTCTTGTTTACTCTTGTAGGTTCGAGGTCGTTGTGAATTCTTGACAGAGAAGAAAAGAATGCAGGAGTGGTATGATAGTAGTAGGATGTTAAATGGTCAAGTGACCTAAAAGTGGCTCGTTGTGGATTACAGCAGTGATTAGGACTGTTTGTAATGAATTCTTCGGTATTTCTTTTGAATGTATCATTTTTAATATTTGCATGTGTGTTATTCTACCATATCCGTGGTGGATATGTCATTTGTTGTAGATGCGTTC
>NC_068991.1:35250083-35250604 GCF_001194135.2 Octopus bimaculoides | reverse complement strand
TGTGATAAAGAAAAGCTCTTTACTAATTCGTTGGCTACTGGTTATATCGTCCCTGAATTGATAGAGGGGGAAAATTCTGAAGCTTGGGTTTTTGTTATTGGCGCAAATGTCAATGTGTTGGCTGAATGCTATTTTTCTATTTTGCGGAATTTTGATTTGGGATCTCTACATTGCCATCCTTTGCTGTAGACTGTTTTTTGTTTGGCCTATGTATTGCTCTTGTCACCCAGAGCAGGTTAGTGCATACATCAGGTTCTCCGAAGCACATGTGAAGTTGCTTTTCACTATGAAACGTTGTCCCTGTTTGAAGGAGAACTCTGATCCCTCAATTAAATTGACGCATATCCTACAGTTGGGTCTTCCACATTTTTTTACTGATGGCTTCAGTGTTGTTGTTGAGCGTATTCGGGCTTGTGTTAGCAGACTTAATAGATTTGGGCTGTCTCTTGCTTTTTATGATGGTGTGTTTGGAGGATTAAGTTCATTCTGTGATCCTTTTTTAGCAGGGGAATGTTTTGAAG
>NC_068991.1:35247026-35250073 GCF_001194135.2 Octopus bimaculoides | reverse complement strand
GTTCATTCTGTGATCCTTTTTTAGCAGGGGAATGTTTTGAAGGATGGTGTCGAAGGCTTCATTGTTAAGAAGGTTGTGTGTGGAGATGTATGGTAGAGCTTTTGGTTGTAAATCTTTCTTTAATTTGGGATGTTGAGTTGTAGGGCACATTGAAAGCATATGTCAATTAGTGAAGGTGGGTAGTTCCTGGTGATGAGTGTATCCTTTAGTTCATGTAGTCATGTGTCCCTGGTGCTTGCATTAGAAACTGTAGTACAGATCCTTTTTGCTAGGTTGAAGGGGATATTCATTCTGGTGTGTCTGGGATGGCATGCTTGAAATTCTTTAATTCTCTCTATACTTTCATGTCAAAAGAATGAAACAGTCATCCAGGTATCTTTTACAGTTATTTTCTATTTAGAGGGAGAATTGGTTGCCGTATTTTCCTAGTACTTTACAATAAAGACTAATTTCTAGATATCCCATGACTAGGTTAGCAAAGGAGGGGACCATTCTCATACCCATCGCATTCCTCGATTTTTGTCAATAGAAGTTGTCTTTGAAGCCTTCGACACCATCCTTCAAAACATTCCCCTGCTAAAAAAGGATCACAGAATGAACTTAATCCTCCAAACACACCATCATAAAAAGTTATTCTCCAAGATACATTTTAGCCCTTCTATCACAAATTCTTTTTTGATGCGATGTGGGAGTTCATTGGCATAATTCTCTAGCCAGAATTGAATTGCCTCTGTTCCTAGGTTGTGGGGAATATTGGAATAGAGGTTGACCACATTGAAAGATACTAGTAGGGTGTTTTTTTTTTATTGTTTCAGGAAATTGATTAAGCATATCCAGGTCGTCCCTTATGTAACTTTTGACATGCTTGAGGAATGGTTTAAAGAGTGTATCTAAAAAGTTACTGAGGCGGTGGGTTTCACATGCAGGACCTGCTATTATAGGTCTCAATTTGAGGTCATTAAGAGTAGGGACTTTGATTATTATGTCTGTGGCTATCTTGCATGAGTTACTTATTTTCTCACTTTTGTGTATCTTGGGAATACCGTAGAATTGACTGGTTTTATTTTTGAAATTGGTCATATAGTCATATTCTTTGTCGGTGAGCCCTTCTTGGTATAGGTTTAACATAGATTTTAGGTCTCTCATTATTTTCTGCTGACTGTAGTGTTGGACCTTTTCATAATATGTTGTGTCTTCCAATATGGATAGTACTAGAGTTATATAGAATACCGTGTCCATTAAGATGACTGCACTTGCTTTATCAGCCTCTTTGATTGTTATTGTTTTGTCATCTTTTAATTTGTTCAGCTGAAGTTTCGTTTGTGTTTTTGTTTGTGCATATGTTGATATGGGTAATTCAAGATATATTCACAGAAATGATCAAGAGTTTTGTTCTTACCTTTTAAGGGGGTGTACTAACTTCTATTTCAGACTAACAATTCATCCTTGTTGTATTTGTCGTATAATTCCTCAGCGAGTCACAATTTTCTATGGAATTCCGCAATGTCTTCTTTCATTTCATTGTAGTTGGGGCGTTGGAGTAAACTTGAATCCTTTGGAGAGTATATTGATTTGATTTGCTGTTAGTTCTTTGTGAGTTAGATTAATAATTTTTATCACTTTTGGTTCCTCCTGTCTGTTTGGTGCTATCTTGTGTCTGTGTTTACGTATTGGGTCTAAAAAATGATTGCGGTGGTTGGGATGGTAGCTATTATGTAGTTGTTCCTTGTTGTGGGGTGCTCTGTTGTGATTTATGGTGTGGGTTCTTGGAACGGTATTGAAAGGTGTGTCCCGATATCCCATGTTTGGATGTGGTGTTTTAGGGGGCCGTCGTTGGTAATTATTGCATGTGGTACGGGTTTGTTGTGCATGGTTGTTTAGTAGATTGCTGGAATGAAAATTTCGTTGGTAATTCCTTATGGGGGGAGGAGGCTGCAATGTCTCTCCTGCAGATAGTGATTTTTCCTTTCTCTGTTTGAAGTTGGGGTACTCCCCATGTTGTATCACAGGTGGTGTACAAAGTTAGGGTTAGATCCTGTATTCTTTTTTTGGTAGGGGTGATAGTTCCATTTTTTTTAGATAAGTGTGAATCAGTGTTTGAGTGTTGTTTTGATTTTCTTATTTTCAGGAAAGGGTAGTTGGAAATGTGCTCTGTTTGAAAGATGGTCTCATAGTTTGAGAACCAAGAGGCAACCCATTCTCCCTCTACATAGACAATAACTGGAAGAGATACCTGGATGATTGTTTCATTCGTTGGCATGAAAGTATAGAGAGATTTAAAGAATTTCAAGCACTTACAAATAAACTTGACGTAAACATTCAATTCACAATGGAATATAGCCATCAATAACTTTCCTTCCTCAACATCCTCATTAAGAAATCTAACAACATAATAGAAACAGGTATGTACTATAAACCCACGGACTCCAAGCAATATCTACCGTTCAACTCATGCCACCCCAGACACACCAGAATGAATATCCCCTTCAACCTAGCAAAAAGGATCTGTACTACAGTTTCTAATGCAAGCACCAGGGACACATGACTACATGAACTAAAGGATACACTCATCACCAGGAACTACTCCCCTTCACTAACTGACATATGCTTTCAACGTGCCCTACAACTCAACATCCACGAACACAGGCATCCCAAATTAAAGAAGGATTTACAACCAAAAACCCTACCATACATCTCCACACACAACCTTCTTAACAATGAAGCCTTCGACACCATCCTTCAAAACATTCCCCTGCTAAAAAAAGGATCACAGAATGAACTTAATCCTCCAAACACACCATCATAAAAAGCAAGAGACAGCCCAAATCTATTAAAAGTCTGCTAACACAAGCCCGAATACGCTCAACAACAACACTGAAGCCGTCAGTAAAAAAATATGGAAGACCCAAATGTAGGATATGCGTCAATTTAATTGAGGGATCAGAGTTCTCCTTCAAACAGGGACAACGTTTCATAGTGAAAAGCAGCTTCACATGTGCTTCGGAGAACCTGATGTATGCACTAACCTGCTCTGGGTGACAAGAGCA
>NC_068991.1:35243040-35247016 GCF_001194135.2 Octopus bimaculoides | reverse complement strand
TTTTTCTTTATCACAAAATACAAACCCCTTTTGAACGCATCTACAACAAATGACATATCCACCACGGATATGGTAGAATAACACACATGCAAATATTAAAAATGATACATTCAAAAGAAATACCGAAGAATTCATTAAAAACAGTCCTAATCACTGCTGTAATCCACAATGAGCCACTTTTAGGTCACTTGACCATTTAACATCCTACTACTATCATACCACTCCTGCATTCTTTTCTTCTCTGTCAAGAATTCACAACGACCTCGAACCTACAAGAGTAAACAAGAGAGGCAGAGACAGACAGAAACAAGGAAAATGCCCCATGTATTTGAATACTATGCAAATATTCGCTTAAAAAACTTTTCATTTAATTTTCCCAAAATTTAATTGTTTTCCATACTTAGAGTTGAAAAAGTCTGAATGACTGAAACTGGTACTAGAGTGCTTTTTCTAAAATTATTTAAGCATTTTCTACCTTGACTTTTTTCCCATATACATATATAAAATCCTTTGTCTCTCTATTCCCAATGCATTCTCAAATGGTTCAACCAAATCAAATCAAATTTTACATGGTAGTACTATCTGATGCTGCGAGTGTCAACGTAATTTTTTGTCATTTGGATTAAAACAATGCAACACTGGCACTGGTTTGCTATTACGTATCAAAAGTCAAAGAATAACATTTATATTGTAATGTGATATATTGTTTCTCTTCTATACTTTTACTTTTAATTCTAACCATGATGACATCACATTTTGTATATTACTGTGTATCTGTCTGTGAATGTATATGTGTGAGTGTATGAGAGTGTATATGTCTCACAGTGTGTGTGTCTTTCTGTGTTAGGTACGCTATTAAACACACTATATGTATGTGAGGGCTGGTCAGTGTCAATATGAAATTATATTTTCATTTCGATTAAAACAACATAACATTTCATACAGATAATCTTTCTATTGTCAACAGAATATTTGATACCATGACGACAACATCACATTTTGCATATGACTGTATCTGTCTGTGAATGTATGTGTGTGTGTAAGTGTATGAGTGTGTATATATCTTATGGTGTGTGAGTCTTTCTGCGTTAGGTACGTTATTAAACATACACACATCTACACATACATATGTTGTTGTTGTTGGCACTCCGTCACTTACAACGTCGAGGGTTCCAGTTGATCCGATCAACGGAACAGCCTGCTCGTGAAATTAACATGCAAGTGGCTGAGCACTCCACAAACATGTGTACAAGGCTGACCCTTTGAATTACAGGCACAACAGAAACAGGAAGTAAGAGTGAGAGAAAGTTGTGGTGAAAGAGTACAGCAGGGTTCACCACCATCCCCTGCCGGAGCCTCGTGGAGCTTTAGGTGTTTTCGGTCAATAAACACTCACAACGCCCGGTCTGGGAATCGAAACCGCGATCTTATGACCGCGAGTCTGCTGCCCTAACCACTGGGCCATTGCGCCTCCACATATACATATGTAATGGTACATTATTAAACACATACTCACATCTACACATGCATATACATATGTGATGACTGACAACAATGATGACGTCACATTTTGTATATGACTGTGTATCTGTCTGTGAATGTATGTGTGAGTGTATGAGTGAGTATACATCTCAAAGTGTGAGCATCTTTCTGCGTTAGGTACATTATTAAACACTATACATATGTAAGGGTTGGTCAGTGTCAATATGAAACTTTATTTCATTTCATTTCATTTTGATTAAAACAATATAACATTTCATAGAGATAATCTTTCTATTGCCAACAGGATATTTTATACCAAGACGACGACATCATATTTTGTATATGACTGTGTATCTATCTGTGAGTGGATGTGTATGAGTGTGTACATGTCTCTGTGTGGCTACCTTAGTATATGTGAGTATGTTAGGAACATTTTATATCACAATGATGACATCACATTTTGTATATGAGTGTATATGTCTGTGAGTGTATGAGTGTGTATGTGTCTGTGTGTGTGTTTCCACATTACATATGTTATTAAACACACACACATCTACACATATATATACATATGTAATGACTGACATGCCTGAATGTATGTATGAGTGCTAGAGGTAAAACTCTTGAAAAAAAAACAATGAGGTGGCAAGGTCCAAGATATATATAAAAATACACATTTACTGTTCCATTACCAGTTAATAATTATTGCAGCAGTTGCAAGGTATTTACAATTACATATTTACCCCTATATCAAGAAATTTATCCTATATATATATATATCATCATCATCATCGTTTAACGTCCGCTTTCCTTGCTAGCATGGGTTGGATGATTTGATTGAGGACTGGCAAGCCAGAAGGCTGCACCAGGCTCCAATCTGATCTGGCAGAGTTTCTACAGCTGGATGCCCTTCCTAACGCCAACCACTCTGAGAGTGTAGTGGGTGCTTTTACGTGCCACTGGCACGAGGGCCAGTCACACGGTACTGGCAACGGCCACGCTCAAAATGGTGTCTTTTACGTGCCACCTGCACGAGAGCCAGTCCAGTGGCACTGGCAATGACCTCGCTCGAATGATTTTCCAACGTGCCACCAGCACAAGTGCTAGAAGGCAACGCTAGTAACAAATACGCTCAAATGGTGCTATTTACGGCCCACTAGCACAGAAGCCAGACAGCTGCTCTGGTAATGAATACGCTCAGACAGTGCTGTTAGTGCTCCACTGGCGCAGGTGCCAGTCATCGAGTATGGTTCAATTACGATTTCGATTTCACTTGCCCCAACAGGTCTTCGCAAGCAGAGTTTAGTGTCTAATGAAGGAGAAGTTGGCATGGGTGCCAGTCGTCGGATTCGGTTCGATTTCAGATTTCAAATTTCAAATTCACTTGCCTCAACAGGTCTTCGCAAGCAGAGTTTTTAGTGTCCAATGAAGTAAAGATATGAATAAGTGAGCTGGCTACACTTCTGGCAGAGGTCACAGATTATGCTCTCACTTGCCTTCCGGGTCTTCTCATGTACTGCATATTTCCAAAGGTCCCAGTCACTGGTCATTGCCTCGGTGAGGCCTAATGTTCGAAGATTGTGCTTCACCACCTCATCCCAGGTCTTCCTGAGTCTACCTCTTCCACAGGTTTCTTCAACTGCTAGGATGTGGCACTTTTTCACACTGCTATACTCATCCATTCTTGCCACATGTCCATACCAGCGCAATCGTCTCTCTTGCACACCACAACTGATGCTTCTTAGGTCTAACTTTTCACTCAAGGTACTTACACTCTGTCGAGTATACACACTGACATTACACATCCATTGGAGCATACTGGCTTTGTTTCTTGCGAGATATATATATAATTCTTTGTCTCTCTGTAATAATTATTGTGACATTTACCATTAAATTAGCAATTCTATACATGTGCCTCTATTTCATTCATTTGCTTATATTTTGTTAATTTACACTACATACAAAAATGCAGACTTACTATATACATACCACGTGGTAAGCCACTATGCCTTATTTTTTTCAAGTAATTCATTACTACATATTCTCATATGACCGCATAGGCTCACTTTATGTCTCTTATTCTACAGCCACACCAGCAATCCAATGTCAACCCTTCACCTTCTGCAACATTTCAACAGTTCACTTCCCCGTTGCTGTCTCCCATTGCAGCCTGTTTCTGGAATGTACCCATTGACTTACAATATCTCCATTACACCTCCATTCACTTAACTGTCAACCATACTTTGGGTCGTATTAGACGCCACACTGGCCGCCTCAAAGGCGAGAATATCCATTGACAGCTTTTCAGTGGGTTCAAAAATTACATCCCTCCCCACTCCCAATTTTCCATGATAGGTTAGGACCTGGAATCCTCCAAATGGACATATTATATTTGACCATCATTTACCCAACAAATATTTTGCCCTCAATGCTGCACTTTCCCGTATCACCTGTTTCAACATAACTGTAATACATATATATATATATATATATA
>NC_068991.1:35234761-35242275 GCF_001194135.2 Octopus bimaculoides | reverse complement strand
ATATATATATATATATATATATATATATATATATATATATATATATATACACAAACTATACCACTTTAAGCTCGAGCAACGCTGAGTATCTCTGCTAGTATGTAATATAGTAAACATGACAAATAACAACCATACTACAAACACCTTGTCTTTTAATTATAGAGATGCAACATACCATTAATTAAGTCATTTGAACATTCAAGTAAGGTATGAAACGATAATTTGTATTGATATTGAATTTTCTTTATTAGAGGGACGGGTATTAGGCTAGTAAGTAATTAATTTTCGTATGTTGTTGTTAGTGTTAAATAACATCAGACAAGTTATATTTAATATATTTGGCTATTTTAGTTTGGGAAATGACCTTGAATTTTTCGCCAATTATTTCACATTCAGAAGTTCATGTCTTAAAGTCTAAACACTCAAGTTTCAAGGAGGCACCATCGCTGAGAAGTACTTAGAGGAATCAGTCGAACTTTTATAATTAGGTTTAAAATCGAAGATGGTTAATTGAAAGAGCTGTCATTTTACAAAGTGTCCAACTGGCACTGAGGGGATCTACAAGGGATAGATTTAAGATCCACTCACATCTATATTGCAGTAATTAACAAAGAATTCTGATTTGGACTGATCTCATTAAAATTATCTCCCTTGCTTCTTGCTTTAAGATTTCGAACTGTGCTATAGGGTGTTTTTGCCTAAGAATTGCTCAGATAATCTCATTAATCAAAGTTTTTCAGCATAAGCAAAACCCTCGAGGAAGAGTTAAGCCACTCTATATCTTTTTAATCACTGTATGGCAAATATTTTACAGGCAAAACATTTAAATTAACTCACAGACTGCTAAGACTATATCTAAACTTGAGAAATTATAAAATATTATCAGAAGTTAAAACGCAAAATAAAATAAGTCTATTCTATCAACAAGTAACCAGTAATGTTGACATTTTCGAATCGTTATTATTTAAAATCACATTTGATAAAATTTCGGTAGATTATTTCAAAAGCAATACTTATGTCGCTAGTCCATGATCGAGAGACAAATATTTCTGCATATTTGTTTTCCAATCAAACAATACAACTTTCAATTGGTAAAGGACACGAAGAAGAAAAACTTATTAACGAAACAAGAGTAATTAGTTTGAAATTAATAACTTTCGACAAAGTCGGTGAGTTTATATAAATTCCACGGAAAAGAAGACAGGCAAAAATAAACGGTGAATGAATGAATAAGGAACAGGAAACAATAATAATGTGACGATAATTTAGCGGGGAACAACAATAATTTTAACAACAACAACAGTAGTAGTAGTAGTAGTAGTAGTAGTAGTAGTAGTAGTAGTAGTAATAATAATAATAATAGCAATAATAAAATATAACATTTAATAATTTAAAATATTATCACAAGTTAAAACCATACAAACATCAATGCTGTAGCATTTAGCGGTGTTCAAACGTTCGATGTCGCCTATCAAGTTTTCTTGCTTTGTCACAGAAAGAAGCGAAAAAGAATAAAGGACCGTTTGTTGTATGAAACCCAGCAGTTTTGTTATGAAACTAAAATCTTTGTTGTTATTTCTTTATTCTCCCAAATAACAAAATCATTATTTCTAACAGAAATAAAACATGCAATTTCGAGAGAAGTATAAATTGTGAAATTAAACACACGCAAAAAAGGATAAGTCAATAACTGCTTCTTTATTTTATTGACCCCCACCCCCGGAAAACGAAAAGTGAAGCTGGCATTTGTGGAATTTGAACTCAGCATTGTAAAGAGTCGCAACAAATGCAGCGAGGAATTTTCCCGCCGCTCTTAGCGATTCTGTCAAATACCGAACACCCCTTTTAATTTACTGTTCTTTCATCTCAGAAAAATATGCTTAAGTACCAGCTGTCATAAAACAAAAACTTGAAAAGTGACTCAGAATACTGAGTAATTTTTTTTTTTCAAATATATATAAAACAATTTCCACGAGATAAATAACACTGAATCTGTTAATTCTATTTCCTATTTATCACTTTCGTTGTTAGTTTTAAATGCTGACTCAAGATTTTTTTTTTAATGTTACAAATAAAGTTGTTTTCGCTTTTATTTGTAACGTTGAAAATTGACTTACCGCAAAAACCAAACTGCCGATAAAAACAAATAAAATTGTTAGATAACTCCACGCCATTCTCCGTGTTTAGATCGTTCGGTTGGATAAACAATCGCAACACACAATTATTAATAAGAGTAGATAATAAATGACAAAAATTACGATACAAGCTGCAGACTGGATTACTGCTTAAGACATGATTAATGCTTTTGACAATTCTGACGATTGCCGCCTACATTCTTTGACGTCATCAGATATCTTTTCTCTGATAAGTCAGTCTATTGTAGGCTCGCCCCCAATCTGCATCAAAGCTTTCACTTTTTCCCTTCCACCGTAATTATTATTTATAGGAATTATTTTATTAATAACAGTGATTTCTATGACTTTCGCAAATGTTATTTTTTTCTTGTCAGCTTTTCCTATTGAGTAGAATCCATATCTTTTTACTGAATTACTTCGTTCGCACAAGGCACAAACACATCAATTACAATCAATTAGCGATTCTCTGTGAATAGAGAACTCGCTGTATTGACCAGTGACCCCCAAGATTGTTGACCACCGATTCAGAGCATTGCCGATCACTGACCCAGGGCACAGCTGACCATTGATCCACTGCATTGTTCACCATGCGTCTGTAGCATTGTTGACTACAGACCCATATGGCGCAGCCATGCTTACATTAAATGAAGTAACTGATGATGTTTGCGAGCATTTGTTGCTTCATCAACAACTTTCAATGAACACAACTTGCGTAATGACTGTATGTAGAGTCCATATAATAGCTGTTGAGATGGGCGTTAGAATATTCATTTCTTTTAACGTTTCCATATCTACGTCTTCTCTATTGTAAACTGGTAAAACATTTCAGGTTGGTCAACAACCATGCCTGGAGGATCCCTAAATGCAGTACATAGCTTCTGTCATGCAGAAATCCAATTTAACAGTGGAAGAGGATGATCTAAAAGTACAGTGGCTAGAATATGAATTGGCCAGAAAAAGTTTAGATAGCATATCTATGAAAGTAACAATTGGTTTCACTTTCATTTTGAGTAATTTACACTGTCGCTTGGGTTGTTGTATTGTTGGCTGGTCTCTGGCGAAGTTGATGAATGAAAATGTGTTTTTTGGACTGCATGAAGTAACTAAACAACACCCACGTACATTTATTAGAATATTTTACTATTGAAAATAGAGTCAAACTGTGTTGGTCTTTTACAAATAGCAGCTGCAATAATTACAAATTGAGAGAGAAATACTGCTTGGTGTTTACAACAAACTACTGACACAGCAACATTTGGCTGTCCCATCATAACTGGAAACAATTATGCTTTATTCATGCCAATGAAGATTCTTGTTATCTATCAGCCATTTTTCTTAACCATCTTCTTGTTAAGACAGATGATTGTAGCAAGGATGGAGACATCGTGCAGATGTCTCAACTAGCAAGAGGTGAGACATGTGAATGAGTTAGCCTCTCTCAACACTCTGCAAAGAGTGTCAGTACCAAAATAGCTTTTCTTTTTATAGAGTACAAGAAGAAGATTATAGAAGATTGAATCACACACTGACTTGACACTGATTGGTTACTCAACAGATCTATCATGTGAAACTACTGTGGTTTGGTTGTGATGTATGACTGCTCACCAAGCAGTTTGGTTTCGAATCACCACTACATTTTGTAGAGGTAAATTGGCCAAGGTAGTGCATTAACATCTGATGGGTCATGAGACCATATTCACTTCCAAGAGATCACAATGTTTCTGGACATAGTTCTGTCATAGGAGATGTCATGAGCAATAAGAATCTAATATTCCAAGTTCTTGGCTTTTATTTGAGAATGAGGAAGAAAGAAAATATCGTTTTAAAGAAAATATAGCAACAATGTAATTGCAATATAGTTTGCAATCCAAATAAAGGATTGAAGGAAGATTTATATGAAAAGTGAGGGGGAAAAAGTGCACAAGGGTCACTCTGTGATAGGAGATGAATAAAACCAGAACTAGAAAGAAAAATTACATGGAACTAATGGCTGAAGCTGGTCTGATCAAGTGAGAGGGGCAACAAAAGAAACAAAATTTAAAGATAGTGAAAGACGAAGACTATCTACACCTAGAAGACTATATCTATGTAACAAGTATTTATCACTCTACCAACCAGACTTTTCTAATATCCTATATACATCACTGGCCACAATGCACTTCCATTTTTCCCTTGATTGTGCAATTCTCTTCCATTTGGATTTGAATTTTCCCTAATGTCTTCCCAGTGGTCTCTTCTATTCTCATAGTACCATGACTGCCTGTTGTATGCAAATCTTGAATTACTGTGTGTCAAATATGTCCCCACAATGAACTTTCTAGCACCGTGTCATAGCCAGTCATTGTTCTTCTTTCTTTATAGTAACCCATGTCTGAGTTTCACAGAAAAGTGCAGGTTATATGATGCTATTGAAGAGACAGACATGCAGAAATTGGCTTTGAGCACATCTCTGAAGCTAACTCTTTCTCTCTCTCTCTCTCTCTCTCTGCCTGCTGTCAACCAATTTCTAACTTGCTCCCTCTATAATCACTTTCTAGCATGTTTTTTCACTCTTATTAACTAAACATTTTCTACAAATTGTTTTTTTACTTAACTAATTTCAACAACACTTCTTTCTCTCTTCCCCACTCTCAGTTGAAGAGCAGATGACATTTTAGCCTCATCAATCATGTGATGTGGTATTTTAATCAATAAGTGATATGATGTTTATGCACCATTTTCAGCTATTTTTAGAGATTACATGATGCCTTGCTCTCTAAGCTGTCTTTAGTAACCATAGATAACTGTTCATATTTCACACTTTCTCTAATCCTTGGTTAACTACCAGCCTTTGGCTCAGCCTTATTGCAATAAAATTGGTTATCTTAAATCATGAGTCACTTTAAACCGAATCAGAAGTATTTCTTAACTGTTATCTTCTACTCATTTAACTCTTTTGATATAAACCTGTCTGATACATCCTTTGGTTCTATGATATGAACTTCCTGTTTTAAAGTGATCTAAATTAAAACTTTCCATCAAAATTTCATGCTAATTTTTGTTTCAAATATCAGCCTAATAATAATAAAGTTATTTTCTGAAATTTGCTATTATTTCCTGTAGCATTCTGGGTGATGTGCAAGCAGTGAAGGGAGATGTCAGGCATGAGGTGCTGGACATGAAGGAAGAAATGATATCACATAATGAAATAGGTCTTTCAGCCAGCCTCTTTCTTGGACAAGCAGCCAACAGCAACAGTCATGCATAGGAAGTTCTGATGTAGATTCTGTCCTGGAAGTTTGGGTTAGTGAGAGTGCACAGGGTTACACATTGAGTTTCTGTCCATCATATTACATTTCCAAAATTAATTGAAACAAAGGCAGTGTATTTCAACAGAAATATGGTAACTAAAGGGTTAAAAATGTAGTTTCAACTTTACTGGTCGCCATTATTTGCTCATAAACATTTTGGCTTTACAGACAAGAATACAGAGGGTGCAAGAAATATTTGATGACAAATTAAGTAATTTTTAACAGTTGAAGTTGTGTTGATGAATTAAGCTGGTTTGTGTTCCTATACATGTGTGTATGTAGATAAAAGAAGAAGCAGGAAAAAACCAGGAGGATTAAGTGTGACAATTTATTCAACCCATTAAAAAGTATTGATATAGCAAACTTGATGGAATACATCTTGAAATATATTGTCAGAAAATATACATAAGGTTTCTTATGCAGTTGAAACATAATGTATGCAGTGTAGAACAGGAAAACAAATATATGACATGACTTCTGCTGGAAGACATGAACAGATGTACACATTGAAGCTACCTGCAGAATAAACTTCCTCTCTGCTGAGATCCAAACTTGACAAAGCAAACCCACCTCACTGACTAATAGTGGGAAGACCTCCTCTTATATAGCTGATGGTGGGGCTCCAGCAAATAGACATAAATTTCCTGCTTTCAACTTGTTCATCATGCAGCCCCTGTAAAGGTAGGACTTGACTATCACATGACCAGGTCATGTGACCACTTGTAGAAAACATAGCATATGAGTCAATATGCACCTATTTAAAAGTAAACAAGCAAACTGTGAACATATACTTGCTACAAATTCAATACCACAACTATAATCTAGCAAAAACTAAAAGTTCTTAATAAGCTTTCTTATCAGATTATCCTATGAATCTACCTTCAACTTTAACAACTGCTTCAATGTGGGACCAGAATCATTGACATGCCTGCACTAAATTCAGACATCATCTGGCCAATGGTGGCTTTCAGTGAAGTAATGTCCATTAGTCCCTTTTAACAATACTTAAATCTGGTGAGTTTGCAGGCCACAAGTTTGGTGTTATATGATTGTAAAGATTGTGTGACATCCATTTTTGGATTATGAGGGATTTGTGAGGTGGTACTGAGTTTTACATAACTGTAAGAAAAAGAATAAATCTATTTCATTAAATGCAGCAGAATTGCAATCTTTTAATAATATCAAAGAAAAGTTAACTAAATTACACTTTTAGCCCATCTGATACCAGTTTACAACCTATGCCTTTGAAAGTCAAGATATACTACATCAACATTTGAATGTTGTATATTGTAACTGTCATTTATGGTAGATGCATCTGATACTGGAATCAGCAGGGTATTGCAACAATTCATTCAGAATACCTGGCAACCACTTTTTTTTTCCAAGTGCTTTCAACTAGCAGACACAAGATACAGCACTTTTGGAATAGAACTATTGGCCACTTATTTTATCAAATTCAAATACAAATAAAAAATAAAAATAAAAATAAAAAGTAAAAATATAAGGCATATAAAAAAACATATAAAAAGTATATAAAAAACCAAAAAAGAGTCGTAAAAAGAGTATTTGAATTTTGTAAAATTCATGAATTGAATTTTGTAAATCTCTGAAGAGGCCTAGTGAATCATGCATGTACCCCCATTACATCATTTTCATCTACTAATTACTCCAGCGTACTGGAGATATATAGATAGAATGGGGCATGCCAACGTTAGGCCGAAACAGCTGTAAGATTGTGTCTCTTCCCGAATTGCTATATATCCTTTAAATTTGAAACCTTAATTGTTAATATGACATGGTATGTCATAAGTGTCTGTATGTTGTCTTTATTGTCATTTTGGTTATAAAATAAACAGATTAATCAACAGAATACAGTGTCTGAAAGTTGATGGGTACCTCATATTCCCCTCCATTTTCTTATTGCTATATAAATTTAGGGTTAAAAAAAACCCTTTTACCCGCACCCACTTATTGCACTTGGTATAACACTAGTGTAACAATAATTGCGTACCCTCCTAGCAGTCTATTGGATAGATACTATCCCTTAGTGAGTTGGATCCTCAACCCCTAACTCTCTTGGATTATATAT
>NC_068991.1:35233214-35234673 GCF_001194135.2 Octopus bimaculoides | reverse complement strand
GCTCTTCCGATCTTATATATATATATAGTATGTATATGGTAATAATGAAAATTTGTGGATGGAAATTTTCATATTATATTAATTCATTGTAACATATGTTTTTGTATACCACATGTCATTATTCCATGCATATGCTTAAGCGGGCACCTCATATTAATGGTTTCTCACTGGATCGATGTTTATGCTTAAAGATATTTACCACTATACACCAAGCAGGTAGCTCCATTGGAATTTTGGGTGGTGCTTGCGAATCACTATAACTTATCAAAGAAAGAGATGTAGAAACAAAAAGAGGAAGGCAAAAAAATGAAATTGGGTATTGCATTACAGCAGGCCAGCATGAAATAAGAAGAAAGAGAAGAGAAAACAACATGAAGAAATGCATTAGAAGTAACTGAGTGATTCAGAATCCCTCCTCACCCTGTGTTCTTCCCTAATGATTATACAGAGCTGTAAATAAAAAGGAACAAAGTTTCATTTTGATTTTATCAGTTCTGGAGTAGTATTATTCAACATAGCACTCAATCAGCTAAGGGAGTAAAGATAATCTAATATATAAAATAGAGATGTCTGTGTATTCGCTTTTCACGTGAAATTGACTTCACCAAATGCTTCCATACTTGTGATGCATGAATAATTTGACCTCGGATAAATGTTAGGCTCTTCATTTGATTTTTTTTAATTAAAACTAAATAATATTGCTTTATATTTATGATTCACTTCTTTAAAAAGGTTCCTCAATGTCAACTTCCGGTATTGACGTAACAACGGCAAAAAGTTTCACTCTCTATTTTGATGTTTTTGTACCAAATGCTTACATACTTGTGATGCAATGTCAACTTCCAGTATTTACGTAGCAACGGCAAAAAGCTTCACTCTCTATTTTGATGTTTTTGTGTATTCGCTTTTCAAGTGAAATCGACTTCACCAAATGCTTCCATACTTGTGATGCATGAATAATTTGACCTCGGATAAATGTTAGGCTCTTCATATTTATGATTCACTTCTTTTAAAAGGTTCGAAATATTTACTAAGTCCACAAATTTAAACATTCCGTACAATAGCTTTTATTTATACGACTTTTTCATTTCATGTTTATTTCATTCATTCTTCACAATATTCTCTTTCACCCCCTGTCTATCTCTCTCTCTCTCACACACAACACACACACGCGTGCGCATACACACGTGTGTCTTTGTAAATAGGTTTGTACACATTTATGTATGTGTGTGTTTGTAAGAGACACAGTGTGAGTGAGTCAAGGGTTGTGTTGTCATATGCATCCATCATTTTTGGATGTATGTGTGCGTGTGTGTGTGAGACAGAGTGAAAGAGCGGTGTGTATGTAGTATTTACTCTCTCTCTCTCTCTCTCTCTCTCTCTCTCATACACACGCACACACACACACTCACACACAAAGATGTATGCATATTTATGTATGTACGTATACATGACAACA
>NC_068991.1:35230382-35233126 GCF_001194135.2 Octopus bimaculoides | reverse complement strand
ATTTATTTCAATTACTCTTGTGAGGATATTCACGTAAATCATTTTTTTCATTTAATCCCCATTTTAATTTTCGTAAAAGTTTCCAAGTACCAATGAGGCTTTTTGGCGCATCTTCAATTTTCCCTTTCATGAGAGGTGCCCAGCCATCATTCATCTGAGAGTCCATCTACAGAATGTCCTCAAATTTCTATACAGCATATTTTGCTTTTTTTTCTTCAAGTATATAAGTAACAATTTCATTCCCGGGCAACGCCGGGTGCCTCTGCTAGTGTTATAATAAAATCCACAAGTCTTGTTAAATACAGCTAGCCAGGGGTTCCTGGTTGATACATTAATTTATTTCACCATTTTTGAAGCTGGGAACATGACTATTTTTCAATTGCCTTTTTAAGTAACATTATCTGTTTAAGCGTCATCTGTTTAAATATCAGCTGCTTAAAAATCAACTGAAAACAAGATACTTCTCAGTTTGAAAAATAGTGGAATAAATTAATGTCTTGGCCAAGAAACCTTGGATAGCAATAGTTAACAAGACTCATAGTTTTTATTATAACATTATACACCCCACTACATATATGTACATCATATACATATATATGTACATACACACACACACACACACACACACACACACACACACACACACACACACACACACACACACACACACACACACACACATATATATATGCATATACATATTCTTTTATATGTTTCAACCTAAAGGCTGTAGCTATGTTGGGTCACACACATGCACACACACAACAAAAACAAATAGTGAGGGATTATCAATCTGGGCAAAATACTTCATAAGCTCTCTGTAGGAACACCACACTAATGATATTACTTAGATTAATGAAGAACTCCAAGTAATCTTTTGGTAGGATCCAAAGTTATGGTTCATCACAATTCCATATTGTAAATCTGTGAATGGGCTCCAGATAAACTGGTTCGTACAGAGTGATATATCTATAAAAGACAAGTTAAAATAATGGTCATTACATATAATTGCTTTATTATAGCAAATTTGGCTTGCAGCTGTTTCCAGTAATTATTACAGACAGGTTTACTCAATTGGTCTATTGATCATTTGAGGTAATTAATCAGAGCCATTGCTCGAAATAACAAACAGAGCAATTCAAGAATGTGTATTCATGGACATGGGTGAGTCTTAGAGTAATTTTCGGTTTTTAATATAACCCAGATTTGGCAATACAATACTCCTACTACTACAACTACTATTAAAACTACAATTCATACTACTACTGCTACTTCTACTAAGTACCACCCCATTGTAACCTGCCTTTACCTTTTCTACTTAAACATCCCAATCTTCCCCCACTTTCCTCTTACAATAGCCATTCTTCAAATTCTCTGTTTGTTTCTCATATATATATATACATATACTCACTCACACAGACACACACACACATATCGTTTTTAGAAAAACATAAATCTGGAGAAGCGCACTCTAAGAAGTAGAGCAGTCTATATTTTTCTTGGTGAAGGCCGGTTTATGGGGCTAACCTTGGTTTCCCATCCATAAAGAATTTAAGTTTATGGTGTATCATCAGATCCCAAAACCTGTTGGCCTATGACCTCCATATTTCAAAGAGGTCATAGGCCAACAGGTCTTGAGATCTGATGATATGCCATAAAGTTAGACCCTTTATGGATGGGAACCCCAAGGTAACCCCAAAAACCAGTCTTCACCAGGAAAAAAAAAAAAATATATATATATACATATATATATATATATATGCCTCACCGAGGCAATGAGTTCTGACCGAGACCTTTGGAAATATGCTGTGCGTGAAAGACCTGGCAAGACAAGTGAGACCATAATCCATGGCCTTTACCAGGGGTGTAGCCAGCCCACTTATGCATACCTTTCCTTCTTTGGACACAAAACCCTGCTTGCAAAGACCTGCTGAGGCAAGTGAAATCAAAATCGAAATTGAACCAAACTCGACGACTGGCACCCATGCCAACCTTCCTTCATTGGACACTAAACTCAGCTTGCAAAGACCTGTTGGGGAAAGTGAGATTGAAACTGAACCAAATTCGATGACTGGCACCCATGCCAGTGGAGTGGTAGCAGGATCACTGCCAGAGCAGCAGTCTCGCTTCCCTGCCGGTGGCACGTAAAAAGCACCATTTGAGCGCAATCGTTACCAGCTTCGCCTTACTGGCACTTGTGCCAGTGGCATGTGAACAAAACATTGGACTGACTCCTGCGCAGGTGGCATGTAAAAACACCATTTGAGCATGGCTGTTGCCAGTACCACCGGACTGGCCCTTGTGCCGGTGGCACATAAAAAGCATCCACTACACTCTCGGAGTGGTTGGCGTTAGGAAGGGCATCCAGCTGTAGAAATTCTGCCAGATCAGATTGGAGTCTGGTGTAGCCATCTGGTTCACCAATCCTCAGTCAAATCGTCCAACCCATGCTAGCATAGAAAGCAGGCGTTAAATGATGATGATGATAAATGATGATGATATTTATATATACTCATACATTTTTTTTCACAAAATATGGAGTATACAGCTGAAGATTGTAGTATGTACTAAATCTAAATTAAATTAATTTAAAAAAAATTTATTTACTTAGTTTGTACATTAAACATGAAACTAGTCTTGTATTAACCATGCTAACCTTAAAATAGACTTAATTCATCTCGCCTACCTTACATCATTTTGTATCAAGGAGAATTGATGATGTTTTGTTTAAACATTGATCATTC
>NC_068991.1:35226207-35229639 GCF_001194135.2 Octopus bimaculoides | reverse complement strand
TGTTAAGGAAATGTTTTTTTTTTTTAAATGAAATTTTATATAAATACCTTTCAAACAGCATACATTACTGTTATAAAGAAATTTGTGGGGAAAATCTTAGGATGGGGAGAGGACTTTTGGAAAATTCACAAGATCTGATTTTTTCCCCCGTAACTTTAAGAAAAATGGATATCTTTTAATGAAATTGTATATAAATACCTTTCAAACAGCATGCATTACAGATGCCTAATGTGCCGCAAACCTCTTATTTTTGCTTGGGAAAAAAAGGGAGGAGGAAACCAGAATTATTGGAAAATGTTTTTCTTTTTTTCGATGAATGAATTAGTGACCTAATTAATATGCCACAATCTGCATTCTGGGATTAATATATCCAGTGATTTTTAAGAGGTATCTAAAAGATATCTTGTCTTAAATATTATACTTTTACTTGTTTCACACACACAAACACTAACATGGTTTGTTTTTATAAGGATTTTGTATCATTCTTTCTCTCTCCTGTCCAGACTTCATCACCACTAATTTTTATAACTTCAGTAAAATGTTATCTTAAAATATGAGTAAAGAAAGGGGTCAAATGTAGTTTCACACCTCACCTTCAAAAATGCATTTAAAAAAAAATTTGGGGGGACTCCTAGTTATGGTAAAGGTGCACTTTTGTGGTACATTAGGCATCTGTAAGGCATGTCGTTTGAAAGGTATTTATATACAATTTGTTTTTAAAAAAAACCCTTTCTCTAACAGTTATGAGGGAAAAACATCGGATATTGTGAATTTTTCTAAAGTCCTCTTCCCACCCCTTCGGAAAAAATTTTCCCCACAAATTTCTTTATAACTGTAATATATGCCATTTGAAAGGTATTGATATAAAATTTCATTGAAAGATATTAATTTTCCTCAAAGTTATGGGTGAAAATCTGGGATCTTGGGAATTTTCTGAAGTCCTCTCCCTACCCCCACCCTGTTGCTTTGTGCGCATTTTTGCTTTCATATTCGTTTCCTACACATTTTTTTTTACACCCACTGCTCCATTTTTAAAAATTTGTTTCCAGGTAATATTGTAACCATTAATCGAAACTAGTCTTGTATTAACTACACTAACCTTAAGATAGACTTAATTCATCTTGCCTGCCTTACATCATTTTGTATCAAGAAGAACATTGATCATTCAACACGCATCGAGATAAGTTTTTTAACTGCTCTTCTCCCTCTCTCTCCCTGACACACTTCTTCCTCATCCTCACCTCAACCCTTCCATTACGGGTCTGCACTTCATCTACCCTCACTCCATCCAGTAACAATATTCATAGCTTTGTGCACCGTGTCAGGTTATATGCACTATTCCACAACACTCTACTGGCATCTAACGAAGAGGACTGCTTCACTGACCTGGGCCACTGGACGCCAGCTCCTGGCCAGTTTCAAGCAGTCAATCATTTTGCAGGCATCTGCCAATGTATTGTGGACCAGTTTAACTTTCGCAGGCGTCCCCAACATCTGAACATCTCCCCAGCAAAACTCTTGGCCCTTCGATGTCTCCGACACCGCAAAGACATTATCATAAAACCAGTCGACAAGGGTGGAGCCATGGTGGTGTGGCGTGCAGACTTCTTTAAGCTCTCTGCCAATTTCAAAACACCTCCTTCTATTGCCCCCTGCCCTCCAACCCCATGCCTAGCTACCAACAGACTGTGTCCTCCGCTATCCATGACCTCATCGCCTCCTCCCATCTCCTTCCCACCACCTCCAACCTCATTGTCCGCACTCTAGTCTACCCCCACCATTTACTTCCCTCCCCAAATCCACAAGCCCAACAATCCTAGCCACCTCATCGTCTCCATCTGTAACTGCCCCATCGAACTGATCTCAAAATACCTCTACCGTGTCCTTGCCCCCCTAGTGGCTTCCCTCCACTTCCACATCCATAACACTAACCATGCTCTCCGTCTTTTCAACTCTTTCTCCTTCCCTCCTGGCCTCTCTAAACTTTTCTTCACTCTTGATATCAAGAGTCTATATATGGTGATCCCACACAACAAAGGACTTCTTGCCCTCAAACACTTCCTAGACCTTTGATCCCAACCTGACATGTCCACACTTCTTTGTCTGGTCAAACTTGTTCACTCCTTTAACTGCTTCTCGTTCACAGGAGTTTTACCAACAGATCTCAGAAGTGACCATGGGAACAAGAACGGGCCCCAACTATGTGGAGCTGTTCGTTGGCTACATTGAGGCCCAAATATTTTCAAGATTCACTGGTCCTACTCCCAAACTATACAGTCATTATATTGATGACTGTATTGGTGTGACCTCACTCTCCCACGAACAACTAGACTCCTTCCTCTCTTTTGTCCAATCCTTCAATCCTGCCCTCGAATTCTGCACTATTTCCAACACTTCCATTGCCTTATTCGACATTTTGATCAACATACACAACTCCGCTCTCATTACCTCCATCCACTACAAACACACCGACTCACACTCATACCTCAACTTCTTCTCCTCCCAACCTACCCACATCAAGCTCTCCATCCCCTACTCCCAACTCCTACATCTGCGCAAGCTCTGCAGTGACAACCATGACTTTGAGACTCAGTCTCAACTCATGGCTTGCCACATCATCCTTCGAGGATGTTCCCTCACCACTATCCACAGAGTATGTTCCATGGACCATGTCTCTGCTCTCTCTCCCTGCACCCACCCTGCCATTGTATATCTCCCATTTCCCCTCACCTACCAACCCTCTAACGCACCATTCTCTGAGCCTTCTGGCAACTCCAGTCTGACCTCTCCACTTCGCACGTCTTGCCCAACCTACCCCTTCCCTTCTTCAAATGAGCCCACAATCTACGTGACCTCCTGGTCCACAGTTTCTTCCTTAACCCCACCTTCCAACCTGGCTCATTCTCCTGCTCCCTCCCACACTGCTGCACTTGCCCCTACCTCTCCAACACCACCATTCTCACAGGCACCCATCATCATCCCTATCATATTACTGACTCCTTTACCTGCATTTCTAGCAACATCATTTACTGCATCTCCTGCTCTTTCTGCCTTTCTCTGTACATCGGTTAAACGGGTCACTGCTTGGCTGACCGGTTTGAGGAGCACCTCCGAGACATTAGACTCAGCAATGACACCCCAGTGTCAAGCCATTTCCACTCTATCAGTCATTCATTACAACACCTGTCTGTGTTCGGATTGTCTTTGCACAGGGGCCGTCCAGACTCCCGCCTTCACCATGAACAGGAATTAATCTTCTCTCTTCGCTCTTTTGCACCACATGGGCTCAACTCCCCTCCTCTCCTCTCTTCATCTGACACCTACTTCCTCTCTTCACTCCTACTCACCTTCTCTCTTCATTGATATCCTCCATCTACCCCACCCCATACATCCCACTCCCACGTGCCCCCACCCCCATTCCTCTACCCACCC
>NC_068991.1:35225476-35226197 GCF_001194135.2 Octopus bimaculoides | reverse complement strand
TTCCCAGCACCCACACCACACACCATCATCCATACACCCACACATTACAGACGCAACGCTTACACACGCACACGTCTTCACATCAGTCACTAGCCCCTATCCACAAGTGCACACTTACACACTCTCACATACACACATGCACGTGCACCTTTGTTTGGGGATCACCAGTACTTTATTATACCCCCTTCTTCCTAGCTCTTCTGTCTAACTAACTTTTTCCAACCATGATTGATTACTAAGTCCACAAGTTTTTTATTCTGTTTCTATTTCCACATGTTCCTTTCTGTTGAAGAGTGTAGGCTCAAAACGTAAAAGACTTTCTCACTTTCCTAAATGTCAAACTAATACACCTGCTTTTGTTTTTCTGTAAATTTCAACTATATATATATATCATCATCATCATCATCGTTTAACGTCTGCTTTCCATGCTAGCATGGGTTGGACGATTTGACTGAGGACTAGCGAACCAGATGGCTACACCAGGCTCCAATCTGATTTGGCAGAGTTTCTACAGCTGGATGCCTTTCCTAATGCCAACCACTGTGAGAGTGTAGTGGGTGCTTTTACGCCCACTACACTCTTGGAGTGGTTGGTGTTAGGAAGGGCATCCAGGTGTAGAAACTCTGCCAAATCAGATTGGAGCCTGGTGTAGCCATCTGGTTCACACTCACATATATGTATATATATATATATATATATACACACACACATACACACACAC
>NC_068991.1:35220663-35225112 GCF_001194135.2 Octopus bimaculoides | reverse complement strand
ATTTGTTATTCTAAATTCAATTTATTCTTCAATTGGAAAATCAATTCTGAATTCATCATACAAAATAATAATAACAATAATAATAATGAACGAAAATACAAAATTTAGCACTTTTAGGAAAAGAGATAAATTCTATCACATATTTTGAAGTTAATTTACTTAAGTGCTTCTGGGTAAACAACATTCTTTGTTTTCTGGTTTGGAGCAACAACAAATAAGTCTTGCAAACTACCAGCCCTGGAGCAACCAACATAAAGTTGACCATGAGAAAAGCAAGGCTCAATTAAGTGCAAACCAGTCGATTTCAAAGTCTGACCTTGAGCTTTATTAATAGACATTGTGAAGCAAAGTCGCTCAGGGAATTGTGTTCGTTTGAACTCAAATGGCCTGTCTGTTGATTTGATTGGAATTCTTGGAATGCAAACCTCTTCCACAGAGGCACATCCAGTGATGATGGTAGCTTCTATCATATTAGGTGATAATGTTTTCACAATTAACCTTATCTCATTGCATAATTTAGGTATCTACTATTAACAAGGCCAAATGAGGCCCAATTTAGGAGGATCTAAATTTCTTAGCATTATTGGAACTCCTACCTTCAGAAAAAGTTTATGTGGAGGATTCCAGGTGGCTTAAGAGATTTAAGGAACTCTGTTGGGTAATGGACAGCTTGATTTTCATCAAGGACTGAATCAACTGATTTGTACTCCTTAATGACTGTTGGAAGCTTATTCATTAATTCATAGTTAATCCTTGCTACTGTCTCATTTTCTGGAGCAAGAATTGTCCTTTCACACAACTATTTATGTGACTTATAATTATTGCTTAAGTCTGGAAATACCCTGTTCTTCATTCCAGCTGGGAAATTGGTGAATGATAGCAATATGAGCCAAATTGATATCACCATTCCCATCAAATGGTACTTTCCATTTCCTAATTGGAGGAGCCAGGTTGAGAACTCTTCTGCACATTGGTTACCATGTAATAAAGCTTGCACATTAGTATTGAAGGAGAATTTCTGTACTTTATTTCATAGGTGTGAAGACTTAATGCATGCTTTTATTTCATCAGATCTTGTTTGTCTCAGAATGACTGGTAATGTCTATCTGAAGTCTCCTGATAAAACTAACGTGACTCCTCCCATAGATTTATTGTTGCCTCTTATGTCCTGTAAGGTCTTATCAAAAGATTCCATTGCACTTCTATGTGACATGGTGCATTCATCCTAAATGATCAGGTGACATTGGCATAACACTTCTGCTGAACCTGAACCTTTGCTTTTGTTACAAATTGGAGTGTCATTTGTGATCAGGTTTAGTGGTAATTTAAAAGCAAAATAAACTGTTTATCCTCCTGGGAAAAGGATGGCAGCAAAGCCAGGATGATGCTGCAGCAACTGCAATTCTTTTTTGTTGCCTTACCATGGAGAGAAGCAATTTTGTTGCAAATGACACCAGGAGTATCAAGAAAGAAAATTCCCCCACTTTTTTTCTCTGGCTGACAAAATAATTTTATCATATGCACAGCGTTGTTCTAGAAGTTTAGGTTCATGTTCATTCACAAATGCAACCAACTCTGTGATGTCATAATTTGTCTCTCTTGTTAATTCGACAGTTTTTTTTTTGACAGTCCAGAGCCAGACACTTGCAAATTTTTGCCTCCCATGGCCAAAACTTGATCCTTAGTTTCAATCAGTGTTTGTTTAAAAATTATTTCAGAGAACCGAATATTGATATCTGGGTTTGCCTGTTGAATTGCATACTTTAAGTCCTCAGCCATGTCTTCATGATGTTTCATCAAAAGCTGTAGGGGACTGCCAAGTTGACACATGTTCAATATAATTGCAAAAATGTTACGGAGTTTCCTTGGAGAATCTGATACTGATGCTTCAGTCAGTGCAAGGTCCCAATGCTCATCATTTTCTAAAAAACCTTGTTGATAACATGCTTCCCTATGAGTTTCACTCACATGACCATTTACCCTCCTCGAATCTTGGGACCACGTACTTCATGCAAAAGGAGCTGTAAGTAGTAGCATTCTGCTTGGCTTGGGTGGACACTGTAAACTCTTGCAAGAGCATCAGCTCCGTGTTTCTTCTTGTGCCATTTATTGTTTCTCCAGGTGTAATACTTGGGTAATTGTGGGTAGAGTTTTCTTGCATCTTCATCTACTTGCACAACTTCAAAAAGGCAGTAAGGGTAGTTTCTTTTGGAGAAAGTGCTTGTTGCAAGGCTGTTTGTTTTGTAAAGATAACCCTGTGGCCATTCCCTAGATGGACATTCATATGAATGATGGCTGGGTGCCTCTCATGAATGAGAAAATTGAAACTGTGCCAAAAAGCCTCATTGGTACTGATGTGTCTTCTTTTGTCACACTGTGCAACTGCGTCCTTTTTACTTATCTACTGATTGCCATTCAGCATAAGCATGCATGTTGCAACATCTAAACTTTTGTTTATATATTTGCAAACATACTTAATAGAGTTAACAGAATTGTAGAATTCAACATTGACTTTTGTTACCTGTACTTGTTTTTGCTTTACTGTAGAATACCAATCATCTACATCTACCCTGACTCCTCTTGTGAGAGTGAGAACATTGTTCTTGAAAACTTGTTTGAAAATTAAAATGGAGATTAAATAAAAAAAATGAGTTACATGAATATCTTCACAAGAATGATTGAAATAAATGGCGATTATGGAACGCTTCACACACACACACACACACACACACGGTCTGATCAATAAGTATCCGGACTGTTGCCATAGTAAAGAAGCATGCAGAGTGAAGCCACTTGGTACACATTGTCCTTGAACTCTGTTGTGTCTGAGCACTAAATTTTAACGTTCTAGCTCACTTTCACTGTTTACAGCAGTGCTTAGAAGGAAGGTGTGTAGCGTGTGATCATTGACCATAACAGAGAAAATTAAGCAGAGAATCTGCATCAAATTTTGCTAAAAGCTTAGCGATACCTGCTCAGAGGCCTATGTAAAGTTTTCAAAAAGTTTTTTGAAGGAGATCTTGTGCAACTGAAACCCGAATGTCTTTTTGGTCAGCTGAAAGCAGTTTTGGCATAAACTTGGCACACATGCGTCTCATGCCCAAATTTTCAATGATAATGGACTGAACTGAACCACAACTAATCTGCACATCCTCTGATAACTCATGGACAGTGATTCAACAATTTCCCCACACATTTGCACACATATCTGTGATGTTTTTCTCAGTTCTACTGGTTGCAGGTCTCCCAGAACGTTCGTCAATATCAACATTTTTTCAGCTGTCTTGGAAACATCTGACCCACTTGTACACTTGTGTGCAGCTCATACACTCCTCTCCATACACTTTCTGCAACTTTGCATAAGCCTCTGAGCAGGTATCATCATGACAACTTTCTCTGTTATGGTCAATGCAATGATCACACGCTACACACCTTCCTTCCAAGCACTGCTGTAAACAGTGGAAGTGAACTAGAATGTTAAAACTTAGTGCGCATGCACAGCAGAGTTCAAAGTTAATGTTTGCCAAGCAGCTTCACTCTGCATGCTTTAGCTTTGTTACTATAGCAACAGTCCAGATATTTATTGATCAGACCTCGTACATAGAGTATCAAACATCAGATGAAATGGACGTGTGTGTGAGAGAGAGAAAGAGAGAGAAAGAGAGAGAGATGGAGGGGGAGTGAGTGCGAGTGAATGTTTGTGTTGACATGTATACATACATACATAAATAAATAAGCATACATCTTTTGTGTGTGACAGAGAGAGAGAGAGAGAGAATGAGTGCCACTTAGACATCACACTCTCTCTCTCTCTCTCACACACACACACGCACACACACATAGATGTATACAAACGTACATACAAAATACACACATGTGTGTGTGTGACTGACAGCAAATACAGAGCTGAACATGGCGTGCAAAAAGTAAATGAATAAAAAATTTTTACAGAAATTAATGTAGTGTGTGGGTTCAAGTGAAAGAATGCCCATATTTTTTGGGACGCCCCATGTTGAATTGCAAAATTCTAATGTTATATTTGTGTAATAACGAAATCAAACCTGAAGCGTGTGTGTGTGTGTGTGTTTATATTAGAGAGTCACTGTATGTGTGTGTGAGAGAGAGAGAGAGAAGGGGAGAGAGAACATTGCAAACAATGAATGAACTAAACTTGAAATTAAAAAATTGTATAAATAAAAACTTGTTAAAAACAATCTTGTATCGAATATTTAAAGGCACTCGCTCGTATTCAGTCTCAGAGTTGTCATTATTTTCGTTAACTTCTGTGAAAAATTTTTATCCAATCAGAAAACAGGATTTGAAAGCACATATTGTCTTACCAAAGAAAGCTAATAGGTGTACCTGTGTGTGTGTGTGTGTGTGTGTGTGTGTGTGTGTGTGTGCTTATGTATTTATGTGTGTGAAGGAAGCTAATGTGTGTGTGTGTGT
>NC_068991.1:35191825-35220338 GCF_001194135.2 Octopus bimaculoides | reverse complement strand
AAAGGAAGAAATGTAATTTAACACTTACTATTGATTAAAGAAAATGAGAAAGAAAGAAATATAAATGACATTGATTTCTATTAATTTTAAGCTAAATTTAAACAAGATCTGTTGAACTATACGACGCATTTTATGAAATTCATAAAAAAACATGTTTGAAATGGTAAATTAAATAGTATAATATTGTCTGATGCATTTTATGAAATTCATAAAAGTATTATTTGTGTTGTATTGTTGCCAACAAAATTCTAATAGATAAGTAGAAAATAGAGCATCTGAGGTATCATGGATGTTACAATATTTCCTCTTAATGGCTTATTCAACATTGATCTTGTTTTCTTCCTGGAAATTTACGAATTTTATATATACAAATGAAGCAAATAAGAACAACTATGCAAGGCTTTTTTCCCAAGTTTAAAATGCGACATTGTTTTTGTTATCTACATTCCGCACACATAAATACATAGCAAGCACATGTACACATCTGCCTGCCTCTTCCACTTCAACAGGAATGTTTACAGTTGAAATTGACTAAGATAATGGCAGTTCTGGGACAACTTTGAGACTGAATCCGAGTGAATGCCTATTTAAATTTGTGAATTTAGTAAATATTTGGAAATATATGGAAGCAATTCACTCCACCATTTTCACATGAAAAGCAAATACACACACACACAAGCCTATTTTATATAACAGATATGTATACATATTATTTAATAAACACAATATATATTTTTATGAGCTACTAATAGTTTCATCTGATGCAAACATCTCATACAGCATTTTTTAACATGTCTAGTGTCTTCATGTAATCCTTAGGCTATGCCCACATGGCATAACAAGCTAAATTTGGACAATAGGATGAGAGAAAAAAGGAGAAAAGGTGAAGAGGGAGTAGATGTAAAAGGTGGAATGTTGAAAAACTGGAAAACGGAAAAGAAAACAGAAAAAAGAAGGAGGGGAGAATTAGAGTTATGTCCCCTTTGACCATAAAGTCATAAGGCTGAATGAATAGTGGCCTAGAGTCTGCAGTACAACTGCTCAGTTAAGAGAGGGTTATATTTTCCAATTCACCAACAGAAACTTATCCATATGTTTACAACTACTGAAAATTTCAGATCTGGAATTCAGCAGTGCGGTGGAGTTCATAGACCTGAAAAGGATCTGTGTTCTATCAGTTACATGCTGCTTACATTTTTTGATCCGTGGACATATGATATGTGGAGGCGCGATGGTCCAGTGGTTAAGTTAGGGCAGCGAACTGGTGGTCGGAGGATCGCAGTTTTGATTCCAAGACTGGGCATTGTGTGTGTTTATTGAGCGAAAACACCTAAATCTCCATGAGGCTCTGGCAGGGGGTGGTGGCGACCCCTGTTGTACTCTTTCGCCACAACTTTCTCTCACTCTTTCTTCCTGTTTCTTGAGTAATGCTGTGATGGACTGGCGTCCTGTCCAGCTGGGAGAGAACACATACGCCATAGAAACCAGGCCCATGAGCCTGGCTAGGCTTGAAAAGGGTGCATAAATAAAAATAACATGATATGGACTTTGTGATTGTTTTCTGCTTTATTGTATGTGGTGTGGCATTAGACTTCAAACCCCATACGTGGCTAGTCAACTTAGTGGCCTTACTTTTGTCCCTGAGCTAGAAGGAAGATATTTGGTTAGCATAGCGATTTCTGAAATGGCCTTCACTCCTGTATCTCTTATTTTCGGTTATGTTATCATCTAGCGTTGCTGTAACTTCTGTCTCATATATGATGGATTTAATTATTCATTCCTTGTCAATTGGACCAATTCCTGGGTTTTGACAGTTACAACTGGGGGTAGACTCTTGGTGGTGTTTGCATGTGATGCTTTTCCTATTGGGGCAGCAGCTATATGAAAATTTAATATTGTTGAATATTTTTCTGTACCTGTGATTTTCTGGAAAATGTTTGTCTAAGGAAAGACAGGAATCTTTCACCTGTGTTGGTTTTAACACATGGTGTTTTTGGTATGTGTAACCAAAAAAAAAAACTAAATTTTTTTTCTATTGAGATATATCTACTGAAAGACAACTTCTGATTAGCTATTACACTTCAAAACCAAACATTCACAACATTTGTTCGATTGATTCAATGGAGCGTCCTCAAAGTCCTTTCAGCTTGTATCACTTGGGCTGATCAATTGACCTGGGTGTCCTAAGAGGGTTAATGGAAATGGATAGTGGGGGGGGGGGGATTATTCTTCTAGGTCTATTTTTATTGTTTGTATTATTATTAGAGGGATTATATATTAATTCATCATTAAAGCCACTATTGGCTAGGGCATTGTAGTAGGGGGCTGCCTTGAAAATTTCTTTAGAGGAAGAGAGGCTAGATACTCTGTTACTAATGTTAGCTATCAAGTTTTTAAATATTATGGGGGAAGGATGTTGACAAAACTGTTTGTGTATACAGGAAAGTTTCTCAAGCTTTTGGTAAGGTTTATAAGAGGAGTTTAAGTCTAGGGAAACGTCTAAAAGATCAACTTTAGTGGCAACAGTGATTTTAAGGCCTAATTGACTGAAGGTAGAAGTAAGCTGTTTCCTAAATTTATCAAGGGTGTGACAGCCATAGGAAAAACCCAATCCATCATCTCAGTATTGACCAACATTGTGGGATGGGTACTAGGAGCTCAATCTGTTCAATACAAAAGAGACCTTCAAGATCATAGACGTTAGCACTGTCGTATGATCCCATTGATACATCAAACAACTCATCATTATCGGACTTTTTCACTACACTGAGCCCTAACTAAACAGGACTGCTTTTGTTGCATGCATGATAGAGTCTAGGTCTACAGGATTTATATCAACATGATTCAGCAAACTCGATGGCTTTATCAAGCACTGATTTTGATATGGAGGGATAAAAATTTATAATATTGAACTGAGTAATACTAAGCCTATGCTTATTCTTAATGTTCTTTAACCAGTCTATTACAGTAAAACAATAATCCCATTGTTCTAGCCAGATGGTCACTCTAATTTTATTATTAATGTTTTTTGGTATTTTTTAGCTACTAGCCCAATTTCAGTCCTCACTGGGTGTAATAATCTACAAGTAGGTTTATGATCATTTAAAGTAATAAAAGCTTCCGTTTTTTGCTAATCATTCTAAACTATCATTGATTTTACTACGTTTAGTGAGGAATGTAGCCTCATCATTAATATTGTATCTGTTTATGTTAGTGTTCTTATATTTTGTGGAAATGGTGTCATTTAACAACTTATTATATAGATCATTAGTAACTTCATACAGATTGTTGGTCTAATCAGAAAATACAACTTCTTTTTGGAGCTTCTAAAGTTTCTAATATCAGATTTCAGCTTAGTTTGAAAGGAGTTATGGTACTTGTGGAATCTGATATTGGTAACTAAATCATGGATTGACAACTACATTTTGTCCAAACATCCAAAAGTCTCACCACTTAGACAAATACAAGAGTATGTCCTCATGAATGAAACATTACCCATACTAAATAGGAAATACATATAGAAGGTAGAGATACCTCAATGCCAAAAATACCACCCACACAGTGTACATATATAGGTACATTTGTAAGTAGGTAGTCAAGTAAGTAAATAGGTAGTTAGTTAGATAGGTAAGTAGATAAGTTTTAGGTGGTTAGGTTAGATATATAAATTATTAGTTAGTTAATTATGTAGGTAGGAAGATAGGTGATAAGATAGGCAAGCAAATAGGTAGGTAGATAAGTAGGTAGATAAATAAGTAGATAGATAGGTAGGTAGTACATAGGTAGTATGGACTGACACATACACATACACAGACACAGAAACACATGACCATACACTCACACACATACAGACATATAAAGGCACACATGCATACACATACAAACTCATATGCATAGACACACTCAAGCAACACACACAAGGAAGCAAATGTACACACAAAAACACACATATACATACATACATACACAAATGCATACAGACACATGAATACACAGAAGAATACATACATGCATACTTACATACATATGCAAGTACAAGTACACACTGGCATGTATACCCATGCACATAACAAGGTCTTAAGCAGACAAACACAGCCTCTGTAATGGACTAAGATGAAAGTCATTGAAAAAGTTGCACGTAGCAACGAAAGACCTTTGACAAACAAAAACAAAACAAATGACTTACATTTAACCAAATTAAACAAACAATCGACTAGTTAGTTGGATATTTAATCAATTGGCTAATAATAAAGGAGTGGAATTGAACCAATGTATGTGTTAATAATATTGGCTTAATGAGTCTCCCTAGACATAACAAAATTTGTTTCAGCATACGAATTCACATAAAGAATCTTGCAAATCAGATACAAAAATGAAGTGTGTGTGTGTGTGTGTGTATATATATATATATATATATATATATATATATATATTTACATTATTTACAATTGATGGATATTTGTCCTCATCTTGTTTGTTGTTAACACAATGCTTTGGCTGAGATACAAAATTATTAAAAACAAATGCAAAACTTATCCTATCGAATTTTTAGTTTAAAATAAAATTCTAAACGTTATACTATTTACCAATAAATCAAAGAGAAACATTAAATAATATTATTGAAAATAAATGCAACACTATTCTAATCGAAGTTTTGGTTTAAACTAAAATGTTAAATGTTATACTAATAACTTAACGTTAAATAGGATATCAACTAACAATAAATATCAAGTGAATGAAAATGTAGTTATGAAACACGTGTAGTCATTTTATAATTTTAATAATTATTACTTTGTATTTTATTATAATTCCTTTTAGTGTATTTACTTATTAAATTTTTTTCTATATGTGACTGTGGATTCTCATGGATGGGTTCAGGAATTGTGGTTCTTTTCTCTAAATTTATATATTTAAATATTATATACTTGTTTCAGTCATTTGAGCGTGGTCATGCTGGAGCATCACTTTGAGGGGTTTTAGTCAAACAAATGAAGCTCAGGAGTTATTTTTTCAGACTAGTGCTTATTCAATCAGAGTCTTTTGCTGAACTTCTAAGTCACAGGGATGTAAACACATCAACACTGGTTGTCAAACGGTGATGGATGACAAACAAAGACACACATATATATGATGGGCTTCTTTCAGTTTCTATCAGCCAAATCCACTCACAAGGTTTTGTCTGCCTGAGGCTATAGAAGCAGACACTTGCCCTAAGTGTCACACAGTGGGACTGAACCGGAAACCATGTGGTTGGGAAGCAAGCTTCTTACCATACAGCCATGCCTGTATATTAATATATATATATTAATGTTTGTTTTTTGCTCAGTTACATTAATCTGATGAGTTACTCTATATAGAGTTCAAATTTATTATTCTTACACTTGACAGTGACTTTGAAGTTTTTGCAAGCTAAGCCATCATCAGATTGTGATGCATTAGAATTAGTCTTACCTTTATATAGTCTCTGTTGAGTTATACCACCCTTCTATTATATATATATATATATATATATATATATATATACCTTTTGATTCCATTTGCATGTTTCTCTTACCCAGCATATCCTCCTTTACCACCTCATACTTTGAATTCCTTCCTTATCTCCTAGTTTCTTTTTCAATCAGAACCACTTAGCACTACCTAACCCTTACCTTTGCTACCAACCAATCCATCCCTGTTTTACCCTCATATCTTTCTGCCTACTTCAGTACTCTCCCTCTGCTGCCAATCCACCTTGATTTTTCGAATTCCTCCTTTGCCACTCTATCAGCATCTATAACTAGATTCCATTTTAATGCTTGCCACTCTTTTCTCTCATTGTACCAATTTCCCTTTCTCAGTTTCTATAGCCTCAACCACCCTTTACAATGCTACCAATCCCCTCCTTCTTTCTCTGACTTTCCTATCTCTTCTTGCCCTTCCTTACTTCAGCATCCCCATCCCTACCCCATCTTGATCTGCCTACTCTCTCTGTTGGCCTTCCTCTTCTACTTTTAAATTCCCCTGCATTATGATTTGAAATGTTAGGTACTAATCTCTCTCCACCCTGAAGATGGAAGCCAGATGTACCTAATGTTTATATGTATCCATGACTGGTTGCATTTTCTTGACTTTTTGCAAACTACATTTGCCAACATTATGTAATTCTGAGCCCCCAGAAACAGCTGTTGGACCTGAAATACCAAACCTCCTCCTCTTAGTTTTCTGTCTCTTTGTACTCTGTAAAAGTTAATAACTTTTAAGAAAATCTTTCTTTAAATATATGTGTGATCATCATCATTATCATCATCAAATTACTATCTGTTTACCATACTGGCATGGGTTGGATGGTTTGGCAAGATCTATCAAGCCACAAAGTTGTTATATGCCCCAATATCAGCTTTGGTATGATTTCTATAACTGGATGCCCTTCTTTACATCAACAACATTACAGTGTGTACAGGATGTTTTTTGTGCCACCAGCACTAGTAAGGTTTCCAACTAGTTTGCAAGACAAGAAAGACAAAGAAAGGAAAAGTGAGGTGGGGGAGTATTTGAGAGGAGAGAGAAGAGGCTTTATGCAGGGTATTTGTTGTGGGTAGGGGTTGTAAAAATATTATAGAAGGACAAGTTCAAATATCTTGCTACAGTAAAGATACATGGCTAACCTGCATTGTGTAGTGATGATAGTGATGGGGATTAAGAGAGTGGATTAAGAGAGTGGAAGAAGGGGGTGGGAAGTTAGAGGATGAGGTTAAAGGTGAATGTAGTTATAAGAGTTACAAGAGATGGGGGTAGAAGTTAATGTAATGACGAACAGGAATGGAGGTGTGACTGGTTGGGAAGTATCGGGATTGTGTAGGAAGGAAGGAAAGATAGAAGTGGCTCAGGAATGATCAGTGGCAGATCTACAATATTGGGGCCTTGAAGCTTAAAATATTATGGAGGTGGGGGCTTTACAACCAGCAACAGTAGGGTAACATCCAACAAGAGTCACAGAATTTTCGTGCCCTTGCAAGGAACTCCAGCTTGAGACCCTGATAGCCCAAATAGTGGAGTCCTTAAAAATGAATCTGAAAATGAGCCCTCTTTCCACCAGAAACGAGGTATGGGTAATCACTGATATTTTTGTCGATGTGGTTGTTCCATGACTGATCACTACAAATATTTTCCAGGCTAAGCCTTATACTTTTAGAGTTATGGGGGTTGAAAATTAGGGAAGCGTTATATTCATGCACTATGCATCATTAATATACATACGAAAATTACAAAATAGTCTTTTTTCTCTTTTTGTAGCAACAGTTTTTTCATATGACAGCTTCCTTGCAATGTCCTTTTCTAGAGACAATATACATAAGGAATTTAAGCACTTTTCAGTCATGGTAGATTGAAATTTATTTTTTGCAAAGGAAAGCTTTGAGGAACTCCTTTCTGCTTCACAGCTCATGATAGGCATCATCAAGTACAGTTTATGTGCAGTGGTAATATTAGAGGTCACACTTCAACTAATTGTTGCTCATAAATAAACTGAAGAACTTCTGTGCATTGCATTTTAGATGGTGTGATTTCTTCTGTGTTCCAGGATTTCCTAAGGTGTAAATACTCTTTGAACTGATAACACTCATTTATTAATTTGTGGTCAATATCATCTTTGTAATGCAATATGATAAGTTTGATACTGTTCTCAACAAATTCTAAATTGTTCATCAATCCTGAGAGAAACTTGAACCTTTTTGCAATCTGCTCATTTGGGTCCATCCTCTTGCTTAACTGGATTATCAAGCAGTCATAGACTTGATTTAGAACTTCTATCCTAAATTTTTCAGCCTCTTCCAAGGAAGCCCTATCACTTGTTCCATCTGCAAATTTCTTTGTAACAATGCAGTTGGAAATATCAGAATAATTTGAGATGATATATTCGGATAAACCTTTTGTTACTGTCGCATAGTGTGCAATCTTGTTGGCTGGATTTTCTTGTAGTTCTTTAACAAATGAAAACAAAGATGCTAGCAGAAGGTAACCTTCAAATACATCAGAACCAGGAGTTTGGAATTTCTTACTTGTTTTGTTAAAACACTCCCTAACTTCTTCCCAAACGACTGTTAAAATAGCATATTCCAATTTTACCAATTTGTGGTATAAATTATTTGCATCTCGCTTACATTCAGGCTTCTCTTCTAAGTCTTCAAGCATGTTTGAGAGTTTGTAAAATATCCCTATATCCATTTTTAATTGCCCAAACTGTTTCACAATGTGCAGACCAATTAGTTACACTTAAGCTCTTTAGAGAAAAGGCTAGATTGTCCTGTGTGTTCAAAATCTCTCATCTTTGAGAAGATTCAGAAAAGAAAACATACAGCTGCTGCAAGATACCAAAATAGTCAATAACTTCAGGTACAGGAGACACTGCCTTTTATCAAACAAGGTTGAGTGAATGGCTTGCACATGGTACATAGTCTGCATACCTGTTAATGTTTTTAAGAAGTGCTTGCAGCCCTTTATCCGAGCCCTTCATGTTGGAAGCATTATCATACAACTGACCACGGATATTTTCAAGTGAATATTTATGCTCCCCCAGAAATTATTTTGTTGAACAAGGTCGTGGTTTTTCTATTGGCAAAAATGCTAAAAATCTCTCATAGGGTTTTCTATTATAACAGTATTGAACCATAATTACTAGCTGGTCAACATGTGTTATGTTAGGTGTAGAGTCAACAATAACAGTAGTATTTGATGTTTAGGTTGTTGATCTGATTCACCGCTTCATCTTTCACATGTTTTCCCATGATTTCTATCAATTCTTCAGACACAGATTTGGATAGGTAAGTAATATTTACTTTTTCATTTATACATTTCTCTAAATTTTTATGTAAAAATGGGTCAAACTCCGCAATAAGCTCAATGGCGTCCATGAAATTTCCATTGCTTGTGGAGCCCCACTTTTCCTCATGACCTCTAAATGCTAAACCTCTTTCACTTAAAAACTTAACTGTTACAACTCTTTTTAGTACTTCAAAATAGTTCTGCAGGTTTTTTCTCAACTGTTCCTCAAGTTTTTGATCCACAGTATTTTTATTTGACTTTCGTATTAGCCAGCTCAACATCGCCCTGTTATGTTCCTTGCTATCTTCATGATTTTCTGGAGTTCTGAGTATATTCATCCAATCAGAAAACCCACCTGTTGTAAGTGATATTTGGCACTTAGAAAAGAGTTTGTTCTTTGAGTAAACTAACTAGGATCTCATCACAGTCTGACCATTTTTTAATCCTTTTTTCAAAGTACTTGCTTGAGAAACTTCGATCTTGCTGTTTGTAAATCTTGTAGGATTCAGTATATACATTATCTGGTTTTTTTATTTTGAAAGAAAAACAAAAAAAACTGATGTCTTGCATTAAACAGTTTTGTATGAAATCATTATCAATTGTTACAGGCCAGTTTGCCAGGTCACTGTAATCTTTGAAATCACTAAATTTGCTTCCTGTTTCTGCTCCATCTTTTCTTGAAGTTCTTGACCACTGTGATCATCATCTGCACCAAAAGTGTCAACAGTAGGTTGATTATTGCTAAACAGAGCACTCATGGTTTGTGTACTATCATTGACTTCACTGGTGCTTGCATGGCTTGTTTCAGTTGCAGGTGATGACAAACTTTTACTTATTGTAAAATAGTTTGATAGTTTTTGACATTTAGAAATTTCGTTAGATTTCTCTTCCTTGAGTTGGCATTTCTGGTATCCACTTGAGTACTTTCTTGAAGACATTGCTATTCTTCTTGGGGACTAGACCTCTGTGAAGAAGAAATTGGGGTAATATTTTCATTAACCACAGCGAGACAGAGATTGATCAAGATAGGGGTCCACAACTTAATATATAGTCATAAATGAAGAAGTGTTCATTTTGTACAATGTGATATTCCAACAATTTTTAAAGTAGAAAAAAATGCTTTGCTATTGAACAGCTTGTAAGTCCAAAATTAGGAGGCAAACCCTTTCATTGGTCATTAAATAATGGTGTGAAAATAAGAATTCTTATCTCTACTGTGCTGATGTAGTAGTAGACATATTTCACAATGGGAGAGGCAGGGCCAAAGTTTCCAAAATAAATTCAAGTGAAGCAAATTATCTACGAGTTGTCTGTACATTTATTTTTTATTCTACTCCACACTGGTAGAAACAGCAGGTGAACAACTTGTGACTAGATACTGCGTGTCGAGACTCTGCATAGGAGTATGATATGATGTCCACTAAGACTGCATGGCAAAATACTAAAATACAAAAACTGACAGAATGAAACCATTAAGTTGCTTCAGAATCCTCCTGGATTAGGGTCCCTGAAGCTTAAGTTTCATTAGTTTTATGGTAGATCCGACACTGGGAATGATAGATCAGGAAGTAGGGGATGATGAGCATAGCATAAGAGCAGAGGGAAGGGAGATGTAGGAGTACATAAGGGTAGCTATAGAGAAAGGGAGTGGTAGTAGATACGAGAGAGTTGGAATGGTACCATACAAGAGAGGTATTAAAATGGAGTATGGCAGAGGAGATAATTGGAAAAACAGAAAGGAGATTGTTGAACAAAGTGAGGGAGAAAGTGATAATGAAAACGTAGGACAAAAGTGGAAGCAGAGGCAGCAACTGGTAGTGAAAGGAGTTAGGAGATGCAATATGTATGAAGGAGGAATGGAAGTTGGGGGAGGGGAGGGTAGATAAGATAAGATGTTGGGAATGAGTAGAATGGGTATCAGATCAGGGTCCATCACTGTACAAACCTAAGCAATATTTTTAGGGCCTCATGGAAGGTTTTCTCAAACACAGCAAATTGCCATTCATGTTGATTCTTTCTCATCTCTGTGAGGCTCAGCATCTTGAGATCATCCATCACTACCTCACCACGTCTCACTGGGTTTCCCTCATTCACAAGTTCCATCTACTTTAAGTGACTGGCACTTTTTATGCAGCTCTCCTCATCTATGTGCATCACATGACCAAACAGGTGCAGTCTTCTCTCTTGCACACTACATCAACATTCCTCTTATGTCCATATTTCCTCTCAAAACATTAGTACTATTGTATACACACACTGACATTGCACATCTGAGCATACAAACTTGATTTCTCTCTAGTCTCTGCATGTCTTCAGCATCCATGTCTAACTACCATGTAGCATTACTGCTCATACAAAAGTATCGGACAATCTGTCTTTTATTCTGAAAGGGGGAAACTTTTTGTTGCAAACAGTAACAGCTTTGATTTTTCTTTTTCGTATTCTAGTCACTGTACTTTCAGAGCATCCTCATTAACTGTTAATTAGGTCAACTAAATAACAGATTCTATCTACTACCTCCAGAGAACTTCCTGTGAATTTGAGAAAATCTATTTCTCAGGAGTCTTTCATGCACATCTTCCACATATGAACAGTTTTTTTAACTTTCCTGCAATTCCACTGCACCTTGCAAGTTCATAGCCTGTACTGGGTACACCCTATAGAAATCTAGCCTACACCTTTCCTACGAATTGAGCAGGGCTGTTTACCTGAAGGGAGTTGAGGCCTGTCTGTGTTCCTGCTCACTAGAACTTTGCTCTTTGTTAAATTAACTTCAAAGTCCTTTGATTGCAGCTTTGCTTCCACACCTGAAATTTTTTCTTGTTCTATTACAGATTCTGCTGTGAGAATGAGGTCATCAGCATATAACAGTTCCCAATAGCAACCTGTTATGGCCTGGAGGATGATGATGAACAGGATGGGACTGAAGACTGAGCCCTGGTGAACTTGTGGCTAACACTCAGTTTACTGACAGTACCCCTGTACATGGCTTATGTGGATTTCACAAGCTAGTCATTTTACCCCTAACTTCTGCAGAGATCATCAGACCACAGAGCAAAGGGCTGTTGAAGGCTACGTGTGTGTGTGATTATATATAGGTGCAAGCATGGCTATGTAGTACCTTGGGCATGCACCCTCCACTATAGCCCAGGGCCAACTAAAGCCTTGCAAATAGATTTGGTAGATGGAAACTGAAAGAAGCTTGTTTGTGTGTGCATGTGAATATATATATATTTATATATTCATGTATGTTAGTGGGTACTCTTGTCATAACATCATGTAATGATAGTAAATAGGCATTATCATCATACAAATCAATGTTATTCATTTCCAGACTTCTGTGAAAAATTTGACTGGCAATGGTGAAATATTACCTTAGAAACAGGTGAAGTTTGGCAACAGGATGGGCATTTGGTTGTAGAAACTGTCTCAAGGATTCTATTTGATCTATGCAAGCACATGATGAGATGATCTGCATGTATGTGTTTGTATAAATATATGTCATCATCATTTTAATGTACACTTTTCCATAATTGCACAAGTTGGATGGCATTTGTTAAGGCAGATATTCTATGACTGGATGCCCTTCCTGTTGCCAGCCCTCCTCACCCATTTCCAAGAAAGGTATATTGTATAAACATTTGATAAGAGTCTATTTAAGTTATATTAATATTTTGAATAATGTTGGTTCTGTATAGCAACCAATAGATAAACTCAGACAACCTTTTTTACATTTGCTTTATGAATAGTTGTTTCATCTATGTCAGCAGTGGTATTATTATTATTATTAGTAGTAGTAGTAGTATCATTACTATTAATATTATACAGAAGGGATTATAGTGTTAAGTAGATAAAACCCCAGACAAAATACCTTGCTATATTCAATCCTCCCCCTCCCGCATACATTCCGAGTTCAAATACTGCCATGGTCAACTTCATCTTTTATCCATCTGGAAGTTAATAAAGGTATTTTCTGCGATTAATTATACTGACTAGTGCCTTACCTTCCTCTAAAACTGATATTGAAATAAATTGCCATTATGAAGGTATTAATATAAGTTGACACAAACTTAATTTCACATTGCTATGAAGTCAGTGGTATTGATTTCTCATGGATGAATACTACTAATCAAGTAATTTTTGTTTGCTGTACTCACTGATTAGTTTCATATACCTGGAAAATGGTAATAATATTAGTGACAAAAGTTTATTTATTGGAAGAATAATGAATGTTTTGTGATGTTTTTCACTTTCTCAACAATATTAGCATGTAACATCCCACTTTAACAAGTGCTTCAAGGAAGGCCAGAACTCTAATAGTGATAAAGATCTACTCCTGGCTGCAGGCAAAACTGGATATTTAAGCAGTTTGGCTCCATGATGTGGTACTTTGGGCAAAGTATTCTATTATAGCCTTAGTTTGATCAGTTTCTTGTGAATGATAGGTATTGTGGATATTTACATTAAAAAAAAAGTGAGCGGAGTGCCTGTGTGGTAAGTAGCTCACTTACCAACCACATGGTTCTGGGTTCAGTCCCACTGTGTGGCACCTTGGGAAAGTGTCTTCTACTATAGCCTCGGGCCGACCAAAGCCTTGTGAGTGGATTTGGTAGATGAAAACTGAAAGAAGCCTGTCATATATATGTATGTGTGTGTATATGTTTGTCCCCCCAACATCGCTTGACAACCGATGATGGTGTGTTTACGTCCCCGTAACTTAGCGGTTCGGCAAAAGAGACCAATAGAATAAGCACTAGGCTTACAAAGAATAAGACCTGGGGTTAATTTGCTCGACTAAAGGCGGTGCTCCAGCATGGCCACAGTCAAATGACTGAAACAAATAAAAGAGGAAAAGAGCATATCAGCAAAAGATGTACCTATCGGCAAGAAACTACTAGTAAATCAATGTATTAAAAACAAGATACCTTGTAATTATATCACCCAAGTTGCATAGATACTCCCTTGCCACTCTCGTTGCATCAGTAACAGAGATTAAGCCCACAGGAAACAACAATATTGTCATTGATAAAATGCATGGTATAAAATAAAAAATGAATCATTGTCAGAATACTCTTTTACTTGTTTCAGTCATACTGGAGCACCACCCTAAAGGGTTTTAATTGAAGAAATTGACTCCAGAACTTATTCTTTGTAAGCCTAGTGCTTATTCTATTGGTCTCTTCTGCTGAATTGCTAAGTTATGGGAACATAAACACACCAGTATCAGTTGTCAAGTGATGGCAGGGATACAAACACAGACACTCAAATAAAATATATTTCAGTTGTTGATTGGGAGATGAAGGCACAAGAGCAAAACGGATGAAGGAAAAGAGTGCACAGTGGTTGTTCAAAGTATGAAAGAGAGGGAATGAAGCACAAGAAGATCAAGAGAAGGCTGAGAAATAATGAACCCGTGGAAAACAAGGAAGTGTTGCTTTTTATGTGTGTGATTTGTGGGAGGAAATGTTTGAGACATGCAGGCCTGGTCAGCCATCAGAGAACTCACAGGAATTAACCCCTTGTAAATTGTGATGTGGCTATTGTTCACAAGAGAACATGTGCAACCTGTTGGAGGATTGAAAAGCATGTCAAAAGAATTCATACTGTGGCACCTGTTCCCTCTGTCAGCCAGCACAGCTGTATATTATGCAATAGAATGTGCAAATCTTTGGCTGGGCTCAAGAGTCGTATAAGGGCCTCATTTCAATGATTCTTTCTAGCAATGACTTTGCTCATATACGAGACAGCAGCTACTCTATGATAGGCTTGTTTCAATTTCCATTCAAATCCATTCACAAGGCTTTGGTTGGCCCGAAGCTATAGCAAAAGACACTTGCCCAAGGTGCCACACAGTAGAACTGAACCTGGAACCATGTGGTTGGGAAACAAGATTCATACCACACAGCCATGCCTGCACCTACAAGTCGAGTTTTTTTTTCTGGACTAATATGTTTTATGTTTTTCTTTAGGTATGAGTTTGTGTGGTTTTCTACCAGTGAAGGATTAAATATTTATATGAAAATACAAGGCCTGAGGACAGTTAAGAAGAAAGGATACACCAAAGATTTGGTTAATAGTTCAGGAAAATCTATTCAAACTGAAGAAAGAAGTTTCAATCCTTTGATGTCATCTTTATGTCCTTTAGGTGTTCATTGTAAGAAAATAATACCATTATCATTTTTGAGAATTGTTAAGTAATAATGCTTTTAAATTTTGGCACAAAGTCAGCAAGCTCGGGGGAGGGAATGAGTCAACTAGATCAACACCAGTGCTCAAGTGGTATTTATCTTATTGGTTGTTGAATATTAAGGTAAGTGAACCTCAAAGTAAAATTTCTAAGTTCAATACATGAAAAAAGCATCAGTGAAATGAAACAGAAATACAAACAGTTATAATATTTTAATAAGTTTGATGCCTTGCTTAAACACAACACTAAATCTTGTAAAAGTAAGATAAAACCAATTAAATTGTCACCATTAAATATTGTAGAAAATACTTTTAGTATTGCTTTTTGTTTCTGCCCACTGTATTAACTATTAATATATTTGGTCTACTTCAGCAAAACAGGGAATAATATTTGGTGTTGATGGTAACGGAGATGTAATATTGTGAAATATCTTTTGAAGAGGATTGAGTAATAGAAATTCAACTTGGAACCCAAACTTGTTTGAAAATTCATATTGCCAATAAATAATAATTTCTGAAACAGACATTAAGCTTCAAATATGATGAAAATAGTTTTGTTAAATGAGGGTAGTTATGCTTAAATTACCAGCATAAATGAAATTAAATGGCTTCAAACAAGAATAACAACTGGGTTTTTAGATTTGGTTCACCAAGAATTTGCAACACTGCAGCAATTATCAGTCTTCCATACAATTCCCATTTATCAAATTCAAAGGGGTTGATCGATTTGGGGCCATAGTAGAATACATTTGCCCATTGCCCAAGGTGCTAGGCAGTGGGACTGAACCCCAAATCATGTGATTACAAAGCAAGCTTCTTAACCATACAGTCATGCCTGCCTAAATAGCATTAGTTTCTTTCTCCCAAGTGCGAAGGGTGAAATTTGAACTAATAACATGGAAGTAGTTAACCACTTGAAATCACCCAGGAATATTTTGCCAGCATTGCAACTACCCAATTTCATTTGATTCATTATATCCAACCAAGCTGGTATATACTGATAATTAATTTGTTTTTTTATGTATTCATATTTTTTCTTCATCATAAAGTCCCACAGAATATTCAATGAAAGACTTAAAGCCCACAAATGATTATTATTTTTTTTTTTTACAATATCAAGGTAATAAGATAATATATGGACTCAATAAGTTATATGAAGGTTTTTCAACTTTTTTTTTAAAAAACCAAGTGTCAAAGGGTGCTGTAAAATTCTCATATTCATATGTTGGAGGCTTTGACAAAAATAAAAGTATAAGTTGAAATGTTCTCAAAGAAAAGTAGGGATCACATGACCAGTTCATGCTTTTAGCACATTGTATTTAAAAACGCAATATTTATGTAAATATCTGAAATATAACAAATACATAATCATTTCTGAACAATCCTCATAAAGATAAGTATTTTGTCCCCAAAATAAATATAGTTCAATGCCAAAACTAAACTCACAATGAAACATTGAATAACTTATAAATGAGGCCATTCTTACTGTTCAATAAATAATGATACATTAACATATTCAACCAGTTATATTTTGGTAATATGTTTTATTTATTTGCAGAGGTTTTAACATTTTATTGATTTCCTTCTTTTTCTTTAATACAGAAAATAATAGTATACAGTAAGTTTGCTGAATTGGGAGTGAAATTAAAATCCTTAAAAAACAAAACCTAAAGTAAAATCCAACACATTTGATATATTGCTCCATGGTGAATATCTACCATTTAAAAACTTATCTGGAAGTTTAAACACATAATCACAGAACATATGGTGGACATTTTAGGTTTACAAGAATAATAAGTTGATGATTTCAAATAAAAAGTATAAGTTTTTACAATGAAGAGTGGAAGATAAGGATACTTAAAGATGGCCATGTATATCAGCTATAGTTGTTCTATTAGTTATTTCACAATCTAAACTAAATTAAGTTAATTGTGTATGGATTAGAAATGAAATTAATTAGCAATATATAATTCAATTTGGAAATCATTGTAGAGGAACTACTTAACAAACATTGAAGTTTGTGAAAAGAACTGGTGTCAGTGAAACAACAAAATAGAGAGTAACCAGAAAAAAGAAAATGCAGCAGTTAGTAGTAACAATTTTGTAGTAAGGAAATCAATATCCAAATATTTCTGATAAGTCATTAAAAGAGATACTTTTGAAGTAATTTTCAATGAAAAAACAAACTCTAAAGGGAACTAAATAATAAACAAAAACAAATCAATGAGCCATCTAAATAACTATCCAAGCTTAGGTCAGTAGAGACAATACATGGCATGTTTCTTATTTTGTTACTTTGATATCCAAAATAAAATTGTTTCCACCCAAATTGTGTGAGCAGAAATTGAGAATTTTGATAATATATGTACAGATAAGTGATTGACCACTGCAATAGTAGGTTTATCAAATATGTAAACAGTTTAAAAATTGTCCAAATCTATGCAAAGTAAATCATTTAATAGCAAATTATCAATGGCAGAAAAATAATGAAAAACGAAATTAGACAGAATAATTTAAAAGTGGAGAAAACCAACAAATACAATACAGTGATAATGAATTTGACACACAGCACTTAGAATAATCTTAATAATTATAATAACATGATGAAAGTTTGAGAAATTAATCTGCCATGAGGAGATTCCTCACAGAAAATCAATTTATAACTCTTTCACAAATTCTCCTGTGGACAACTTTTTTCTTACAGATCACCAACTATTTCTTTTCTCATCATTATTTCCACATCTACTTTTCTTCATGAGATGGAGCATGTTAAAAGTTTTCCCTTAGGTCCTGCTTTCAGGTATTTTCTATCTTTAATCTAAACTCTTTAAATGCTAATTTATTTACTATTCCCTAACTTTACCCTGGCCATCAACAGACATCATAGCAGCTGGTCATCCACTTAACATACTTTCTTACTACACATTGCCCCAATCTTATTGCCCTTGAAATCCCAGTCATTTTAATTGATCTGAACTCAGATCCATTTCTTAGTCGTACTGTGAATCATACACATATGCATCTACAAATATATATACACACACACACACACACATATATATATACATTAATACATATAGGTTACAAACAAAGAAAAAGATAAAACACTCGACCCGTTATGAAAGCTAAATGATTTAACAAGTTGATTCAGCTGCATTACTTACAGATGTGAAACGATATCTAGCTCACCAGATGCCAAAAGCCTCTGAAGAGCTAAACATGGTTTTATATTTACAAAACTTCCAAGATGTAAGGCTTAGTCAACCTGTTTGTGTGTGTGTATAAAATTGCAGTTTGACTCAGCTCCACATTAAAGTTTTGTGAGCATAGGACATCCATATCATCAGATTTTAGGAGGCAGTGGAGAGGATTCAAAACAAATTAAAAATGGCAAACAGGTTGAGAATATATAGCCTCCATTGGTGAGATAAGGTCACATGGTTATTTTTGCTATCATACTCTTCCTTACTCATCTGGGGCTCATAATGGCCAACTCTATCTCCATCAGAAACTGCACATATTTCAGCAGTCCTCAGTATCCATCAAAAGTATGCTGCTAATTGAATTGAAGCTGTTGGCCACTAATAACCTGAATGTACCAATCTATGTCTAACTGGTCCACACACAATGGCAGTATATATAATTCTTACTGCTTGCAGAGATTTCATCTGACTATAATTCCTGTCAGTCATACAAACGCATACTTAATTTGACACTATCAAATCATCTATTTCCCATGTGATAGCTGCTATCACTGAAATACTACACCCTACAGAATGATGACAAATGGATACCAACATCTTGTCTGCTCTACCATGTACCAATGTAACAAGCCAAATACAGCTAAAATATCACACTGTGCAGAGTGAAAAGTGATGTCAACATCCTGTCGGCTCCACCATGTGAACCTACCGATAAAATAACTGATGTTGCTATGATAGCAAAAATAGCTAATGGAGGCCTGAATACTCTCACTTAGAAACCATTCTGAATTTCTTTCAAATTCTTTTGACTGTCTCTGAACACCTGATATTGATACCCACAGAACTTAGTTATGTGAAGCTGAGCCAAACTTATTAAAGGCATATAACTCCAACTAAATGTTTTGAATGCTACTTTTTGCTTTGTTCACTCACCTTTGTGTGTGTACACAAGATGGGTCTTGTGAGTGTCTAGTTACCATACATACACATATGTAGTATCTATGTATGTGTATAAACTTCCAACCTAAGTCTTTCTGTAATCCACAATCTTTGAGAAGCTGAGAAAAACTTCTCAGCTCACAAAATTTGTATAAAAATTTCCAATTGCTCCATAAGGACTTCTTAAGCATAATGTAAGATAAAACTAAATTCCACAGTTTGAACTACATCATTTAATGTCCGTTTTCCATGCTGGCATGGGTTGGACGGTTTGACGGGATCTGGCAAGCTACAGGGCTGTGCCAAGCTCCAAATAAATAACAAAATTTATAAAATGTTTATACAAACCACAAAACCTTTTATTTACAGAGGATATAGATGACCACTGTGAAGTATGTTTTATAATTTTGCTCATTCGTTTTCTCATTATTTTTCTGCTTTTGAGATGTAGAAACAAGAATATGCCTGCAAAATGGCCTCTCTTCTTGGAGCCAATCATTTATTCTATGAACTCCAATTCTGTTCAGTTAGTCAATGTTTACAATTTTTATATCAGCATTTCTTTGGCTTTTCTGTTTGTCTCTCCCCATGTATGTATGTATATTATATATATTTCACCTCACATCAATTACTAACTATAGTAATTTTTATTAATGTTCTGAAGTCTATTCTCAACAAAAATCATACCCTTTGAGTTTCCCTTTCACAAACAGTATCTAATACCTAACTCTCAGCTGCCTTCTATGCTTGACTGAGCTATGTGATATTTCTCAATATTAATGTTGTACAACTTGCAAACCCTACCTTCTCCCTGCTGTCATGTCTTTATTTATCCTAAGAGCAGTATTACACTGAAAAAAAAAAAAAAAACTAAAAACCTAAAACCAATATTCAGTTTTATTCACTTAGCGTTTACTAACATAGCTAAGTTTATATAAGATTAATAAATTTCAAACATGTTTTCATTTGATCAATAAATTTAACTACACAATCCTTGTGTTCCAATTTAATAACTGATTGCTATAATATTCTAATGAACTGTTTTTTAAATACACACATATATGTATGTATGCTTAAAATAAAATCAAGTAATTTAATCTAGTTCTATAAAAACAAATTAAGTGAATTAACCAAGTTCAGGTTGAGATGGATAACAATCAGTGGATTGTTATCCATCTCAACCTGAATTACATATATTTATCAACTAATCCTACATATTAGTAACTGAAAACAGCAAAACATCTATTGCAGCCTAATTATATGTTGCAATAGGATGTGAATGAAATTTTTAATATTAAAAATTGTCCTTGAATGAATCTTAAAAAAAAAAAAATATATATATAGAAAAACAACTTGTGACTCAAATTTTATAATAATGAATGTATATGACAGTTGAGTGACAATGGCATTGGTCAACCTACTGAGAGATAGCGTCAGTTCTGTGAGCTTTTATACTACACATTTCAAACAATATTCAAAGTTCAATTCCCTCTAAAATATCATTACTATCATTACTGTGGTACAGACCTCATCTCTCTCCTTGGGAGAGAAAAAAAAAACCTGCATTCCTTTTCTGGGGGAAAATGTCCCAAGTGCTTCAAAAACTAGAACAACAAAACCTTTGAGCAAAAGAAGTGGATGAATGAAAAAATAAAATCATCTCAATGAAGTTCCAGACATTGTTTGGAAGATTGTCAAAGACTGTAGTAAAACAAAACAATAAAATGAGAGAGAAAAGGCGGAAGGGGGGGGGGGAGATGCAAACCAAAACATACAAATACATTATGCAAAAGAATTCAAGGAGAAAACATACAGAATGCAAAGAAAAATTACTATAAAACATAAAAGTAATTTAAGTCACACATACTATCACAGCAAGTCACTGAAAGATTTGTTTATTAAGATTTCCAGCAAAATTAATCAGCAAGAATTGAAATTATGCTACAAGGTGCATTAGGAAAGTTTTATCAAGTGAACTGTTACTGCAAGCCATCAAATTAGAGTAAATTTCATATATGAAGTCTAAATTTCACTAACTTCAAATTTTCCACCCTTCCACACACCAACAGTTTACACTATATATTAATTTTCCTGGATCAGTTAATATAATAATGAAAAACAAAAACGATTATATAATTTATGTTATTGAATATAGGTTACAAATGATAAATTTATATAAAGATGATATTGATAAATGTAATAATCAAAATATATTTCACTGTTGTTATTAATTAGAAAAAACATTTATCATTGAAATTCCTAATAAGGTTTCTAATTTATAATTTAATCTCATTAATATTGACATTGGTATTATTTTACGTGTTAATATAGGTAGGATGGCTTTGCTGGAGCAACTGGTTTGACAGCTGGATGCCCATTTTATCACTAATCACTTTGATATTAGTCTAGCAGAGAGGTAGGCAGAGTTATGTCCCTTGCCCAAAAGTACAACACAATGGCTATCCCTATTCAAGAAAGTGTAAACACTGGTTTTAATACCCTAATTTCATGGTCATTGTGTCAAAATACTTGTAACTAAATTATCAGATATATATATCTTTAAGATTTTTTTTTATTTCAGTGGAAAAAAGTTACTACTATTTGCTGACATTATTTCAAATAAAATATATTAGCAGGTGCTTTGTTAATTTATAAAACTACTTTGAATAGAACTGATAGAAAGTAGACAGAAGTAAAAGCAAACAAATATTGATTGTTTAGCTTTATTTATATGTGCATATGTGTACCTAACACTTACACATAGACACATACATGAATATATGCTTAAGATATTGTTGCAATAATTTATAGTTCAGACAAAACTATCCTACTAGTAAGGCAGCCAGCTGGTATAATAAAAGAATCAAAATATTGATAACTAATGTGATGAACAGGTTTTCTTTACACAATCTCAAGTGCTTCCATATTAATGATTTTTAGTTTATTAATAATACAATTAATAATAATAAATTTTAACCCCATTGTTGTGTCATCTTGTTCCATGCTGGTATGGTAGATTATCAAAATGTATGTACTACAATAGAAACATAATAGCTATGCTGCTACGCTTAACAGAAGCTTTACCTTTAAAAAATGGAGTTAAAATAAAAAGCAGCAATTTAGGTAACAAAATGAAGTAGTATATAGATCTGAGGTGTAAGAGAATTTCAAACTTTAAAAATTTCTTATAAGAAATTTCAGAACTCCACAACTTCAGTTTATGTTTAGAGTTAAACTTTTTAAAACTATATGCCAAATTAAAAAGTTGGGGGAAAAGAGGGGACAAAATTTTCAGTTCCATTAACCAAAAGTTTCTTAGTTCCATTGTGTGGGGCAATAAAGAAATGGAGAAGAATTTAAACGGGTGTAAGGGTGGTAAATTAATGAAATGGATTAAAGACCAGCAGTGGACTATTGAGTTTACATACATATTAGCAGTTTGAACAACAAAAAGAAAGATCCTTGTTGTTTGATGGGGAGGGGTGGCTGTTAGAAGTAGATCATTATTAGCACTCAGAGATGGCAGAATAGTATCCGTCAAATATTTTGCACAGAAATATATATGAATGCAGAATTCTCTTTGGAAATTAATTTCATATTTGGTCATTAAAATGTCAATTTATGTATATTTTGGGAACCTATCTATAGGTTGGTAGATACAAATGTATAATATAGACGTGTGAGTATATGAGTGCAAATCTCTGGGTCTATACAACTTTATCAGCTTGAATTTCTTGGCCTCTACACACAGAGCTGTTGCACTTCTGTGAGAGGCTGGTCCAAAAATCAAAAACTCAAAAATAAAGTCAACCAGTGAAGTTGCTGAAGTCAGTCTTCAAAGTTATAGTAGGTTTCGTTGGTTGAGCACTGAGCTTCATATTCTGTTGGTTTGGTGCCATTTTTTGGGATGTCTGGTTTGCTTTCACTGCAGCTTCCAAACGAGGCTTGAGATCTACAGCAGAACTCATTGCCCTGCGAAAATCTTTTGGGTACAAAGGACCGACTTTCATAAGACGCTGCAATGCATGGTCATGTAAGAGCTTAGATGCTGGTGAACATGACACCAGTATTTTATCACTGAGTAAATATGAAATCAAGATAGGAACAAGTACCAGGATAATATTCACACCTGAAATTTAAAGAACATTTATAAGATTAGATCATTTATAGAAATAATGATATAAATTATAATGAAAACAAGGTGAAAACAGTAACACTTTTGTTCCACAACTACTGCAATGTTTTAGGCTCAACATTTTCATAAAAGAGAATGAAGCAATAATCTGTGTATATTCCTACCAGTTGCTCCCCAAGCTAAAGGACTGGTTATTACCAAGATCCAGTGGTTGAACCCTATATCTCACTTTATCAGTTTAGTGTTAGTCCAAAACTAATGTTTTAATGTTTACAAGGTGGTATCAAAAAGTTCACAGACTAATATATATATATATATATATATATATACATGGCTGTGTGTGCAGTGAGAGCTAGCATTGACCTTTATGAGGCAGTGTACCAAGTGACATCACTGTGTTTACTTCACAAGTTCTGAAATTTGTTCTTGTGTATGTTGTAGTCTGCAATTTTTGTCATGGACAGGAAGTTGGAACAAGGAGCTAACGTGAAAGTTTGCATTAAACTTGGGAAGCCTGCTACAGAGACATTGAGTATGCTTCAGCAAGCTTACGATGACGAGGCAATGGGTTGTACACAATGTTTTGAGTGGCGGCAGAACGTCCCTGGAAGATGAGGAGTGATCTGGAAGACCTGCCACAAGTGTCACCTCTGGAAATATGGTATTGTGCATTGAGAATTCATCTCCCAGGGCCAGACGTCAATCGGGAGTTCTACTGCAATGTTTTCAAGCATTTGAGGGAGGACATTCGGCAAAAAGCAACTGGATATGTGGAGCACGAAGAATTGGATTCTTCACTGAGCTCTCCTCACTCATGAGTTTCTCATCAAAAACAACATGGTATCACTTCTACACCAACCCTATTTGCCAGATATAGCACCTGCGGACTTCCATCTTTTCCCCAAGATGAAAATGCAGCTCAAAGGTCACCGCTTTAACACTGTTGTCAAGATCCAGAGTGAATTGCAAAAGGTCTTCGACTTCCTTATGGAAGACAACTTCCAAGCAGACTCCAAAAGTGGCAGGAATGTTAGAACTGGTGTATTGCTGCACAAGATGACTATTTCAAAGGAGATGATGTTAAAACTTAGGTAAATAAGTTATTTTTTTATTAAACATAACAAGTCTGGGAACTTTTTGATACCACCAAGTAGAATCATAATAAAGTTGTTTATTTAACATCTGCCAGCACTGGAAGTTCAGAAATACAATTTCTGATGACTTAGATCTGGTAATTCAGTTTAGGTCAGGTATGGGGTCATCTGCTATAGTAGTGCATTGCTGCATCCACCATTTGTTGGTATTTGCCTGGGTTATCCCAGGCAACCCTCTGAGCAGTGTTCCAGTCAGTCCCCATCTCTACAAGATACTTCCTCATCCATCATAACCATATGGCCAACCAACACGAGCTGTCACCCCAGTTGAATCCTCAGAGAAAAGAATAAGATACACAAGATCTAACTAACTTAGAAAATTAAGCAACCTGACCAAACACTCTGAGCTGATGCTCAGCAAATGGTAACCAATCATCCTGCAAAGCATCCTGATACCAAAGGAGTACAGGTGACTCCTAAGGGCCCCCGATAGTCTCCAAATTTTGCAACCAGAGTGCAAGGCAGGGAGGACCAGGGACCTGAAGACCCAGACCTTTGTCCCCCAGCTCAGATATCAACTCTCAGGCCAAGTGGTTCTACTTCCTTACTAAGTGAAAGGAGAGCACTCTTTAAGCTATCCACAGACTCAGCAAGAATAACTGCATCATTAGCAAAATCCTAGTTTCACCAATGAGTGCTCCACAACTCAGTTGAGTTACCAATTCTTCAAATATTTAAGTTAGCTGAATGGTAGGAAGGTAGCTAGTGTTTGTAGCATCCATGGAGAGATCATCAAGAAAGGTGGGTCTGCTGCAGTCTACTTCTTGTGGCAGATCGTCTCAATCAGAAGAGATGGCATCGTACTACTTGACTAGAAGATATTTGAGAAAGAAAGTATTGCTAACTGTTCAAATGTGTGTGTATGTGTGTGTGTGTGTGTGTGTGTGTGTGTGTGTGTGTGTGTGTGTGTGTGTGTGTGTGTGTAGCAATAGTTTGAATATTTAATATCTAGATGTTCTCATATAATTTTTATAATACAAGGGAGCAAATGAAGAAACTGGTGTTTATTAAGCTGGCCAGTATAATAAAACTTCTTAAAACCAGTCAAATGATTATAGTTATCTAGTTATTATTTAAATCAATTATTTAAGAATTGTATCATGATCAGATTTTTTACAAGTCATGTTTTGATACTTTGCATATGCTTACATTAGACAAAGTTTGATTCAAATTAAAAGCTATTTAAGAGTTAATTTACTTTGTTTTTATTAATTAAGAGACATTGTATTTAGGCAAGAAGATATATTTTAAAATGTCAAAAAAAAAAACCTAGAAAATTACATCAAATCAAAAACAAACAAATCTTACGTTTCTCATCATCAGCCAAATCTAGTAATGTTTCCAGCATCTTTATAGATTCAAAGATCAGGCTGAGCTCTGTCTCACTTTGAGGCTGTTCATTAGTAATTGAATAAAGATACTCAGTAACTTTGGGAGCTAAGGCATGGATAAATGGTGTGTAAACAACACGGTCTGTATGTTGTAGAATGGAGATAAAAGTCTGAATGCTCTTCAACTGAAGCTGAAAAACAATGGAAGAGAAATTATTTTTCATATAAAACACTATAGAGGAAATTGTAAATACTTGTTATATTTAGCTCATCTACCAACACTATTAGCTATGTACTCACACAATGATTCATGCACTGATATCAGCTAACATTTCTCAGATATATTTACGTAAACAACACAAATATAGAAGCACTGAGAAATATAAATATACACAGGACTTAGATTCTCTCAAATGCCCAAGAGGCTCTCTTGAGGTTAGCAATGGTGGAGGATGTTCTGAAAGTATTGTTTCTAGAATAAGAATTGGGTGGAGGAAGTTCAGAGAGCTATTACTCTCGCTCAGAGTGAAAGTTAGACTATATGATGCTTGTGTGAAAATGGCTGTACTCCATGGTAGTGAGACATGAGCTCTGAATGCGGAAGATGTGTAGACTAGAGAGGAATGAAGGTAGTATGCTCTGTTGGATGTGCAATATCAGTGCATATGTACGACAAAGTGAAAATTATTGAGAGAAAAGTTGGGTATAAGTGGAAGCAAATGCTGGATGCAAACGAGAAGATGATGTTGGTTTGGCCATGTGATGCTTATGAATGAGGACAGCTGCATAATGAAGCGCTGATCACTGAAAGTGGATGGTACCCACAAAAGAGGGAAAACCAGGAAGACACGGGATGGAGTGAAGAGGACTAATCTCAGGATGCTGGGCCTCATGGATGAAATGACAATGTTTGGCTATATGAAGTTCTTGAGAAGACCCACCCATGTCAGCGAAACTGAATTCTAGAAGTGCTGTGTCCCACCCACACTTAACGAGAAAATTTCTCACACACTCTACCACAACAAACCAAACTAAATCTCTTCTCTTCTCTTCCTCACATTTCCACTCATGTACTAGGCTTACCTCCCACTCCCCAATCCTGTCCTCTTGGCCCTGTACCACTGTATCATTGCTTTCCACTAGCTTCCGACCTGTGTGTTCCACCCACACCCTATCTCACTGAATCATTGCGTATGCCCTGCACTTCACCACCATCTCTATCCTGCTGTTTCCCATTCTCCCTCTCCTTCTCCTGCACTTTCCTCAGGTTGTGTAACCCTGTATTTCCTTTGCAGCAGTGCACTTGCTTCTGTCTTCATTCCTGATCTCTCTCTCTTTTCGGCCGGGTAACTTTGTACCTCCCCTACAGCAAGACACCTGTTTCTGTCTCTCTGCCTCACTATGACCTTTCATCATCTGACACAAGATCACCTCCTCCAATGCCCCCTCCCCTCTCAAAAGAGGTTTTTGGTCGTCTTGCAAGTACTTGATGACCCTGTCAGTGCGGGTGCCACTTATAAGCACCCAGTCCACACTGTAAAGTGGCTGGCATTTGGAAGGGCATCCAGCTGTAAAAACTTTGCCAAAACTGACCTTGCTTGTGCCACATAAAAAGCACTAAGTCCACTCTGCTTAGTGGTTGGTATTAGGAAGGGCATCCAGCTGATTAAAATCCTACCAAAACAGTTACAGAAGTCTGGTGCAGGCTTCTGTCAAGCCAGCTCTTGTCAAACCGTTCCACCCATGCCAGCATGGAAGGTGGATGTTAAATGATGATGAGGATGAACTTCAATTAACTATGTATCTGAGATGTGAATCCAGCTATAAAAAATAGTTGGGTTAAATACATTGGGTTAAAAAACTTTTGAATGGAAAAAGGTGGAAAGTCACCTGTGGAATCTGAACAATGGACTTATTGTATTCTTGACAATTGTGATAAAGTAACAACTGAGTGATTTTCAACGATACACATTAGATGCTTTAACCTTACCAACAAAGAAAGTAAGCTTGTTTACATTTAGAATGTAAATATAGAAGCATCGAGAAATTTGTAAATAAGTCTTCTATGAGCTATTATTTATAAATGGATTCACATTTGAGATACATTTCTTTCACATATGATATTAAAATGTTACATCATTTTCATTGTGAATATTCAATAAACTCCAGTGTAAGATATCATTAATATAAATAGATCACACAATAGAATAAATTTCATGCAAAGAGAGAGTTGTCTAAGAAGGAAATAAAAAGAATGACAGTAGACATAGCAGACAGAAGGTATTGTCAGTGAGCATACAAACATGCACAAATATAAACATGTGTGTGTGTGTGTGTGTGTGTGTGTATATATATATAGTTTGCCGCTTGTTTATATTTGTGTATGTGTTTGTATGCTCACTGACATTACCTTCTTATGTCTGCTACCATTCTTTCTATTTTCTTCTCAGACATGTGTTACTTTTCTCTCTCTCTCTCTGTCACACACACACACACAAAATTTACACCAAACAAACATATATAGCAAGCACATACACGAAGAGAAGCATATATAGCAAACATATACAAAAGTATAATCATGTACAGCAAATAAATATATATAAATATATATATATATTGAAAAAAAGTCGTCAGAATTTTGGAATAACTTCTTTCATTTATTTTATACATATATTAATGCTTTCGTTCGTCTTTCGAACTTGTATGTATATATATATATATATATATATATATATAAAATTTATATAAGGGTATTACTATATA
>NC_068991.1:35186886-35189386 GCF_001194135.2 Octopus bimaculoides | reverse complement strand
CAACAAAATTTTATCTGACCAACAACCATTCATTCCTGTTATATGAGGGTGGGCTGAAAAGCTCATAGGCTGACTATGAACTGTGAAATCTTGCACATATTAATTTCAGTACCCCTTATTAATAATTGCATTGTTCCTTTCCAGGTAAACTGATATGTGAATGTTCAAAGAAGATTTCAAAAGTAACTAGAAGTGACTTCTCTTGAAAATCGACAAATTTTGCATAAAGATGTTATGTAAAAGGATTTAGCTCTACAAGGATATTCATGCTGATATGGTTGCTACATTAGGGGATGATGCTCTAGCTTCATCAACAGTGCCAAAGTGGACAGGTGAATTTAGGAGGGGAAGGGAGAGTCCTGAAGTCGAACCAGCATCTGGACATCTTGCAACTGCTACCACTGAGGAAAACATTGATCATGTTCACCACATGGTGGATGACAGATGATTGACTATACATCAAATAGCTATGGCTATTAGCATATTCCATGAAAGAGTTGAGAATATTCTGCACAATGAACTTGGCATGATGAAGGTTTCTGCTCAGTGGCTGCCACGTCTTCTGACACTAAATCAGAAGTGCACCAGGCTGATCAAAACATGGGAGAATCTGACGCTGCTTGAAGCAGATCCAACTGGTTTTCTTTGTTTCCTAACCCAGCATGGGTGTTGGGGTCATCACTTTGAGCCAAAAACAAAGAGAAGATACATGCAATAAAAACACTTCTCACCAGTGTGCCAAAGAAGGCCAAGGTTGTTTCATCTGCAGGGAAGGTGATGGCCTCAGTTTTTTGGGATGCAAAGGCATTGTGTTTATTGACTATTTTCAAAAGAGCTACACCATCAATGGAGAGTACTATATCAACTTGCTGAGGCAATCATGAAAGGCTATCAAGATGAAATGCTTAGGAAAATTAATGAAAGGAGTCAAGGAGTCTTGCTTCATTAGGACAATGCTCCAGCATACAAGTCTTTGCTTTCAATGGCTGCTATGCATGACTGTGGCTTTGAACTGGTTGATCACCCTTCCTATTCTTCTGATTTGGTCCCATCTGACTATCATCTGTTCCCAAACATGAAGAAACATTTGACTGGGAAGCAGTATCACAGTCATGATGATGTCATACATGCAGTTAACCTTTTTTTGACCAACAGTATGAAAGCTTCTTCACCAATGAGATCCAAGCACTGCAACAGTGATAGAAGTATACTGCAAGGAGGGCTATGTTGAAAATAAACCTCATTTGGTCGCATCCTATGAGTATCTTGGTCAATCTATGAACTTTTCAGCCGACCCTTGTATAACACAGCCAATGCTATCCTAGACAGGCCAATTTCAATATGTGGATCATACAGTTTTTCCTCCAGTTATTGTGTGAAGCTTGTGTTTTCATGTTTCATATTTCCCTGAACATTATATCAGAACATTAGAACTGCATAGGAAGACAGAGAAAAAAATGCTTACATCCACATTTTTAGAATCCCAAGCTTCTTTGAAAATTTCTAATGAAGGGTTCATCAAATTTGGTACAGCTGTTACTTCTTTTGGACTGGACATGGCAAACACAGCCAGAGTTAGAATAAGAGTACTTTCATCAAGACCAGGTTTGTCGTCTCCTAGAACAAAGAACAAGATATGTTAAAACACTAATGAGAAAAAGTGCAGATGTATTAAAGAACGACTCTAAGAAATGGTTCTCTATCAGTCATGTATAGTTGTATGTAGACATGCATCGTCAGTGATATAATTTAACTAGTATGAAATTAAAATGAAGTTTAAGAGAACAGTTATTTGTTTTTCCAAACTTGAGCTGCAATCCATGATACAATACTAAACTGCTTTATGAAGGAAATGTTAAAAAGGGAAACATAGTTTACCTGGTTGAGAAAAATCTAATATAGTTGCTAAAGAACTCTGTAGCATTTTTAACCAGTCATTAGACACAGTATCTTCTTTGTTAAACTGAGAAGAGCATAGTGTTTTCAAACACTGCAGGCATGATGTGACAATGGCTGGTGATTTCCGTTCAGCTGATCTAGCAGCAGTTTCACGCAAAACACTGGTAATCAGATACAAAATTGTGGGAAGAATAGTCACTGATCCTGGATTGTTAAAGAGAAAGTAAAAAGAAAAGAATGATAGTTCAAAATTAAAATTTTTCTAAGTCACTTGTAACGGAAGTAAAATCATCATCATCATCATCATCGTTTAACGTCCGCTTTCCATGCTAGCATGGGTTGGACGATTTGACTGAGGACTGGTGAAACCGGATGGCAACACCAGGCTCCAGTCCGATTTGGCAGAGTTTCTACAGCTGGATGCCCTTCCTAACGCCAACCACTCAGAGAGTGTAGTGGGTGCTTTTACGTGTCACCCGCACGAAAACGGCCACGCTCGAAATGGTGTCTTTTATGTGCCACCCGCACAAGCCAGTCCAGGGGCACTGGCAACGATCTCGCTCGAAAATCCTACAGGAGCCAGCCAGGCGGTACTGGCAAC
>NC_068991.1:35178884-35186876 GCF_001194135.2 Octopus bimaculoides | reverse complement strand
GTCCGTAGTCATCGCCTCGGTGAGGCCCAATGTACGAAGGTCTTGCCTCACCACCTCAGCCCAGGTCTTCCTGGGCCTACCTCTTCCACGGGTTCCCTCAACTGTTAGGGTGTGGCACTTTTTCACGCAGCTATCCTCCTCCATTCTCACCACATGTCCATACCAGCGCAATCGTCTCTCTTGCACGCCACAACTGATGCTTCTAATGTTCAGCTTTTCTCTCAAGATACTTACACTCTGACGGGTATTCACATTGACATTACACATCCAACGGAGCATACTGCTAAAACACTTCAGACAAATGGTTTACCTGCAGGAGAACACAAGTTTGGTAATTCTGCCATGACCAATACTACGGATGAAATTAACTGACAGGCTTCATCAGTCATCTTGGTAAGGTGGGTTGGAACTTGAAAGCCAGTATTAGCAGCAGTAGGGTTAAGGGCTGGAATCTGGCGCACAAGAACACACAGACAAACTTCTAAGGTAGCATATACTACAGACTTTCCTTTAATAATTTCACCACTTTCTCCTCCTTCTCCTATCACATAGTTGCTGTCAATGGTATCCATTGATTCAGTACTACCATCTTTGCTTGGTGTTTGCACACTATTTTCTATAAAAAAAAAAAAAAAAAAGTTTAAATGATTTTTCTGAAAATAGGATTAATTGGATTAGAACTACTTTCAAAAAGTAAGCTGCAATTATATACAGAAAGCCCATTAATAAAAAAGGTTTAAAGAAAAATGTAGAGTACAAGACTAAATATAGATATGTTATATATGTCCTAACCTCTGTCACTACCTAAATCCTATCCTAAATTTCATTATGCTTCCATGGGTGACTGAGTTTCCTCCAGAACAGCATGTCAATGGTCATGATCTTTTATCTCATTTATCACATGCAACATGTTGAAATCAGTCTTCACCACTTCAACCTAAATCTTTCTCAGCCTCTGCTCTTCCATGAATTCCGATTATTTTGAGTGTATACCACTTCTTTAAACAGCTGCCACCATTCATATGCATCAGATATCTATATCAATGCAGTCATCTCTCTAGCATACCATATCTACTTCTTTCATTCAGTTTTTCTTTGAGCTTATTTGTGTTGTTATTCAGGTACATATAACATTAGACAACCAGAGGAGAATCCTTGCTCCATTTCTTTCTAGTTTTCACAAGTCTTCTACATTCAGAGTCCATGCCTTGTTACCATGTGTTGTCCAGGATGTAGGGGTGAAATTGTGAACTTCATACATATGAATGTATACATATACATCCCCCATTATCTCCCATCCCTATTAACATCCTTCACTTTATCTCTCTTTCAAAATCTTAAACATGTAGCTGTTATCATTGCTTCTGTTGCACTGCTTCCACCAGCACTGTCACACTTCCTTTACTTCCTCCTCTACTACTATTTCACCCGTCACTGTCTGTCCCATCATTCACCAACACTCTGGTCATTCTGTCATTGCTCTCTCTTCTATTTACCCTCTTGGTCACACTGCCTTGAACAAAGGTTACATCGTAGTGTAAAGAGAAGTTTTTAATCCTGTGTTGAGTGTAACACAAACTCACTGTAGCTGGTACCATTAAATGCATACAATATCTCAAAGTGGTTGGTGATCAAATAGAGGCAACATGGGGTCAAGAGGCTCCTTTAAAATACACCCAGTAAAGTGGCTGATGTTAGGAAGAGCATCCAATCATAAAAAGAAAATTAAATGTATGAACCATCTAATCTATGCAAGCATGAGAGATGGATGTTAAAATATGATGATGAGCAAGATATGGACCTCTGACCAATTTAAGAGGACAGTAACTGTTGATAAAAATTCAGACATCCAGCCCCATGATAGCCAGTTCAGCCCTTGCCAGCTTGGAAAGTAGAAGACAGTGATGGTGATGCACAGAGAGAGAACCCATAGAGTTTATACAAGTGATAAGTTTGGAACTAGCAGTTCAGTGTTTAATGCACTCAAATTGACTAAACTTGAAAAAAAAAATCCTAGTAATTATTGGGGGAATAACTTGTGACAAACTACTGTTATGCTCAAGGAAAATTTGTACTTTACAAAATACTATGAGAACTAGCGATACCTTCCTTCCCTAACAACTCAGTCTGGTGAGGTCAGATATATATAATAGAAAACGTTTAACATAGGATTTTTTAAAAATTCCCCAAAGATGAAAAGAATTCAGTTAAAAAACTAACAGTTTAATTTCTTACCTTTAGTTTTTCTCCCTTCACTATCAAGATTCTCATGGCTAGCTTTAATTACTTGTTTTACAACTTCCATGACCAGTAAATGTGTCTGAACATTTTCTCTTGTAAGTAGAATTCTAGAACAAGAAAACATATGATTGAAAAATTATTTGAAGAATAGGTTCAAGCAGGTTACAGAAGAGCCTAAAAAAGAACTATATACACTTAAGGTTCTCAAATGGAGATAGAAAGGAACAAACAATTCATAAAAGTTATCAAAGAGTATTTTTCCATTCAAGCACATCTAATAATACAAATAATTCGACCAGGCATTCATTTAATAATTAATTAATTAAACTGGCTACAACTCTTACACATTACTTATGTCATCATAATTTTATACATAAGCTATGTAAAAAGTTTTCTATTCTGGAAAACAATTGGATTTTTTGAATATCATTGAAGTTTTAAGGCAGTTACCTGTGCATCACATTAAGCAGTTCCTTAGCCAGAATCATGTCTTCTCCAATTTGTTTTCTTGGCCATCTCGTATCCAATAGAATATGCAAAGCTCGCAAACAAGTATTAACAGTTTCCTCAGAAAGCAAAGATGTTGGACAGCAAAGAGACTCCATGCAAATTCCTATAAAAACAAATATTATAGATAAAAATTTATTAAATTTCATCTCTATACTATATTTCAAACTTTGTTTATATATTTTCCCCTTGACAGATGGAATCACTTAAATATATGGTGAATTGAATTGAAATTAGTCAAATGCTTAAATAATGGTTTGTGGCCCAACCAATGTACATTATGTAACATTCCTATCTTTCAATTCAAACCTGAGACAAAACATTACATCAACCCTTCAACAGGAGCTTTTTTAATCTTAAATCCATTTCTTATAACATTTAAGTATTTTAAAATTATATATTAAGAATAAGATTGAAAATTATTTCATAAGGAGACTGGAGAAAGACATTTCTTAATTAAAAAAACACTGCAGCATTTTATCTATCCCTCTTTGCCTTCACTGTCTGTAGTTGATTTTTAGAAAATAACTATGTCTAATTTTTAGACATTTTTGTTTTGACCAGAGTTTTGCTATTGTTCAAAACTTTCCATGATTTTACTGAAACATTTTCTAAAGCATCAACTTCAGTGGTCTGTTAACTGTGTACTTCCAACAAGAATTTTGAGATTTCTTTACATGTCAGAATGAAGTTGGGCCATTGGAGTTATTGCTGTCCTCATTATAATAGTGTTCTCTAATATATAATGTTATGTGGTCAACTCTCTTGATTTTCTGGATAAGACTAAAATGAAGATTTACTGGAGAAGGGGTGTAGAGCTGTGGATAGCTGTATTGAATTTAGAAATGTTGGTTCACACTGATTTTAAAATCTGGATCTTAAATATTCATTGCAAGATTTTACAGAAAATTTGACAATAAATTTTATAGTTTATTTTACTAAGGCTTTGCTGGAGTACTACCTTTGTAAGGAAGTTTTTAATACTTATTTACAAAATAAATAAGAAATTATACAATCAATAATAACAATGAAAACTGTTTTATATTTTAATAGGTAAAGGTATGACTATGTGGTTAAGATGTTTGCTTCCTGACCATGTGGTTTTGAGTTTTGTTCCACTGTATGCACCTTGGGCATATAGCTCTGGGATGATCAAAGCCTTGTGAGTGGATCTGGAAGACAAAAACTGAAAGGAATTTGTCGTATGTGAATGTGTTTGTTTCTCCTTAACTTGACATCACATGACAGTTGTAAATGAGTGTCACTGTCATACAAGCAATGCCATTCATTTCCAATATTCTGAGAAAACATGTTTGGCCATGAGGAAATACTACTGTGCTTGAAAACAGGTGAAGGTTGCAACAGGAGGGACATTTAGCTATAGAAAATCAACCTTGATAAATCCCATCCAACCCCAAAAAAGCTTGTGAAAAAAATCAATATTAAAATGATGATTTTACAGGCAAAATATTTATCATCACCATCATCACCAAGAGCAGCAGCACAATCATTTTTAATTACTTCTTGAGTAATCCTCATGTGAAAATGCATTGTTATTTCAGTTTTGAATATTAATATTAAATAAGCAAAATAAGAATGTAAATACACACCCAATATTAAATATAATCTATCAGCATTGACTTCTTCTGGTTTCATATTGGCTGGCATTGTTGAAGCCAGTGGGACATTTTTGGCTGATTTGTTACTTTCGCCACCAAATTCACGGTTGACACTTAAAAAGCCAGCTTCATTTAACCAAATTGACAGAGCATAAAGAATTGGGGGCCATGACTTTTTGTAATGTATACGAGATGAATCCATGGTTTCTGCTTGGTAGAATGTACCACCTTCTGGAGGAAGTTGGCTGGAATATTCTAAAATAAAAACAAAAATAAACTGGTAGTAATAGATCAATTAGCTGAAAACTTAAACTGATAAGTAATGGGAAACAATGCCAGTATTCCTCTACTACTTCTCTGAAAGTGAATAGCATTTGTACTAAAATAATCAGAACTTAAAACAAGTAGCTCAACAGAATGTTATTTTATAACAATTTTATATCATTTTTGTTTTAAATATGAAATTCTTAGTCTTTTGATTTAAATAGGAAGTTTATTTTTCAAAGCAATAGAGAAATCACTGTTTTTTAAATCATAAAAAACTTTTTAAAAGTTTACCTGGTGGTAAAGAGAGTAATGCATAATCTTTCAAAGCTGACATCCAGTGCTCACTTAAGTTTGATAACTCTGGTTGCACCAAACTGAGTAGGCTCTCAACAGGAAAATCTTGCACATCTAGCTCCTCAGATTTCAAACTGGCATTAACACCTGCCTTTTCTTTGTCACGTTTTACAGCAACAATATAAACCTAGAAATAAGTAAAGAATTTAACATTTAATTTAATATAAAATATACAATAGAATAATTCAATTATTTTGTTCCTAGTACATGTCATCCAAACAATTCTTAATTTTCATACTTCACTTTTTAAAATAACCTTTTCAACAGAATACTAAAGAGAAAACTAAAATAAAATAAATTTTCTTGTGGAAACAATAATCAACACCAATGAAAGATGTATATCCATAAAGAAACAGAACTTTCTAAAAGCAAAAAAAAAAAAATTCTTTATTTAAAATATAATCAGGTTTGTCTCCTTCAGGATAGCTACCATCCTCCTAGTGATACATCACTACAATACTTTAGGAATATGTCCTGAATATGTTTGCAGGGATAGCATGCAATTCTCAAAGAATATTTTCTTCAGTTTCTTATGTTGTCCGAAATTGGTCTCCTTTCAGGGTGAATTTCAACTTTGAGAAACTAATAAAAGGTTACCAGAGCCAAATCCAGTGACCAGGGCTGCTGAGAGTACATCAATTACATGCTTTGCCAAAAATTCATAGATAAGGTGTGTTGTCATAGCTCAGCATCCTGGTTTTGTCTGTGCATGCCTTAAGCCTCTTTCTTTGCATTGCTTTTGTCAAACATCTCAGAATATCAATCAAAACTTTATATTAATCACATCATGTGGAACAATCTGTTGATGACACACTTCACATTTGAACAACTGCAACATGCCATATATATATATATATATATATATATATATATATATATATATATATATATATATATATACTTACTTAGAAATGGATGTGTGGTGTTCAATCAAATAATAATTATATATATAGATATATATATTATTTATATTATTATTTGATTGAACACCATGCATCCATTTCCAAGTAAGTTTATCATAATATTTTTGATGCGATTCTACTCTATATTGTTCTCTTCCCCTATTGTTTTCTCTCTCATCCTCTCTAATTCCTTCTTTTTCTCCCTCTCTCTATCTCTCCTTTACTCTCTCTCATTGCTCACACGTGACCACTGTCCATCTTTCTTTTCCTCATGTGATCATCGTTCTTTTCCTTCAGGGCTGTTGTAAAGACTGCACATATCCTATCTATCTCTCTCTTCTATCTTTTCTCTTGTCAAAGAAAATATTTCTCCAACGTTCACTATTTTACCTTCATCTGGTCTAACGATCCTCCATGTTTGTTTTCATTCGGTTTCCTCGTAGGTCTCCACTGTCCTGTCTTTGTCACCAGCTTTGACCCTCTGCAAATCCCAAATTTTATTTTGGCTTTTGTGGGAGCAACTGCCTTCAAAGACTCATATTGTCGTTCAATGATTGAAATGAGGAGTAGATGGACAGCCGACAACTGATGAAGGGTCATTCTTTATGTTACTTGTCCTGTTTTCCATTTGTTTCTTTTGCTTGTGTATTCCATTTATATATTTTATATATATATATTATAACTATATATATAATATAACTATATATTATAACTATATATATAATATAACTATATATATATATATATTATAACTATATATATATAATATAACTATATATATATAATATAACTATATATATATAATATAACTATATATATAATATATATATATATATATATATATCAATGATTATCCAAGTCACCCTGACTGCCTCTGTGTCTCAACATAGCAGTGCACCCATGTTTTGTCACCTGTAATGACACTCTATAGAAAGATGTTATCAACATTATAAGAAAAAGCTCTAGCTTCCATTTCCTTTTTGCTCCTTTGTTAGCAGACATGGTACAAATTTTGTAACAAGACAATGTATTGTTTTCCGAATTTACAATCATTTTTAGTGGATGTTCATCCTGTTTTGAAATGCTGACACTACACATGGCTTAAACAGGTCCCTCTATTGTGATCCAATTGAGACAGCACAAAGGTTTTTTCCAACTCTAAAATAAAATTTCACAGAAACACATGACAAATGACTAACAAACCTCTAAATGTAAAATAAACATATGCTTTCTCTAGCATATGTAGATTAATGATTATGTGATGTGGCATGTTGATCTCATTTTATTATCATTGAGTTCTAATTTTAAAGAGCTCGATTTTGCCTTTCACCCATTCAGGGTCATTAAAATAAATATCAGCCAAGCACTGGGGTCAATGTAAATGACTAGCTACTGCCCACAAAATTTCAGGCCTTTTGCCTATAGAGGAAAGAATTATTATTAGTATATTTGTTTATTTAGTTTGAGAAAGAGAAGTAGTGCTCATAGATAATACAGAGACTAATGGACTTGGAAGTTTCAGCTAGTTCAATTAATGTACAGTTTGCAGTTCAATAATTAGGATTTCAAAAGGATGTACTTTTTGGGAGATATAATTAACAACACAAATTGTATATTGTGGGGAACAAAGTAGTACAAGGGAAGGAAGAGATAAGAAGAGAGGTTCACAGGCAGCAAGTTCAGATATTAATGTAGCAACAAAAGAAATATTTCATACTAGCAGAAATACCCGGCTTTGCCTGGGTTAAAGAGAATAATGAAATCTAAAAACGCCGTCTAGACTACGCAACCCTCAACTGTTAGTAGCTACGATACCATATTTCTACATTAATAACTCTCCAATCCATGCCAGCATGGAACATAGGCATTAAGTGGAATGCCAGTCTCTCATCTAGGAGGGCCTTGAAATCAATGTTACCAACTGGGGACTATGTGTGTCGTAGTGATAATAAAAAGACTCAAAGGAGGTCTGCAACGAAATAATTTTACTCAACACTTTGCAAGTGAATCAGTGGAGGCAAAGATGCATCTCATTTACTTGACAATTTATGCACCACATTGCAGAAATCACAATGAAAGTATATCTGAAAGGGTAGTCTTAC
>NC_068991.1:35174914-35178413 GCF_001194135.2 Octopus bimaculoides | reverse complement strand
CTCTCTCTGAAAGTATCTGTCATTACAGTATCGAAATGTGATTGTTTCAGTTAGTAGAATAGTTTCATTTTTAAAGTGAAAGTATTTGACATGAGTGTTTTTGTTTCACTTTTGACACGTAATACTTAAATAGTGGAGGAGATATTATGTTGCTGTGGGCTCGAACTCTGGAAGAAGTTAAAATTTTTTTTGACTAAAACACAACTGGAACCCTAAGTAAGGCATCTGTAAAATTTGAATGAAATTGGTTGCGTAGTTCTCGAGTTTTAGGGATTCACACAGACAGACAGACAGACAGACAGACAGACAGACACACATTCTCATTTTTATATATATAGATTTACTGGTGTGCCGTTTGTATCAACTGGTGTACAAGTTAATGTAAAATGTTGGTAAAAAAAGATTCATTAGTCAGGTGGGCAGATCAACTCTACTTTAGTACTAGTGGGGAGTATATTTGAACTTTGATTAGATGTTATTCTTCAAAGTTGAAGAACTTCTTAAACCTGAAGAGGAAACCAACGTTTGTAGGGAGTGTGTGAAATTAAACAGAAATGGTAGAAAAAGAGAAATGGTAAAGTGATAGCTTACTTCAGCCCAAGCTTTAAGAACAGACAATTTTTCCATTGTTGATGCACTTTCATTATAGAGCAAGGGAGTAAATTTGCCAGTTTTTAGTTTGGCAAGTGAGGATACAAGTAGCTGATGAACACGTCTTAAATCATTCAAATCCCGTGCCACACCGCTGCCAATCCAAGTACTGCACACCTGTAAAAAGGAAAACACAGGTAAACATTAAATTACATGGAAGTATACATTTTTTGTAATGAGAATCACATTATTCAAAAAAAAATTTTAAAGATAAATACAGATAAATAAAAGATAAAAACAGATTTTCATAAAAAAAAAATCACTTTAAATATTTCCAATAATTTCTCAGTGAGTAGCAGCAAAAATGTGATATATTAACCTTTCAATAAATTGTGGGACAAAAATACTAAAACAAGTTACAGAAAAATTGAAGCAGATTCTGAATAAAAACCAGTCAGTAAGTTGTGACTAAAGCTTTTTCAGTACATTATGATACAGAAGCTTTTTCAATAATTTGTAATCCAATTGTGATAGCACAAAAGTCTTTCAATAAGTCAAGACAGAAATAATTTAATTAGAAAAATACTAACCCTACCATCTACCCAGTTGTAGTGTTAAAAAGATGAAAAGAGATACTGTGGAACACCTGTGGAGATGGTATGGTAATTAAAATAACTTCAGTACTCGAATCGTACATTAATCAATCATCAATCATGGAATGATGAATGACAAAAACTGAACTTGCCAGGATTTGAGTTCTTAACAAAAGGAGATTGAACTAACTACTACAAAACATTAAGTTGAAGATTCCATTGATTCTGTAATAAAAACAAGAATATTACCTCACAAGCAGCAGCTGTCACATCAGAAGGTGTTTCAGGAGAGAACGCTGGACGTAAAGCAGCACCAACCTATAACAACAGTAACACAGTGATAGTACATAAACAATATTAAAGTATCATATCAATTACATACAAACGCATAATGAGCAAACAATAGTCCTTGTATTGTTGTTCAACCAACTAAAAATAGCAACCATGTCTCCCTAAAATCACAGCCTTTTGTTAAAAAAACAGAAGGTATGTGGTGGATGATGCAGTCCTGTGGCATTCTGCTTTGATACCCTGCCCCCTCCCCACCTGAATAATCAAAACTGAAGTGTGCTTTATCTGAGACAGTGGCCCTATACTTGTAAGCAAAAGAACAGAGCACTTTTGAATTATATATATATATATATATGATGTATATACATAATATATATATATGATGTACTAGCTTAAAAGCTGTCTGATAGGGCTCTTCATTAGGCATTGGGCCCAACAATGACACTTCACGCATTGAGTACATATCAAATTTTATTAAACTTGATCAATATTTTCAAGCAATGAACAATGTTCTTATTGCAAAGGTGCATGATAAACAACAGTACCACCACAATCGCCGCCACATCTGCCATATACACACCATGCAAACTTCTGATGCCACCACCATCAATACCTTTGACTTCACCACCTTCCCCTCCATCACCACTGTCTTTCACATCACTTACTCTCACTTCATCCTTCACCCCCTCGGCTATCACCACCACCGCCTCTATCACAACTACAGCTCATACTATTACTATCACCCCATTACCATCACAAAAAGGCTAAATGTATGTGTTTGTTCAGTATGTTACTTCAGCCTTTTAGTTCAGTGGTCAGTCCCTCTTTCTCTCTCTCTTATTATTACCCCCACTCCACCATCAACACTACTACTTTTAATAAAAACATCAACTCTCCCTAAATTTCTTTGTCTCACTTTCTCTTTCTCTCTCTGTCTTCGCCATCACAAAACATTAACATAAACTTGTAAAAAATTGCTTACAGTATATTGGCAGTTATGAGAAGTCACATTCATTTCAATGTACCTCCTTCCTCAGTATACATAACCCACACGTTTGTTGTCTTACATTATTTAATGACAATTTAAAAAAACAATTTTTTAATTATCTAAATGAAAAATTCTTGTAGAAAGATGAAAGGAACATTAAATATTTGTCTGCCTGTCAGCTATCTGCAATGAATGAACAAAAAAACCACTGCTGCAGAGCATCACTGATGGCTGATCACAGTTACACAAGAAAAAAAAATCACAGCCAAAATTACAGGTTTTACATCCTGCATAGCATTTTCTTGAGCAAAATATAAACAGCTATCTAGTTGATCTGAAAGAAGTTAAAACTGAAATATGCTACTTCCATAACATTATATATTTATGATAAATATATGGTTTCAGAGTTTATTCCAGCACAATGTTACAATATTGTATTCACATTCACAGACTCATACATTTTCTCCTACAAAATATACTTTAAAATAAGGGTGTGTCTTATACCCCAGCAAATATGGTATATCTGTCTGTCTATCAATCTATATATATACATACATATATGTGTGTGTGTGTGTGTGTGTGTGTATGTGTGTGTATATAAATCTAATTTTCATACTCATCAATAGAGGTAACATCTATGATACCTCATTACTTATATCTTCAAATATCTGTTGTAGCCATTAGTTTTGGTTATATATCTGACATAACTCACATCTCTTTCTCACACAGATAAAAATATGAATCTCCTAGCTTCAATTTTCCTGCTATATTATTTCTCAAGTTCTTTGTATTATGGCTTTTACTTCCTGCACTGAAGAGGATGTTGATATGTAATTAATTTAATTTAATCATGAATTTACATTATAATTATTATTATATCTCCTTATGAAACGATCGTCTGTAAGAATTAAACTTCTTATATATTTTAACAACCTGTCTCCTCCATTTTGAAATAAATTGATGAGTTTTATGGAACTTCATTCCATAAATTCACCATATTATATATATATATATATATATATATATATATATATAT
>NC_068991.1:35155543-35174753 GCF_001194135.2 Octopus bimaculoides | reverse complement strand
CACCTCCTCAGCTACACTTTGGCATAAATAGTTTGAGATTTGGTTCAGTAGAAAAAAAGTTACATCAAAATATGTCAGACCTCAAGTGGGCAGTAAGGCAGATATTCATCTTCAATTAACATAAATTTTTTAATTTTAAATAAAAAGTATACTTTTCTTAGGCTTAAATGATAGAAAAATGCATGAGGAATTCAGAATCGTTAGTCGCAATGAACAAAAATCAGTAGAAAAACGGTTATAAAGTAAAATGTTATGAAATTTTATGTCAGTAAGTAAAGAAGTAAAAAGTAACGCTTTAGCAATAAGAGCACCCACTACACTCTCTGAGTGGTTGGCGTTAGGAAGAGCATCCAGCTGTAGAAACTCTGCCAAATTAGATTGGAGCCTGGTGTTGCCATCCGGTTTCACCAGTCCTCAGTCAAATCGTCCAACCCATGCTAGCATGGAAAGCGGACGTTAAACGACGATGATGATGAATAACAAATATATTTCTAAAATGAATGTTTACTTTCTAAGGCGGTGAGCAGGCAGAAACGTTAGTGTGCCGGGCAAAATGCTTAGCAGTATTTCATCTGACTTTACGTTTCGAGTTCAAATTTCACTGAGGTCGACTTTGACATACAGATTATTTAATTAATTTTTTTTCTATCTGAACACATTCAAACCTCCGATACTGGTAGAATGTGTCACATAAAACAGGGTTACTCTTAACATTTTTGACAAAATTTTGTATTTTAGAAGCAGTATTTCGTCTGTATTTACATTCTGAGTTCAAATGCTGCTGAGGTCGACTTTGCCTTTCAACCATTTCCGATCTATTCAATTAGATGTACAGATTATCTAATTAATTTTTTTTTAACTAAACACTTTCAAACTTCCGATACTGGTAGAATGTGTCACATAGAACAGGGTTTACTCTTAACGTTTTTGACAAAAGTTTGACTTACTCTCTAACTTCTGGCAATGATATATATATATATACATATTACATATATGTGTAAAAAAATCTCATCATGCTATTGAACCAATGAAAGAGCCTCTACCTGATCGCTTGACATGCTAAAAATAGCAGCCAAAGTATCCCCCTACCTAAATCACACGCCCATTGTATATAATGTCCTAGATTATCCCTAAAAAGACAGTTTGCTGAAGGCTGGAATGTCTTTGATGACAGGTTTGCAGTATCAAGGTTGATTTGAGGCTAAATTACAACATTATGGTAAATTTCTATATTAACACCTAAGAAAAAAAAAAAAAAAAAATTCGATTTTTTGCTCAGAATCAAGTACCCTGATCTCCTAATATGCTACAAATCCCTTATTTTAGTTCAGAAAAAATGAGATCCCCCAATCCCAGAATCATTGGAAATTTTTTTTTCGTTGAATGAATGCCTGTAACCTCCTAATATTGCAAAATTAGGTTACTTAAGGTGAACCTGCTAACTGATGGTTTTGGAGTCTTGTTTATAACTTTTGGTGAGCCATGGTGCAACCAACAACATGATAAAAATCCCTGCCATTAATTTGGTGTGGATGGATAATATCAAATAATTCAATCACAACATATCTTTAAATTAAACATGAAAAAAAATGAAATATCATCATTTACATGGAAAAATTGAAATATTATCTTTCAGTATTTTATAAGGTGAAATCTTAAATTATTGACACATCATTAATTATCTTATAACAGCAATGCCTGGAAAAATCATGGATTACATTGAAAAATGCTAGCATGAAAAGTACAGGACAAGTTACTACACCTGTAAAAGTATAGGACAAGCTATTACTTCTAGTAAAGTAAAGAATAAGAAACTTTTTACTTAAAATATTGCAGCTAAAATTAAAATTTGAATATTAAAACTTATTTTATTATAGTTTACAAATAACACTATACTTATTTAAGTAGAATTTGCTACCTTAAATACAGAATTTACTACCTTAAATACAGAATTTACTACCTTAAATACAGAATTTACTACCTTAAATACAGAATTTACTACCTTAAATACAGAATTTACTACCTTAAATACAGAATTTACTACCTTAAATACAGAAAAAAATGACTAATTAGACAATCTTACAAATTAGCTGAACAGTTTTGTACAATAAATTTAAAAGATGAGAACTGTAAAGAGAGATAAATTAGAAGAACTGGCATTCTTTGCTGCAATGTTTTAAGTAAAAAGTTTCTTATTCTTTACTTTACTAGAAGTAATAGCTTGTCCTATACTTTTACAGGTGTAATAACTTGTCTTGTACTTTTACAGGTGTAATAACTTGTCTTGTACTTTTCCAGGTTTATAATCTTAAGAATATTACTTTTCATGCTCGCATTTTTCCAAGTAATATATATTTATTAGATAATGAACAAAAACAAGAATAAGACAAAATGAGAGGAATGAAGTTTAACAAAGGTATTAGTATAAAACTTGAAAGAAAGAGGAAGAGTGTTTAATGTTTTGGACAGTAAACCTTCATCAGAAAAATAAAAAATAAAAAAAGGGGAAAAAAATAGGAGGAAAGCTGGTAGGAAAGGTAGAAAGTAAGAAAGAAAAATGATTTAGAAGTGGGAATGCAGTCCTATGCAAAGGAGTTGGGAAGAAAGGATGAGATGGTGTGGTGTGCGCATGTATGGGCAGTTATCTTTGTATAGAGTTGGGCATAGGGAGAGATGTATATGTGGTGTGAAGGGCAGTAGGGAAGATATTATTGTATGGGATGGGGAGCAAAAGTCATATTCTGTCATAGAGATCAGTTACCAGACAGATGTGAATGTTTCATCAAAAGTTAGTGAAAGGGAGAACATCTATAGAGAAACTTTCAGTTAAAACATTCCATGACTCCTATGTTTGAGATAACTGGAATGAACATGTGCACACATTTGCATGTGCATGTGGTGCATGCACACACGTAAAAAAAAAACTGTAAAACACATACACACTGATCCCATGAGTGCAAGCTTATCCACACACACATATCCACAAATCCCTATTGACACTTTGTTAGTAACCAGCTCAAATTCTGTGAAGGAAAGTCTTAAATTTTGAAGAAAAATACACACACATAGAGAGTAATACAATGTAGGTAATCCTTTAGTAGATTTTGTTTGCAATGTATAATTTTGTCACAACTCTCAGAGTCTTGCCAAAAAGTCATTAAATGACTAGACATTTTGATGTGTAAATGCTAAAAACTTGGACAAGTGTTTATAATATGTGAAGACTATTTGACAATGACTGATGTATAATGACTATTTTCTTTTCCTCTGAAAAAATTCATTTAAAACGCTGTATAATAGATTATGTTGAAGACTCCTACAGAATGCCATTTGGCACATTTACCAAAGAGAAGAGAGGTGTAGACATGTCTAGGATTATATTCTTATTAATAATTCCAAAAGTATATGTGCATCAATTTTACTTTTCTTTAAAATAATATTTGAAGAAATTACCTGAGCTTGGAATTGTTCAAGGATCACATGTCCAGGAAATTCTGGCTCGGGCACATCAGCAAATCTCAATATAATATCCTGAAAATTTAAGAAGATTTTTTCTATTAATGAAATTAATATAGCAAAAGTTCTTGTTTGATACTAACAAAGATAATTAAACTATAGGTTAATATTACTGAAGTGTATTCAGGTAAATTTTATCACAAAATATAGAAAAGATTAATAAAAAGCCTATTCTGGAAACAATGATAATAATGTAGAAACAGTTAAAAAAATGTTCCTTGAATTACAAAATAGAATTATAGTTGGTTATATAGGAAAATTATATAATAAGATATGGAAGAAATAGATTTTATTAATCCATAGAGAAATCTTGATATAACTGGTTAATATTATATTACACAACATTATATATTATGCGTAAATATCCTGCTGAAGTTGTCATATGTTTAGTGGCTTGAAACAAAATATGTGCTGAGTGAATTCTGAAGTTGTGGAGATTTGGGGGCCATTTAGAGTGTGAAACATATTAGGAAATGGTGTAGGAATATACAATAGGAATAACCAACGGAAAAGTGAGTGTACATTATGTGAATACCAGTGGACATACAGTGAGTGTATGTGAATGGTAGAGACCATTGTAGTAGCAATTAAAAAGATACAATGAGAGTCACAGCATTCACATCTAGAATGATATTGCTACTTCACATACTGACATCTGTATCCAACCCTCCTAGGAAATAGATAGTTTCATACCAATACTTACTCATTCATGTAGTCATCCATAATATGTCTGCCCTCAATTCCCACATTAACAATTTACACTCAGTCTTTCCTTTGCAGAATATCAGTCCTTAGGAATTCCTCCCTTGCCCATGTTTTTTCTGGCAGCCATCAACTGGCAATTACTCATTACTACAAAAGCAAGCTCCTTCCTCATGACCAAACCAATAAACAATAAGTTTAATAAAGAGCCCATACTGTCAAAAGCATTAACTTGACATTAGATTCTGAAATTTTCAAAGTTCAGTTTCTATTAAATATTAATATAGAAATAAATACTGAAGGATGACCTTGAGATGCTGAACCTTTCAGATGAGATGACAAAAGACTGAAATAACTGGCACCTTGCTGTACTCAAGACTCATACCCCATAGCAGAAGTTTTAAGGCCACTCCCACACTGCTGAAGAGGATTGCCTGCAAGAGTCCTATACCAGTGCTATAAAAAAAAAAACGCTCATGCCAGTGCCACATAAAAGTGCTCGTGCAATGCCATGTTAAAAGTACCCAGCACACTGTAAAAGGCTTCCAGCCATAGAAACCAATCCAAATCAGACTAGAACCTGGTGCAGCTCTCCAGTTTGCCAGCTTTGGTAAAACCATCCATTCCATGCTAGCATGGAAAATGGACATCAAATGATGATGATGATGATTTATGATTAATATAGAAATAAACATGGTGTAAATAGTTACCTGAAGAGCAGCTAGACCAGCTAGCCTTAACTGATTACTGTCTGAGGTTGCTGCCATGAAAGCCATTCTCACAAGTTCTGAGAGATGTAATACTAAATAATTACCTACAGATATGAAAAGAAAGCAAATAGATGCATCTTTTTAGTTACAAACATAAATCAAAACAAGATTTTACTAATAGTGTCCATAATGAAATTATATTTGTATCAAATGTTTCACAAACTACAGTAAAACTTACTTTTTCCAGTCTGCTCACGAAATTCTCTTGCTTTCACCAAATCAAACTGACCATCCTGTCCTTCACATGTTGAAATGATTTTTCTAAGACAGTCTGTAGCAAAAACTCTGGTGGGCCATCTAGAAATCAAGACATTTACATCTTTAAAATTGATTAACAGTATGTCTGCTTCACAGAAAGATGCTTGTATAAATCTCCAACAATAAACTCTCATTTGCAGACTTCTGTTTTTGAGATGAATGCTAAATTATTTTGACTTTCAATCCCCAAATGTTATGAAATATATTCTACACATACACAATACCATTTGACTTGTTTTCAGCACAGAACATTGGTGTTTCACACTGGATTACTGGATTTAAATTCTTCCTCAAGCAATTCCCATCACTCATTTTCTTTCTAACTGCAGTATTCTGTGGCTGTAATTAAATGTGAGCAGAACTTCATATTTCACCAGCTTTTTCCTGATGCCACTAATTTTTCTCACTACCCAAAACCATTTGATTTGATATCTGTCTTTCATTCTTAACACTGTCCCTCTTAACTCACATTTTATATTTATTCAACTTCTCCACCACCATATCTCCCACCTTCTCACCTCACTCTTGCAACCTACCCAACCATACATAATTTCTTTCTTTTTTTCTCTCATCCTTTCTCTGCTTAATGTATCATTATTAGTATTTTGCTGCTCTTCACCCTTTTCTGCACTCACTCACCTCCTACTTTCCCCTATCTCTTGCCAACTGATAGGTATCATTGATTACCTGCTACCCTTATCTACCATTCACTACATCTACCCTCAATCCTACCCAATCTCTAGAGTCAGCACCTACTCTTCCCTACTTTCCTTCCAATATCATCTTTCAACATTTGTTCTTTATTCATTATTTTTAACCCCTCACACATTCCCCCATTTCTAACCATCTCTCACTCTTCCCATGCACACATGCAACATCTATCCACTCCCATTCTGTTCTTCTGTCCTTGCTCACTTTGAAAGTACTCTGACACCTTATCAATAGTATTTCATCTCACTTTCCAGCTCAACCTGGTTACTTCCACCCCGCTTTTCAGTTAGAAACCAGTTGTCTTGCCCCACTTCCTTCCTATTTTAACCCCCACCCATCTCCTAGTATAAAACCACTTCTCTCTATATAGCACCACTCAGTTGATAGGGTTCTTAACTTTGCAAGCTGCATAGCCACCTTGCTATTGCTGGTGCAAAAAAAAGAAAAAAGTACCTACTTTTAAGTAGTTGAGTTAGGAAGAACGTTCAGTCATAGGAGTTATGCCAAAGTAGACACTGGAGCACAATGTAGTCCTTGGACATGTCAGATGTTGTGAAACTGTCTAACCCATGTCAGCATGGAATATATGGACCTTGACAGATGATGATGAGGACACAACTCAAAGAAACTAGGAAATTTTATCTAAATTCTGCTTAAATTTTCTCTCAAGTACTTCAAAGCCATTAAGATGGAAAAGTAACAATTATGAAATAAGGTTGGAGACAAGAATGCAACCATTCATTGATGTATACAATAGGAATATCCATCATTTCACAATTCTGTATAAATATAAATTTCATTTAATTTACAGAAGCCCCATTGAAACTATAAATTCCAATTAAACTACACCAGTCTCATTAAAACTACACACAAAAATAAATGAATGAATAAAATTTTGCTTTCCATAATTTCTAACAAAATACAGAGAAAGATGCCAAGATTTCATTTTCGCACCAATATAAACTCTAACAATAAACACTGTTATGCAACAATACTGAGCAAGAAAAATGTTAATTGAAAAACTATATTAAATTGATGTGGGCACAATTTGATTAATGAAATAAAACTTTGTATTTTCTAAGTAATTTTACCCATTAGTTTAGGCACTCAAACTGTTTCAGTGAGTCTAGAAAGGACCTATTTTCGATAAATAATAAAAAGAGAGGCAATCAAAGGAATGCACAGAAGTATAAAAACTATGGCTGTTAGAAACTGTTGAAAGTAAAAACAAAAAATTCTTTAAAATGATAAATGGCTACTTTACAAAATTAAGGAATTATTCTTAAAAGCCAAAAGAATTCTAAACTAATCAATAGATATTGATATTTGATAAATCATCAGTTACCGTTCAAAATCACATTATTCTCATAATTATTACTCATTTATTGATTGTAGTTCGAGAAATCAAGTGTTTCCTTTATTATATTAAAAAGGGAGTTAAGTATGCCTTGGAAAACACACTGTGAGAATGCCCTAAAATATTTACAGATTATCATACTCAACAAATATTATCATCACCATTACCATAAGAGGTAATCAAGCTTTCTGGATAGCTTAATACTTTCCTTTATATTTTATCTCACTTTATATTTCCTGTTGCCATTAGCTATACTTTTGTACTTTTGGTATTCTCAAATTTACAATAATTTTATTTCATTCCATCTTCCTGCAAATATATATCTTTGGTATTCAATGGCAACCTGCAAAATTTTTATAACTCTTTTTAAGGAATAAATTTCCTTAATACTACCTTGCTTCTTGTGAAACATAAACAAAAATAAGTGTTAAAGATCTTACAAGTGAAATGTCAGTTTACCTTGGGGCAACAGATGGATGGGTAATATCAGTTTCAGTTGCTTTCAAAGCAGAATCATCATCTTCTTCATCTTTCTCAGTCAGATAATTTTCCTCAGGAATAGTTTCTTGAATGGTGCTACTAGTATCTAAGGAGTAAATATGAGAAAACATATCAAGTCATTGTCACTCATGCATTAATGCATACAAGAGAACCATAAAATGATTTTATTAGCATAAATATGCTAAAATTTTAACAATTTAACAAGACTGTTAAATTAAATAGATAAACCAAAACATTCATATGAAAATAAAATAACAGGAATCTATAATCAATTAAAACATTTATCAAAGATACTCAGCTGGTAAAAAGGAGTAGTACTTGTAATTCAAAGGGTCAGCCTTGTCACATTCTATGTCACATTGAATCTCCCTAAGAACTGTATTAAGGGTACATGTGTCTGTGGTATGCTCAGCCACTTGTTTGTTAATTTCACAAACAGGCTGTTCTGTTGATTGGATCAACTGGAACCCTCACCATCGTGACCCATGGAGGGCCAGTAAAGATACTCAAAATATTACAAATATTAGTAGATGATCCACTGTTTTATGCCAATACTTTGTATCATTGAAAAATAGGTATATATTCAACAGAGAATTAAGTAAAAGAAGATAAAACAATATTGAAATAAAAGAAACATTTAGCAGATCAAAATATATATTAGTTTTTAACTTTTTTATTTCTTTATACAACATTAGATGCAACAAACCAGACAAAAAATTTTGACAATGAAATAATATGTCCACAATATTTTTAGGGAATTTAACATTTTCATGATAGAGATGCTTGTGAGATCCTCTTGGTATAGTAAACTGACTTTAAACAGCAAAAATCTTTACATCCACAGAATCCTCAACTCTACTGAGAGCAACATACAACTGACCACGAGTTGAACATGTTAGTAGTATTGCAAAGAAAGTAACTTGTTAAAATTGTAACAGAAAAATATTTATGCTTGAATTTTCGTATGTGAAATTTTGTCATACAAATACACAAACACACTTTTACAACTATCATGTGAAATTATGATGAGGGGAAATACACACACAGTTCTCTCACTTCTGCTATACTTCATCTTAACCTTTCACATATCTGCAATCATTCTCAATGCCTTCTCATATCCACCACCATACTCCCACTCACTACAGCCATTCTTATGTACCTCTACATTTTCCTTCCCACCACTCCGATACATTGTGCATCCATCCTCCTTACTGAGCCCCTTCTCTCTCTTTTACCTTAGATAATGGTGTTTCTCAACTATTTCTCCATTCTTGAACATCATTCTTTACATTAACATCTACTCCCATCTTTAATAATCTGTTATTCTTCCTCCAATATCCTTATCTAAGTACCCTTCTCTTTTGTCCACCACCCCTAATCCATAGTCTGTATCCTCTTATACCTTGAGAGTTTGCTCTGGTACTCAATCAGCACTATCTTTATCCTCTTCCCAGCTACTTCCACTCACCTGTGTATAATACCAGGTAGCTATGTATCTCCTCTATAACAAGACATCTGTGCATGTCCTTCAATCATACATTAGTCTCTCAACTCTTGGCATAAAGCCACCTCCCTCCATCAAATACTCCTGCACTGAGTCAAGCAGATTTTTTTATTCTGTTCTTTCTTTTATCTTGTAAATTACTCTGTGACCTCACTAGTGCCAGTGGTATGGAAAAAGCACCCAGTACACAGTGTAAAGTGGTTGGTGCTAGGAAGGGTATCCAGCCATAAAAATCATGCTAAGACTGACATTAGAGCTTGATACAGCTCTGCAGTTTGCAGCATCTTGTCAAACCATCTAACCTATGTTAGCATGGAAAACAGATGTATGATGATGATGAATATATATATATATATATATATATATATATATATATATAATGTATGTGTAGCGGAAGTTTCTCTCTTGGTTGTATATTTGTAAATGCGGACGTAACGGGTAACATCTAGCCTTCGGCTGGCCTTGGACCCTGCTGTGTCTGTCACCCTGATTGGTTGTTATTTGCGCGGCATTTGTCACCAGTTTTATTTCATGCCAGGGTGCATACCAACCAATCGTGACCTTCTGATAAGGTCACGTGAGAGAGTGTTTTCTGATGCTTCTGGAGCCCATTTTTACCTATAAATAGCCTGCTTCATCCACACCAGTTTGTCGCGGCTTCAGACCTTCTGAGGTCTGGTCGTTTGACCACAGAGCTCCAACCAGCCAGTTTCCAGCGACGACATCAACACCACCGTTCAACTGTTTACTGCAAGCTTCGTCGCCAACGTCAACACGACTACTCAACATACACACTGCCAAACAGCTCCCGCACAGGTTCACTCATACTGTTGTGAAATATCTTCACCAAGGTTAACAGAACTCAACCTGCGAGGACTCCTGTATCAAGTAATTGACTCGGCATAGAAGCCTCAACTTCACGACATGTGACTTAGCTTTGCCTCGACGCCACAACCTCTTATATACAGACCTTCAATCCACTGTGTACTTTCACCAAGAATTGGTATTTCCTATCCTTGTATTCAGGACGCTTAACGTCCTTGTTACAGACTCTTTTCTATGCTCTGTATTCTGTTGCATTCACATACACATATTTGTATACTTACGGCTCATTTGTTTACATGACGGCCTGTCTTATATTGTGTTATTATGCCGCATTCACGCACACACAGACACACACTTTAATGCTCTAATAAAACTTTCTCTTTATTCATCTACCGGTTGTGTCTCTCCCTTTTCCTTGTTGGCACTCTTCTCACGACATGTGAGTTCGCTTATATTATTATATTTGTGTCGACCGTGCGACGCGTTAAAAGGAGCCGTTCCATTCGTCACCATTCTCCTTGGTTCGCATGGTCGTTCTACATCATCATCATCATTGTTTAATGTCTGCTTTCCATGCTAGCATGGGTTGGATGATTTGACTGGGGACTGGTGAACCAGATGGCTACACCAGGCTCCAATCTGATTTGGCAGAGTTTCTACAGCTGGATGCCCTTCCTAACGCCAACCACTCCGAGAGTGTAGTGGGTGCTTTTACGTGCCACCGGCATGAAGGCCAGTCAGGAGGTACTGGCAACGGCCACGTTCGAAATGGTGTATTTTACATGCCACCTGCACAAGGGCCAGTCCAGCGGTACTGGCAACGAACTCGCTCGAATGTCTTTTCACGTGCCAGGAAGGTGATGTTGGTAACGGTCACGCTCAAATGGTGCTATTTACGTGCCACCGGCACGAAAGCCAGACAGCTGGTGCTCTGGCAACGATCACGCTTGGATGGTGCTCTTAGTGATTTACTGGTACAAGTGCCATCATGATTATGTATAAAATGGACTTCTTTCTATCTATCAAATCCACTCACAAGTCTTTGGTTGGCCCAGGGCTATAGAAAAAGGCAATTGCACAAGGTGTCATGCAGTGGGTCACATGTGGTTGGGAAGCAAATTCCTCAGCCATGCATTGATGCCTGTGGTGATGTTGCAAATATATTGTATATACATGTATGTAGTACAGCAAACTATTTTACATTTATTTACTCTCAAAAAAATGTTTATTTCTCAATAATTAATACTGTGAATACAGCAAACTCTCAAAAGATTCTTGTGAAGATGGAAAATGCTTTTCAAAAGTCAGATTTGAATTCTTACCAGTTGATGCTGATAAAACCTCTTTGAGAAGCATCAGCCAGCGTGATAGATTTCTAACAGCCAGTGACTGTAGGAGACTGAGGAGTGTGTCTTGGACATCTGAGGTCAGCTTATTGTCCACTTCTGTATCCAGCATGCTGAACAAAGTACCTTCCAGACCACTCTCATACATAGACTTTGATGGATCTTTACTGTTATTTCCTAAATCAAATGTAGATCCAGGCAAAGCAAGAGCAAGTTCACTCACTTCTCGAGCTTCACGTGTCACCAGTTGCCGGAGACAAGCAACAGCAGCACGGCGCAACAAAAGATGAGAACTTGTCAAAATTTCCTGTGGAAAAGAAAAAGACAAGCATTCATTACAATGAAAAAAAAATAACATTGAAATTATGGAATTTAAGGATGTTTATAGACACTTTTCCACAGTAGTAGTAGTAGTGGTATTTAACTGAAGACATTGACAATCAATTTACACTTGTCAACAAAACTGCTATACCCTACTACCATTAGTAAATCTTAGTAGAGGTCACTCTACAGTATGACAAGGCCAGCTAGAAATAACAAATTTCCTCAATTTACATGCAACCATCTAAATACATGTACTGTACAAAAAGACAGGATGGTCACAGGTGGAATGCCCTTTATCAGAAGTATGCTTAATCAGGGCTGATTTGGAGTTAATCAGCAACGGCCTAGATTATGTTACACACACAGTGATATGACGAACGATTCTCAATGATTTAGCATTAAACAACTCAACAATGACATTTATATATAAGAGATGAAATATAACTGAAGGTTCAACTTCATCACTTCTATTACTATTAGTGCTTTAACACAGATTTTTTTTCACACTGCAAAACTCAGAAAGCCAATAACAATGTTCACAAACTTCAGCTGGCACGAAAGGAGTTTTTGTGTGTGAGTGTATGTATGAGTAGGTATGTGTGTGTATGTGAAAGAGAGAGTTTGTGTGTATGTGTGCATGCATGAGTATGGTGTATGAGTGTGTGTGTGTGCATGAGTATATGTGTGTGTGTGAGAGAGAAATAGGAGAGGGGAGGAAGAGAGAGATGGGGAGGAAGAGAGAGATAGAGGAGAAGAGTGAGAGTATGTGTGTATGTGTGTGTGTGTATTCATATCTTCCAATATGTTATAAGGAAAACCATAGAATATTTATGTTAGTGGATGAGGAATTATATTATAATTCAGTCCTGCATCTTTGTGCAGAAAATGATGCGTCTTTCCTTCTTAAAATGATAAGCTATGGTTTGAGACAATTTGGCTACAACTTCTAATGTTCCCTATTGTTTAATTTGAATGACTAGCAAATTAACAATTCAAATAAAATCCTGTATTCCTTACACTAAGATGTGGCACCAAAGTAGTGAGATTAACATGACGAGGTGCAAACATATGAAGTTGCTGCAGACATGCGATGGCTTCAGCTTGAACCAGAGAATCAGGGTGATCTTGCATTACAGCACAACAAATTAGGCAATACAGGCGAGCAACAGCAATTGAAGCCATATTACCTACGAAATAAACAATAAAGACATTCAATATACAGCTACTTGGATCAAATACACAATTTATATAACTCTATAATACCCTGTACATATAATTACTGTATGAACAATGAATTTTTAAAAATTGTATCTCTACATACAACATTCTAATCTAAGATAGAATCTTGTTGCCTTAAAATATCTTAACAAAAGCTATAATTAATATTTTATGTATATAAGAAATAATACAATCATGAATGTAAAAGCTGATTAACAATAATGTAAAAATATTTAGAGCTGTAATGTAAAAAATACTTAATTAATGTAAATCAAACTAAAAAAGACTGATACATAACATAAAAAAAAGTAAAAGTTAAAGCAACTTTCAACAGACATTTTAATAAGTCAAATATTTTCAGGAAATGTTCAAAACTAGAAACAAGAATTTATGAGGTATCAAATTGTTGGAGAGAGTTAGTCTAGATGAGATGCAATTTGGTTTTGTGCCAGGGAGAAGCACCACTGATGCTATATTTCTGGTAAGGCCGTTGTAGGAGAAATACACAGCCAAAGATAAACCTCTCAACCTGACTTTTGTTGACTTGGAGAAAGCCTTTGACAGAGACCTCCAATTCCTTATCTGGAAGCCAATGTGGATAGATGAGTGGTTGGTGAGAGCTGTACAAGCCATGCACAGGGACGCTACCAGTGAGATGAGGGTTGATAACAAGTACAGCGAAGAATTCAGGGTACAAGTAGGGGTTCACCAAGGATTGGTCCTCAGCCCCCTGTTATTCACCATAATCCTGCAGGCAAGGCAATAACAGAGGAATTTAAGACAGGCCACCCCCTGGGAGCTCCTTTATGCTGGTAACCTTGTTCTTATAGCTAAATCACTACCAGAACTAGATAAATTCCAGGTATGGAAGTAAGGTCTAGAATCGAAGGGCCTTAGCATTAACCTAGCAAAAACCAAAGTCTTAGTAAGTAGGAAGGCAGACAAATCACAAATCTCTTCCGGTAGATGGCGCTGCTTGATCTGTAGAAAAGGTGTAGGTAGAAACTCCATAAGATGCACCCAGTGGAAGCTTTGGACACATAAGAGGTGCAGCAATATCAAAGGAAGGTTAACAGGGAAAATAGCTTTTGTATGAGGTAGATGTACAATAAACACCAAAATTTTACAGAAAATAGACTCCGTCAACTGTCAGGGGAGTAAACTAGAGGTAGTAAATAGCTTCCGTTATCTAGGTGACTAAGTTAGTAGCGGAGGTGGATGCTCCAAGAATGTAGCTGGTCAAACTTCAGAGAGCTCTTATCTCTACTGGCAACAAAGGGCTTCTTTCTCAGTGAAAGGCAGACTGTATGATGCCTGTGTGTGAACAGCTATGCTACATGGTGATGAAACATGGGCTGTGACAGCCAAAGAAATGCATAGTCTTGAAAGAAATGAAGCCAGTATGCTTTGCTGGATGTGCAATGTCAGTATGCATGTTTGACAGAGGATAAGCATCTTGAAAGAAAAGTTGGGCATAAGAGGTATCAGATGTGGTGTGCAATAGAGATGACTGTGCTGGTATAGTCATGTCATGCAGATAGATGAGGACAGTTGTGTAACTGTGGAGGGAACCTGTGGTAGAGGTAGACCCAGGAAGACATGGGACGAGATGGTGAAGCATGATCTTTGAACTTTGAGCCTCACAGAGGCAATGGCCAAGACCTTTGGCATTATGTTGTCTTTGAGAAGAAGATCCATCAAGCCAAGTAGAATCACTGTTGTGGCAGAGACTGGTATCACACAAATGTCACTGGTGCCAGTGGCATTGTAAAAGCACCCATTACACTCTTGGAGTGGTTGGTGTTAGGAAGGGCATCCAGCTATAGAAACCATGCTAAATCAGACTGGAGTCTGGTGCAGCCCTGGTCAAACCATCCAACCCATGCCAATATGGACAACAGACACGAAATGATGATGTTGATGATCTTTCACTAGTATCATAGTGAATATGCCAATATTCACTCAATTCTCTATAATACAATCTAGCTACCTGTAAATAGCTATGAACAAGAACTTGGTTCTCTGTCAAAAGCAAAAAGGACACATTTAATTATTTAAAAGATGCCTGGAAGATAAATGGAAACTACTAGTAATAATACAAACATTCTGAGTAGAACTGAAGCCTTGGCAAGCCAAGGTTACAAACTTTATAATGATTCAACTTCAGGTAAAAGTTTTAATGCTAGAAAATTACTTCAGTGTATTCTTACCTGAGTGATACTATGACACCATAAGATACATCCACAATTGGATACATTACTAAGGAAGAATTCCTGAACAACATGCCTTTTAAAGATCTAAGCTGTAAGTTGTTGCTATGATAATTTTCCAAGTTGTTAATCTCATTGGTTGTTAGCAATGAAAAGTTTTTTCAATATTTATTCTACATTGTTGTGTCTATAGCCCAATGAATAAGAATGTTACTAGCCTTAATTTAGAAACAAAGGGACCTAGTTGGCATCTAGTCTGGTATCATATTGAGAGAGAAGAGATTGGATGATGATCACAAATTAAACCAGTGTAGTGTAGAGTGTAGATACAAAATTGAAAGATCTTGCCTGAAAAACAAACTAAGGTACAAGTATAATCTTGCTGATATGTCTTTTACTGTTGAAATTGTTTTGTTTAACTTCCATCAATCAACTTCTGTGTTAACAGGCATTTTAGTTTTTTATTTCACAATGTTTACATAAAATTTTGCAAGAAACTAGTTGATGGCTTTTAAGCTATTCTCCATTTATAAGAAAATTGTTTGGTAAAATTTAGAAAACTAACATTCTTTTTGGAAGACATGGTGTTTACATATAAATTTGCAAAAGGAATACTGATTAAAATAAAAGTCATAAATATTTTATTACCTTGCAGTTCGGGACCAATGGAAGTAATCAATGCTGAAAGACATTTGCCTAAACATTGATGCACGTCAACAGTGGCTGGTGGTACTGTCAGTAAAAGTTGCAGAACCAGAGATAAAGTTGGTTCAACGTAACCACGAAACATTGGTCCACCAGAATCAGCAATTAAAGCTAATGCATGAAGAGCCCAAACCTTGAAAGTAATTTTATTTTAATAAGAAAAATATATTAATGAACTCTTTGAAATAAATGGTGTTAAACTGAAACACAAATATTAAAAAATTTGCATGATGATGAACAAAGGTCACTGTCATACAATAGAGCGACATTTATTTACAATCCTCTATAAAAGCATGTCTGGCCATTGTGTTGTTCATTGTTTGAAGGACCATGAGAAATAATCCATTACTTGCAAACAATTAAGGGTTGGCAACAGGAAAAGCATTTGGCCATAGAAAAATCTGCCTGAAGAAAGTTTTCTCTAACTTCTACAAACATGGAAAAGTGGACATGGTAGTGATTGTGATGAACATGATGGTGATTAGACTTGATAAAATTAAATTCAGAAAAGGAAAAATTAATATTCAATATCTTGTAATTTGAATTACTATTTATTCTTTAAAAACAAAACATTAAAAAACTCATTAAATAAATAAATGAAAAGAAACATCTAAACACTGCCTACCTGGACAACAGGAGAATTGAAGTCTTGAGCAAGTGCCAAGAGGATGCTAACACTTGTATTCAGATGCTGACCGGAACCCATTCCCCCAACATAACGATGAAGACATCCCAGTGCCAAGGAATGGCCAGTTCTACTTACAACATCACGAGCAGATTTTAACCTATATAAATGATATTAGTTCTTCAAATAAGACTACAAAATTTTACAGTTAGCAAATTATTCATGTTCATCATAATATACAAAAACTAACTTTGAAATACATGTGAAAAACTAAATGGTTTTATACACCACCAACAGTATCTGTTCTGATATTTTAGTTAAAGTCTACCATAACTAATCAAACTTAACATTTAATATTGCTTCTTAAAATAAGGCAACAAGCTGGCAGAAATGTTTATATGCCAGACAAAATGCTTTGCGGCTTTTCTTCCAGCTTCAAGGTCTAAGTTCAGATTCTGCTGAGGTCAACTTTGCCTATTATCCTTTCAAGGTCAATACTCCCCCAAACTTTCGGGCTTTGTGCCTATAGCAGCTTCTTAAAATCAAATCATTTCAAGTTGCTAAATGCTACATAAATTCTTAAGTTTATAGACCAGGTAGATTCCATTAAAATCATGGATATAAAATATACACAAAATTATTTGAAACCACTAAAATATTTTCATATTTGTCATTTCTATATGCAGATTTTTGTTTCAACTTTTTGTTGGTGTGATTTTATAGCTGTATACGTATCTTTACTGTTTGGCTGCCACTTTTCAATTTCTTCAATTTTTGTTCCAATTGATTTCATATTTGATGTGTTGATGTAGTTTTGTATGGTAATCATTGACATGTAATTCATTTTTACCATAAATCAATAAATAACGAGTTAATAACTTTTAAAGTTTGAAATTTTGAGTAATTTTAGCCAATTGATAGCCACAGACACATAGGTGCCCGTTTCCATAGTAACAGTCATTTTTCACTTATTGCTTAAAACATATGCAGTATGAGGTGGTTGTGACATGTGCTAAAATAATAGCTAAATAGGCCTTAACTCTTTAGCATTCAGATTACTCTGCCAAATGTAATTTTTATTTATTGACATTGTTATGAATTAACCATGCATTACCTTGTACTATCGAAATTTCAATGATATAATTGTTTATTTTTAGAATGACATTGAAGGGTAGGTGTGAGAGACTGAATCTGGCCAGTTTGAACATAAAAAGGCAGATTATTTCAGCCGGTTATGACCAGTTTAAATGCTAAAGAGTTAAATCATGCACCAATTTTTTTTTGGTTTTTGCATAATTGCATGAATTCCTGAGTGTAGAATCCAAATTCACAAAAATTTCCTGAAAATTCCCAAAAAATAAATAAGTTATGAGGAGTTATACAGCATGCGCAAAGCAAGATTCTGCCAATATTTCATTTGTTTAATGTTGACAACACATGCTGTCATGCACAAAATGACAGCTTCTAAACCTTGCTTTCTGACTTGGTAGAAAATTATCAAACTTTAAACCTCTGTAAATTTTAAAAAAAAAAAATTTCTGGAAAAAGTGAATCAGCCCCTGAGATTCAGAGTGGAAAATTACATCAATACATCAAATTTTAAAATTTTCACTAAACTTTAAAATTTCCACAGATGCAGCCAAACAGAAAAGATCCTTATATACTTTTAAAGATTTCTATTTTTTCTTTTAAATATGGTTGGACTGATTTCTGATAGATGTACCATATTTTGAAGAACAAAAAAACTGACAATGCTGATAAATTACCTAATACCACATACTTGGTGCTTTAAAACATTTAAATTACTAAGCTCATTAGAATATAATTACTCCTAATCTAGTACAAGATGCTTGGTGATGAATTCACCAAACATCTTGTAAAAAGAAAAAGAAAAATCACTATATGCATACCTGTCAAAACTATACTGGGCCATTTCTGCAATAAATCTGCTATCACCCACAACTTGAGCCATCCGTCCAAGTGCTTCACCAGCAGCACAACGTAAAATAGGATTTGAACTTCCCAATGCACCCTTAAAATACAAAATGTTCAAACAGTAAATATTTATGCAGCATGGATAACATTAATAAGCAATAATTTTTGCAAAAAAACAAACTGATTTCTTACCATGATTAAATTAAAAGCAGCTTTTTTGACATCATCAGGTCCCAGACTAGTCTTTGTGTCAGCAAGGTTCTGAAAAGAAAATATTAACAAAGATATAACGAAATGAATTTAGAGCTGAAATATCCTGCAACTCCTATACAGACCAGGGTAGATAAAGCAATCAAGAGTATGAAGACAGGGAAAGCCCCCGGCCCATCAGGAATCACTGCAGAGATGCTCAAAATATCTGGCAGTGTTGGCTACAGCCTAGTCACCCGTATTACGAACCAGGTGATACACGAAGGAGTCATACCCAATGACTGGTGTAGCAGCACCATAGTAAACTGCTACAAAGGTAAAGGTGACGCTTTAGATACTAATAATTACAGAGGCATCAAGCTGTTAGATCAGGTTATGAAAGTTACGGAGAGGGTCATAGCCCAAATAATTAGGGAGCGAATCAATTTAGATGAGATGCAGTTTGGGTTCGTGCCAGGTAAAAGCACCACTGATGCCATATTTCTAGTGAGAC
>NC_068991.1:35151156-35151641 GCF_001194135.2 Octopus bimaculoides | reverse complement strand
CCGTTGCCAGTACCGCCTGACTGGCCTTCATAGGATCTTCGAGCGAGATCGTTGCCAGTGCAACATATTTTAAAAGATGCATAGATCAAATTGGTTGAGTGGATATGCTAATGAACTTCCAGGTAGATGGATTTTGGTGAGTCTTTAAGCAGCATGCTGAAGTCAATTAATTCCTTCCATTTTAAACCAACTTGTGCCCGTGACATGTGTTAGGATTTTTGAGCGAGATCGTTGCCAGTGCCCCTGGACTGGCTCTTGTGCGGGTGGCACATAAAAGACACCATTTAACAAGTTCCTCTCAGTGTGTCAGTTATAAGTGACAGGAGAACGACATGCAAGTTGTATAAACTTCGACAATTGGGACTAAGCTTAGTCAACGTAAAACGAAGAAACAATTTCATAAGGACATTTTCATTCTCCTTCTTGTTGATGGTTTGCTTTTCGCAGTGAGGGCCGGTTGGAGGAGATCTTTGTTGAAATGTGCT
>NC_068991.1:35120582-35151045 GCF_001194135.2 Octopus bimaculoides | reverse complement strand
AAAATGGGAAATTATTAGTACTGTGAAACCTTATAAAATAGGGTATGAAAGATGAAATTATAAATTTCATCTTTCATAGGAATTATGGAGGAATTATACCAAATATTTACTTTAAAAAATAAATGAGTTAACACTAGTCTTAATTGCTTACACAAACAATGCTTTCTTTTTAAAAATTTAATAGAATGTATTAATTTATATAATTTCAATAAAGTTTTCTCTCTAAAGATGCATACAAAGACTATAAGAATGAAGTTCAATTTATAAGATTATATATAATATAACCTAAAAACACTTTAAAAAAAAAATAAGTTAGGAGAATTTAAAATACAACTGACTTCTTTTAATAACCACATGGCTCTTACTGCCTAATAATTATCCACTACTATTATTAATAACCTTCACAAAAATTCAAATATTATAATCAACTCTGAAATCTATCAAAATGCCATGTGACTATAAAGTATCTCGAATCAATCACAAATAAGTATTCTATAAATAACCACTCTCCAACTAGCCAAGAACATTTGCCAACTTAAAAAAAAAAAAATGGTGCTGCTGAATTTTACTCAAACAATCAGTTGAGAAAAACATCTCATTGAAGAATGTCATGGTTTACTACTACCAAGCCTAATTCAAACTAATAGCGGAGCACTGCGTAAACATGCAACAATATACAGTTAGTGCAATCAAAACACGTCAGACAATTATTATGAATAAACTAACTGGAAATAAACAAAGTTTGAATGTTCAAATTCTTCATTCTCCTTATTATCAATATGTATATGACTGTATAAGTGCATGTGTTTGTGTATGTGCATGTGTAATTTGCTAGAATTAGAGTTAGATATTATCAATATGAACATTACCAACACTTAAAAATTACCAAAAGATAACACTGATATAGCTTGATAAGTACTTGGAAGTTTTTTGTAATATTTTTAATTCTCAAAAATTCTATTCTAAATGTATCATATCCAGCAATTATGCAAAATCTTTGAGAAATGATTGAACATGCATTAAATAAATCAAAGTAACTAAAAATAGACCACAATGAAAAATGTAAGTCAAAAAAAGATGTTTTTTTGTTTTCTAAAGTATGACTTCTGGAGTAATTACCTTTAAAGCACACAGAACTGCAGTGAAAATGTTCATTTGAACTGCTTGCTGTCGAGAAGATTTTGCTTGTTTTATACATTCGTTAAAATGTTGCAGCATCTGATAACGGTGTTTGTGGGCTACTTTGTAGAAAACTAGCCCATACAAACGTACTGAACTGTCAATTACAGCCACGCCAAGTGGCAGTGGACCAGGAATAGGAGGATCAGTCTGAAATAGAGTCAAGACAAAAAGGAGTTCTTAAAATTGAAATAACTGGTAATACTTTGCAATTGATAGGGTAATTTATGTCAGCATTAGGTAATTAAGGAAACATGACATAAGAATGGTTAAAATGAAGAACTCAAAACCTTGTTAAAAGCATTGCAATAAACCTTCAGAAAACATGTTATTCCATTTGTTATAATTCTGTAGAAATCAATTCTCTCTAACACTGATTGGGAAATGAGTAAGAAAAAAACAAATTAGGATCTAAAATTTAACGAAATCTGAGAAATAGACAACATTGTAACAGTCTAAGAAATATGCCTTATAGAGCAAAATATAAGTTTGTGATGGGGATGTACTTTCACTTATTAATAACCTCTATAGGAACATCACAAATTTTGATGGTTCTAAAATACAAGGACATAGCTGGATTTAACTCCTAAAGTTCAACAACCACTAACATTGGAACTATCCCTGTATATCATACCCACTTCAAACTCCTGAGATGCCTGTATACAGAGTGTGTACTTAATAATTTGCTTATTTTCCCCTTAATACTGCTTTTGTCAAGAAATCCTATCCTAGTAACGTTTTCCTTCCAACTATCTTCTTTTTCTTCTTTAATCCCTAGGTGGTGACCAGAGGGGGAGGCTGCCTTCTCAAACAACATGCTGCTGGATGACGGACTCTGGTGGTGATGTTATTCCACATTTTCCAATCCATGGCATTGACCTGAGCATGCTCAAGGTCAAGGTGCTGCAACTTTAGGTCTTCCCTAATTTGTTTCACCCATGTCTTCTTTGGTGCACTGCTGCCACAAAAGTTATTGTGGTAGTCTCCTGGTGCTCATCCTGAAGTCATGGCCAAACCACTGTAGCTGGTGCCGCTGGACTTGCACTTCAACGGTTGGCTGCTGCTGGCACTGTTCTCGGATGTTAATTGAGATTTGACTGCACAGAAAGACAACAAGTGTCTGACAAAGCTTGAGCTTGTTCAGGTCTTGTTTGAGGATGGTCCAGGTCTCAGCACTGTAGAGGAGGACAGGCAAACCGATTATCATCATTTTATGTCCGTTTTCTATGCTGCCTTGACATAAAGCTGACAAAGCCAGGAGCCACACCAGGTTCCAGTTGTCTGTTTTGACATGGTTTCTAGAGCTGGATGCCCTTCCTAACAGCAACAACTTTACAGAGCACACTGCATGCTTTTTACATGGCACCAGCACCAGTGCTTTTTACATGGACTCAGCACCAGTGCCTTTTATGTGGCACCACCACTGATAGTCACCAAGTACCTTGCAAGACAAAAACCCCTGACCTGGGAGGGGAAAGGAGTAGTATTTCCATTAACTTAGGTTATAATAATTGTTCTCTGATTACTTGAATGTATAAATCAGGAAAATTAAAGCAATGGGGAAATAAAGCTATTATTACAAGTTCATAAAAAGAAAACGGTAAAAAAAGATATCTAATAATGAAATAATGAGAACTGATTAAGAAACAAACAGATATGGCTGATACAAACCAAGGGAGAAGTAGAACAAGTTTGGTTTGGAAAATAAAATTGATTCAAGAAAACTTAAAATTATAAAAGAGCATTGCTAAAACAAGATAGGCACATGTAAAAAATACTATGAAATATGCTTAAAAGAAGTAATTATAATTAAATATTTTTACTTACTGGTTGTATGCGCGCATAGAGAGATGCTGCATCATGTTCCAATGCACCAGAACCAGATGCACTGTTTGGTTGAAGCTACAATGATAAAGCAGATAAAGAGCTATAACAATTATACTGTTCATATATATACATATTTTGTATATTTGGGGACGGCCCCACCTCCTCCAATTAATCACACATTATATATTCGTTATTCATTTCAGCTTTATTATTATTATTTTACACACCTTATACACACCACAGAAAGACAGAATGGACTAAACAGGATAGGAGGAGACATGTGGGACTGAGAGTCACTGAAGGGGTCACAGGATGTATGATGAATGATTTCAGACAAACAACACTAAAATAAGAACAATAATAAAGCAGAAGTGAATAACAAATATATAGTGAGTGTGATTAATTGGTAAAAAGAAAAAAGACAAAAAAAAGACCACCCCCATATACAGTAATCTCTTAGCATATCTCGGTTTATTATTTAAGCTTATGCCAATTCTCCCCTGGTGTTGTTTTGCATTTATAATAAAATATATACAAATTATAAAAATAGTAATAAAAAAAATACAGTACAGTACTGTTTTTACTTCACAGATTTTCACCTATTGTGGCAGGGTTTTGGAACGTAACACCCGCGATAGTCGAGGGATTACTGTATAACAATATCTGTTTCAACAAACACTTTCACATCAGGAATCTTGCAAAACAAATACATAAACGTGTGTGTGTATCTTCTATCTTTCATTTACCATACACATATATTATATATACATATATATAAGAGAAATTAAGATAAACTCAAGTTTATATTATTAATTCCTGTGTATGTTTTATTATTATAGTTGCTTGGATGAAACATACATAGGAACTAATAATATAAATTTGCATTTATCTTAATTTCTTCTTCATTTGTTCTGTATTTCAATCCCAGAAAGCAGTATGAAAGCAGACTGGAATATGATAATTTACATGGAGCTCTAAACAAAACAGTGGCAGCTGTACATCTATTTGTACACAGAAGATATATATATATGTATATAATATTTTCAATGTCTTGCTAGCCTGGATGAAAAACAATCTCTACACAACAACTTCACTTCGTAAAATTATGTGTCTCCTCCAGAACTTACACTAACATGATCACTGCAAGTATAGAAAAACTGTAACTCACAAGGAGACAGGCTGAAAGACTGAAAAGAATACTATATATATAAAGTTTTCAAAATACTCAAAAGCAGGATTCTAGCTGAAGTGCTCAATAAGACTTGGGTTAGTTTGATGTAATATAATGTAGACCAACTGAATCAAGAATAATTCAAGGTGTGTATATATTGAAATAAAATATACAATTATTACAAGGACACAAGCACATATTTCTGTAAACTAATTAATCTTCAAGAGAATTATCACCTTTGGTAGCCAGAGCATGGGCAATGAAGAGATTGAATTTACTCAATTACTAACACAAATGAAGCCACAAAATGTGACACATTGATATTTGGTTAAAATGTTACAGCATTCTAAATCCCTCACTTGTGTGGATTTATCACTAAAGTGTGTCAACAAATATTGAACAACTTGTACTGGAGTAATTCAATTCAAATATTTTCCAAAATACACCAGGAAAAGTGCAACCCATGCCAGCATGCAAAATATAGTTTTAAAAATGGTGAAAAATTGTGTGTGTGTGTGTGTGTGTGTGTGTGTGTGAGAGAGAGAGAGAGAGAGAGAGAGAGAGAGAGAGAGAGAGAGAGAGAGAGAGAGAGAGAGAGAGAGAGAGAGAAATAATTATATTTAAACATATTGCTCACTACCAGTTTTATATATTTTTTTTTATGCACATTGATTTCTATTAGGGATTAGAATATATTGCTAGTAATGAATTGTTTTTTAGGATTCACTAAGCACTATGTAAGTGCACTAATAAATCACCAATTCTTGACCTTAAGTAATGCTGTTAATTATTGTTTAAAATTCAAATCATCTGCATGTCAAAGTGATTTGAATGTCAAGGTATTAAGACCAGTGTGCACCAACCGAGTCCATCTCTGATGATACCGTTTGATCTTTTATTTCAAAACAGATTACAGAAACAAATGCAGCATACTCTGATTATTACAATGCCTCCAAACAAGATCAGAGCAAATTATATTATATAGGCTGATCTTATATTTTTCTATGTACTTTCATGTTTACTCAAGCAAAGCTGGCAGAAATATTCAACGAGAACTCTAGAATATATTTTTAAAATGTACACCTTTTTCTAGTTATGTTTAACAAGAACAAAATAAGTCAGTACTTGTAACTTCCAATTTTACTATTTTGAAACTATATTTCACCAACTGCATAATAAGTTAATTAGTTCTTTAGATAAGATTTAATGAGAGTAAATTAAATTGATATTTACTAAGGACTGATGTGAATTTCATTTAGGAATAATTCACCTCAAATACATTGTATAGTTTTTTACTCAAAAAGGGAAGAAAACATTCAACATATTGAATTTTAACTCATATAATTTACTGGGATATTCATGTAAGTTATCATTGAGCTGGATTTTATTTCAGTAAATAAATTAATCAGATTTCAAAAAACTTTTGCTAAGCTTATGGGCAAATATTTCAAATTATGTATGGTGGGCTAGCAAGAAACTCTTGGGAGAGCTAAACAGCAGGTCTTTGGCAAAGAATCCCCTACTTCAGGTAAGTGTTTGTGCCCTTAATTTCTAACACTCTAAGGAGGCCAGGCTGCATCCAGATCATGACTCCTGGGTGCCCTTCTGCTGACACTTATTAACCACTTGCATATTGGAGACTTGTACATTTGAACTGTATGTCAGTACACAAGTATCCATTATGTTGGATCCTCAAGTAAACAAAAGACTGCATCAACTGCAGTAGTAATAAGCTAGTCATTAACTGAGGTATATATGACAATACCTGTATAGTTTAATAATTTACATGCACAATAAAACTTTATAATTAACTAAAAATCTTACGTAGATCAATGGCTGAATGCTTGTGTATATATACGCTATTGAAAATATATAAACCAACATTGCACATGCGTGTGTGTTGGCAGGGCAATGAAAGTGGTATGTGTGTGTCCAAACAGGCATGTATAATACAGGTTCAATAATAATATAGTGATTATGAGAGTGACACGCTGCCTACTGCACTACTGAGGCCACATAGTGAAGCATTTGAAGTTAATTGTTCACAAACTTATGCCTACAAATTTGTTTTTTTTTTAAATGCCTTTCAACTATCAATTATAAATTAGTTCAAGAATGGTTATATAAATCCAAGAGAGATTCATTTTCTAAAATACTTCTGTCAAAAGCCATCCATCTACTAAACAGGACCTTTCTCTTAGTGAGAAAATGGATCGTCATAATAGATGTGTCACATGTAACATCTTCTTAATTATCATCCAGGAAGGTAAAATTCACTGAATTCATTACTTGGTTGTCAGCACCACCTGATACCTCAGGTGCCTTTAACAGAGTTCACTTTGTTGCTGCCATTGAGGTCAGGTTTCCAATTTGAGGATCCTTTCCTTCTTCCTCTCACCAGTCTTAGATTTCCTGCCTTACCTCTTGATTAAAAGGTAATTTTTTTTTTATTGCTTTAAAATAATTACTAGTATTTGATTTTGGTGTTAAAAGTAAAAAATCCTTTGCTATTTTTAACAGCTTATCTAGGGAGTTATTCTTACACAGAATAGATTCAGTTGCTTGATTTTCTGACACGGTAATTAATAAGGCCTTTAAATGGACTGTTACCATTTAAATAACAAATGCAGATTAACTATATGTAATTATGAACATAAATCATTTAGAGAAATAAAAATTTAAGAATGCAAAAATTTTATTGACGTTTGTAAAAAGAATAGCAAACACATTACTCTCACACACTCCAATGCATGCAGAGAGAAACAGTAAAAACTATTTATCACACACACTACTAAGGGTCATAAGCAGCAATGTTCACAAGAGAATATTTTTTGCAAATAAATAACAAAGCATTGCTTGCATCAAGAATCTACTAAATGGGGAAACTGCTTTTTGTATTAAAATCCAAAGAAATTTCTGTTATAACTTAAATATGTTGTAATCAATTTCATAGATTCTTAAAACAAGCCTGCAAGTGAAAGGAAATTATGTTTGGTTGCAAAATGAATTACAACTAAAATAGTAGGGGAAAAAACTCAATTACATGATGGTCAAGAGGGTCGACCTCAATGATCTTCTGCTCACCTATGAGTAGAGCTGAAAGCTGGACAGATCTTCACATGATATTAACAAAGGTCAGATTGCAAGTGTGCTCTCTATGATGCTCAAGAGCTCAAAACTTCAAGAAGCTAAATAATTGTAAGCTCAACAGTCCTGTTTTTGCAAGAACTTCAATCACTCATTAGCTATCAAATTGAAAGTTTCAGAGGCCCTGATCACATCTAAAATTAGAGTGAATGACACAACTATTCTACATTTTATGATGTTGTTGCCAAAACAATCAGATTAAAGAAAAAAAACAAAAGAAACCCACCAAAAATGGTTTGAGGAGAACTCCAGTAAAATTGGTAATTTCTTGATTGACATGTTGTACAAGGTACAGAGAGTAACTCTGGATAAATCCTCATTACATACTCAAAAAAAGATTATAAAAAAAAAAAAAAGCAGCAAGTTCCTTGAAGTGAAGTTTCATCTACCCTACATGCTTTGAAGAATAAATGGTAGGTTGTAAAAGCTCAGGAAATTCAGATTCATGCAGACAGGCAAGACATGCATAATGTCCATGATACATAAATATTGCTTATGGCCTCAGGAATTGTTCTGTGGTACATCTCTACAAAGGGGACAGCTAAGAATAGCACTGAGGAGATCACTTCAACTTGGTAGGTTCTAAACCAATCTAAACCTGTGGATTGAGCACCTTGATGAACCAGCAATCTTGGCTGAAGTTATTGCTCCTACCAAAACCTTAAAAAACAGGAAATCTTTTCAACAAATAGAATCTGCAAGCCACTACTGACCTCAAATATGAACAGAACCTTGGTGACTGTGCTATGGCATCTCATACACCAGAAGCCCTACAAGCCATTATCTCAGCTTACACTAGAATGGAGCTAACAATTAGCATCAGAAACTGATATCATCTATCAATGGTGCTACACTACCTTTTTTTCCTCTCCAGTTAGAACAGCATCAACTATTCACTCCTGTCCAATTCAGATACATCAGCAGCATAATGACAAAGAGATTAAAAGCTTTCTCAGACAGGCATCAAAAGCCTTTCAGAAGTTTAAAAAGGTCTTTCTAAAAAAAATCCATCTCCATGGGGTCTTTAATATCCAATGCCTACAGAAGATATTTTCAATCTCTTGACACGATAGGATTATGCACAAACAAATACTCCATCAAAATAACACCAACTACAACAAATCCACATTAAACACACCTTAATGGTTGGGTGTACAATTATGAAAAAGTCCACAATTGAAGAGGATAGTCATCATCAAATCTGAAGGCCAACTACAAATACACATCTGTTTGTCTGTCTCTCATGTGTGCATGTGTATGAGTATCTAACTAAATGTGAATATACTGTGGAAAGCCACAAAACTGTGGTGTTCATCAGGACAGCATCTTGTTTTATAGCTTTCTACAGTATATCCACACTAAGAAAGATATACAGAATACTACTTCGAATGCTTCTGTTGCAAATATCTCACACACATCATCATCATCGTCATTTAACGTTGGCTTTCCATGCTGGCATGGGTTGGACAGTTTGACTGAGGACTGGTGAGCCAGAAGGCTGCACCAGGCTCAATCTGATCTGGCAAAATCTCTACAGCTGGATGCCCTTTCTAACGCCAACCATTCCAAGAGTGTAGTGGGTGCTTTTACGTGCCACCGGTACGAGGGCCAGTCAAGCAGTTCTGGCAATGACCATGCTCAAAACGTGTTTTTTACATGCTACCTGCACGGGAGCCAGTCCAGCGGCACTGGCAATGACCACACTTGAATGTTGTTTTTCACGTGCCACTGGCAACGATCACACTCAAATGGTGCTTTTTACGTGCCACCGGCATAGGAGTCAATCTGTGGCCCTGGCAACAATCAAACTTGGATGTGCTTTTAACGTTCTACTGGCAGGAGTGCCAATCAGGCGGTACTGTCATCGGCCACATCAGCAATTTTGATTTGATTTCACTTGCCTCAATAGGTCTTCGCAAGCACAGTTTATTGTCCAATGAATGAGGGGTACTCAAAAGTGGGCTGGTTACACCCCACACTCGGATGTGCTTTTAACATACCACTGGCATGAGTGCCAATCAGGCGAAAATGTCATCAGCCACGTCAGCGATATATATAATCAATCACATATACTTAAAGTATATGCTTCATGTATTTGTATTCGGTGGTAGGCTGCTAATGGGATGCATGCATATATTTAATATATATATATATATATACACACACACACACATACATATGGCAAAAACGTTAAGTATATGTGGTTGATAATGTTTATTACACCAGTGCTGCTTCTATTTCATATTTGAATATATATAGGGTTGGTAACTAAGTACCCGCCATTTAAAAAAAATTTTGGAATTTATTTTATTCGAGAATTCTATTTTTGAATCATTTTGGAATCTACTTTGTTTTTTTTTTCCTAGTTTATTCTAGTTAATTTTTGTTTATTTTCAGATCCTTAAAATGGAAAGTCAAGTTAAGAAAAACAACCATTTTTGACACCTCCTTTTTTCTTTTAATCAAGGTTCTAAGGCCGCAAAAGCTGCTCACGACATTTGTGCTGTGTACGGAGAGGGTGCCATAGCTGAAAGAACTGCTTGTGATTGGTATGCCAAGTTCAAAAATGGAAATTTTGACCTCACTCTGGCCAACCAGTTGAGTTCGATGAAGAGTGATTAAACCGACTTTTGCACAAAAATTCTCGTCAAACGACAAGGGAACTGGTAGAGAAAATGGAATGCTCCCACACTGCTATAGAGAAACATCTTCACTCAATAGGAAAGGTTCAGAAGTATGGAGCATGGGTTCTGCATGCTTTAAGTAACAACAACAAAAATCAACGAGCCACAATTTCCACTGGTTTGCTTGCTCGTCACCACTCAACTCATGGACACAAGCAACGATTTCTTTACTGAATCGTAACTGGTGACAAAAAATGATGCCTGTACATCAATATGAAGTAGCGTAAGGAATGGCTTAGCCCTGGTAAACAAGTAACACTGCGCATGAAACAAGATCTTCATCCGCGTAAAATGATGTTGTGCATATGGTTGGAACTGGGAAGGGATTATCCATTATGAATTGCTTGAATGGAACCAAATGGTCAATACGGAACTCTATGTTCAACAGATGGAACAAGTCAACACAGCTATTCAAGAGAAAAGACTTAATCAGCAGCATGGAGTTCTTCTGCTGCACAACAACGCCCGCCCTCATATCGCCAATATGACCAAGGAAGCTATTCAAACACATGGCTGGGAAGTGCTGCCACACCCGCCGTACTCTCCTGATTTGGCACCAACAGATTTCTACCTCTTTCAAATGCTATGCACGGAGTTTCGTTCAATACTGATGTAGAATTGAGAGCTTGGTTGGATCAAGTCGAAATCGGGTGATTTCTACCAACAAGATATTGAAAATCTTGCTGAATGTTGGGAAGAAGTTGTAAACAACAAGGGTGAATACATTATTGATTAATTAGTTGTTATTTTTTATTAAACCTTTTAAAAAATTTAAATTTTAAAAAAGCGGTGGGAACATAGTTGCCAACCCTATATATATATATATATATATATATATATATGTGTGTGTGTATGTGTGTGTGTATGTAACTGTATGAGGCTAAACACAATTTTTTTATTCATACCTGAATATTTTGTTTCACCTCTGACAGTAAAGTTGAGTGTATGAAATCTTTAGATATAAAGAACTAATACAATTTACCTGCATACAACTACATATTTCTCATGTTCAGTATCTATCACTTTCAGGTTTTTGTACATAAAAGACAAGACACTCAAATTTTGAAGTCTGTTTATGCAAATTATAGAATGACATAACCTCATCATACTTTGAAAATAAGTTAAGATATTGCATAAATTATAAATATATAAACAAAAATAGGAATTAAAGGAGAATTCTTTATAATTCAACTACTGAAGAAGTACATTTATAAATCCAAAAGATTTTTACTAAAAGAAATATATAAAATTATTTTGAATGAATACAATGAATTTTTAAAAAAACCTCAAGTTAGAATAGAAGATAGAGTGTATGAGGAGAAAAATGTGAAATTGAAATCCAGAAGATTAAACAAACAAAACAAAAAATCTTATTTGTCTGCAACAACAAAGGCATTTATGATTAAAACTGGATAAACTTGATATACTAAGTATGTTCTTTATTGCTTTCCTGCCTTAAAAAATTAGTTTCAAGTAAATATAGTACTATGAAAATTGCTACTACTGCTGCTGCTGGAGCCATTGATAGAGTATAGAAATATCAATATACTCAAAGTTACTAATATTACCCAATGTTAAATGCAACATTCTGCAAACATGCTAAAAGCAACAATAAAACTGACAACCAACACCAACAAATGCACAGATTCTCTTATTCCAGTCAAGTTTTTATGTATTTTAAAGTACTGGAAGAAATTATCATTAACCCTTTCGTTACCATATATATTTTGAGATGCTCTGCTTTTCTTTCAATTAATTTTAAATATAACAAAGAATTTAGTAAAATAACTTAGTTATCATTAAGCTAGTGTTAGGGACATAAATTGTGACTAAGGTTTGGTGGAAGATTTTAATTCAAAACTAATGAAAACAAGATATTTGTACTACATAGCCAAAGGTAGTTTCAGCCGGGTTGGTATCGAAAGGGTTAACAAGCAAGAATGTACAGAACAGTCCTAAAAGACAACTGTGAAATATGCAGTAAACAGAGGAGCCAAACCCTTATATATTCATCTCCATGCATCAAGAATAATGAGCAAGTTTATTTACTCATATATGCTCATCTACAGTCATCATGTGTAATGAGTGAGTCTATATACTCATCTACATGCATTTTGTACAAAGTGAATATATAAAACCCCATATATTCAACTATATGTACCATATATAATTGAGTTCATAATTAATAAGAAAAATTGTTAAAGTGTAACATGCAATGACTGTAATGAATCTATGTATTTAACAAAATTTTACAAATGGTAGCTTAATCTATTTTTTCAACATCACAGTAAACTATGAAAATAGAAGTGGAAGTGGGTGTAAAAGTGTGCTTAGAATATTGTTCATATTGAATAAGTTATTAGAATAAGATACATGAACTAGAAAGCAAATGTTCAATAACAGGAATTTTCAAACAGAAGTATGTATACAAATAAACGCACATATACAAACTTAAGAGCAGTCCAAATATGTTTGAAAGATATTTGAACTTGTAAAGGATTTTCACTGCAGTTTGTCATAGGAAAAATTCTTGCTTAAGACAATGACTTGCCTCGGTCCCTTAACTCTTTGACAGAGTTGCAGTGGTGCTGTCATGGCATATAGCATATATCTGACCAGAGCTGATTTCATCCAGAGAAAGATAGAGAAGAATTGACCCTAGTACTGGTCTGGTACTTCATTTATCAAGTTTGAAAGGGCAAGAAGCAAAGATGACTTTGGAAGGATTTGAACTTAACCAGAACAATTCCCACAAAGCCATCTTTCGAACACTAACAATTCTACTAATAGTGTGTGTGTGTGTGTGTGTGTGAACAGACAGAGATATTTTATATCAAATTATGATTATTTGTTACCTGCATGTTTTAATAGTTGTGTATATTCATCTTTGGGATATGTACATTTACAAGTTGTGGACCAGATACAAATACCTGGTTTGCATATTCCCAAATGATATTTGTTTTTTTCTAAGAAATTGGCAACAGAAGTAGTGATCTTACCTTGGGTGTCAAAATCACAATAATATCCATTAGGCAACTGATGAGGAAAACCCCTGGTTGTGATAAATTGGATTTCATTCTAGAGTTAGGTCTCTGCTGCTTGTTACTTTTTAGTAGTTTATGTACTTGTTGCTTGCCTTTTTTTGTTTTGTTTTGGTTACAGGGATTATGCAGGTTTTAAGGTAATTTCTGCTCCTTAGCTGAGTTAGTTATAGAGTTAGATATAATTTTATCCATGCAGTCTGTAAATAATTGTAGTTTAGCATGTAGTTTACACACACACACACACACACACACACACAAATATATATGTATGTAGTTTATATACAAATACATAGCTATATACATTGTTGATATACATCATAATCATCTTTTAAAGTTTTTCTTCCAGGTTGGTATGGGTTGGAGAGTTTGAGAAGATCCAATGGACTGCAGGACAGCATCATGCTCAGATGTCTAGTTTTGTGTGGTTTTTATAACTGGAGGCCCTTTCTAACACCAGCCATTTTACAGAAGGTACTGGGTGCTTTTACCACAGTACCGATCATGATAAATTATTAAGGCTGCCATGTAACTAGGGAAAACCAGGTTTTCCTTGGACAGAATAGGACTACAGTAAAAATGAAGATGGCTTTATGCTTGGTAATAAGAAATTAAAGTATAAAAGCAGGGTCTGGAACAGGTTTCTTGCTACAGAGATACACAGCTACTAACATACAAGAACAGGTAGGAGTAATTAGAGTGATGCTGGAAAGTGAAATAAGATGGTTGTGACAAAGTGTCGGGTGGGATGATCCCTCAAGGTTCAAGGAGATGAGTAGAAGTTAATAGAGACAGAACAAGAAGGGTGGGTGGGTAGATACTGCGAGAGTGAACAGTATATAATGAATGAAGAATATAATGAATATAATGAATGAAGAACAAAGATTAATTTAAGTTGAAGAGAAGAGTAGGTGTTGACTGTAGAGATTGGGTAGGGTTAAAGGTAGAAAAGTGATCAATGATATAAGAGTTGGAGGAAAGGAAGAGGAGAGTCAGTGATGACTGGCAGTACAGAAAAAGATGAAGAGCAGCAGAACAGTAATAATAATATAGTAAAGAAATATGAGAGAAAAGGAGAGGATGAGTGGATAGGTAGGTTTCAAAAGTGTGTGTGGAGAGATAGAGAGAATGTGAGATGTATGGTGATAGGAGTAAGTCAACAGGAAATGGTTCAAAGCAAAGGTGATAATTTGGTAGCATAGAAGAGCAATCAATGTGAAATGTGAGAGTAGCAAGGGGCAATGTTATGAATATGAAGAATGGATGTCAAGTGAAGTGGTACTAGATAGTAAGAAAGATAGCTGGTATCACAGAAAAAAATGGGTAAATATGTATTTCTGCCTTCATTTAGTTATAGCAGCCGAATACTGTAGTTAGGCAACTGTTGGAAGGATCAGTGACTGGGAGGGAGGGCAAACTTAATGAGCAAATTGGGTGAGAAATCCAATTGTGTATACACACATTATGCTTCCACAACCTCAGTTTCAGCAAGATAGGTGGGTTTTCTCAAGCACAACATATTGCCAGTCACCCCAGTCCTTTGACATTTCCTCCATCAAATTCAGTCCTGAAATCAGCCTTTACTATGTCTTCTTGACTTTCCCACTACCACAAGCTCCATCCACAAAAAATTGCAGCTGTCCTCATCATTAAGCATCACATGTCCATAGCAGCACAGTTGTCACTCTTGTGTACTACGTTTGATTCCTCTTATGTCCATCTTTTCTTTCAAATACATTTGTACTTTAGATGCATTTCTTTTTAGTTCTTCCGAGTCCTCTGCATTAAGAGCCCATGTCTCATTACCATGTAGCATTGCAGTTCATACCGAAGCATCATACAATCTGCTTTTCACTATCAGATAGAATCCTTTTACCGACAGAGTAAAAAGTTCACTGAACATTTTCCTATTCCAGTGACTATACTTTTACTCATCTTCCACTGCTAATTTGATCACCTAGGTAACGAAGGCTATCTACTACCTCTAGAGATTCTCCTGAGCATTTTAAAAAGTTTATTTCCCATGTTTTTGTGGTTATTGCTTCTGTGCAAAGTCTACTGTTTTGTTAACCTGCTTGTGATACTATTGCATATTTTGTATGTCCATAGTTTGCACTCACAGTATCACACACACACACACATTTTTCAAGTCAAACCAACCAGCAGGAGACCTAGGGGAAAAATCAAGGACAAGATGGTTGGATAATATCCATAGTCACAGATAGATATACTTGGGAATCCATCTGGAAAATCTAATGAGGATTGCTTTTGATAGGATCCTGTAGAAGAAAAGCATTGCCTGAGGACTTTACCAACATGACCTTCCTAAGAATAATGGATGGATAGATAGATATATGTGTCTGTGTGTATATATCTATATATGTAAATACAAATATAGGTGGGTGGGGAGGTAGATATAGACATGAATATATATATATATATAAATTTAGTAAATGGAGTAGAACGCATATGTTAACTGAATACTTTTATTTCCAACATATGTTTCGAAGATTACAAATTATACCTTCCATAGGAATAGGTGATGTTGATAAGAATGTAATCTTCTCTTCAGGGAAATGCATGGGAACCAGCTTAACCGTAAGACATTTTAACCGAATATGATAACTGTAGTTAGAGAAGATCTTCTCTAGCTACAGTTATCATATTCGGTTAAAATGTCTTACGGTTAAGCTGGTTCCCATGCATTTCCCTGAAGAGAAGATTACATTCTTATCAACATCACCTATTCCTATGGAAGGTATAATTTGTAATCTTCGAAACATATGTTGGAAATAAAAGTATTCAGTTAACATATGCGTTCTACTCCATTTACTAAATTTATATATTTACTCAAGTACCCAAAATAACAAGGAGTTTCTACCTCATAAACAGGAGTTACACCACAGTCATTTTGTGATCTTTGCTACCCTGGTATCTATTAACCAATTTATTTTGTCCAAGTTAATTAACTAAGAGAAAATAAATACATATAATAAAATAAATATATATATATATATATATATATATACATATATATATATACATATACACACATTTGCGTGTATGTGTGTATAATTTGGGCAGCCCTATATATCCTCTTCAGCATGAAACTGGTTTTGGTCCCTTCTTTCATACTCTAACTTTTCATCATCTAGCATGACGTGGCATCCCTCTCTAATGTATCCCCACTCAAGTCAATGGGAATGTTAATCATGTGAACTACATGGCAACTTTAGTAGTGCTTGTCATGAAAAATGCACCTTGTGCACTTCATAAAATTATTGGCATTAGGAAGGGCATCTAGCCAAGTAGGTATTGGAGCAGGATGCTGTCCTCTGACAAATTGGATCCTGTGTAACCATCCAACCCATGCCTTCTTGGAAGACATCAAAGGAAAACAAAACAGTGGTGGTGGTAATTTCATCTTTTAGCACAGAAACTCTGCTACATCAAATCTGTGAAATCGAACATTGTGCTTTGCAACTTTCTGTTATCTTTAACTTGTATAGAGTTCTCTTCTGATTTCTGTTCTAAATGATGTTGAGTTAAGGCTTTTCATTTATATATATGGTTGTTTTGGATGAGCATTGTAAGTTTATGATCCCAATATTCATTATAACATAAATTTGAATAGCTACATCAGAAACATTGACACATGCATAGCAACTCAAAAAGAAATGCAACCATTCAGATGAAACCCTATGTTAATTTAAATCAGTATATAACTGCATGTTAATTAGACCAGTGACAGAATTGTTAATACTGATTCAATACAAGTTTCTGGTGTCTTTTTGTAAAAAGAAGTAAAATTAATAATTTAGATTTTAAAAATTTTACTTTTCTAATGAGGGAAGATACCATCTAAGCTTTAGATGCTGTTTGTGAGGTCTATTTTTCATTGGGTTACTGATTTCCTCTGTCTTTTCCATTGCTACTATAATAGTTTCAGTTATTTGGAGATGGTTGTTTCATACCTTCACCATTCAGATGCCCCTGTTCCACTTGTCACCCTTGATGTGTGCAACTTTCCTTTCTTTGTACTAACCATTATACCTAATCCTTTATCCCCAGAACATCATCCCTCTGGAATCTCCTTTTTGCAGGTGTTAATCTGTAACTATTTAAATGAAATGTTAATGGTATCAATCTTATTAGTTTTGGAAGAGTTGCAAAGTTCACAGGCTCTGCCCCATCTTTCAGACTCAAGGAAGTAACAATATTCTCTTATATTTTACATCTATTTTCTGCATGTTAGCATGGGATGGATGGATTTTACTAAGCGAAACATTTGCAAATAGAACAACATATTCCAGTTCTATAAAATAACTACTCAGCTATAGATAAAAAAAAAAAGAGTACAATCGAGTAAGACATGAACATCTAACCAAGTATCTATCATAGAGCATCTTAAACTTACAGTAATTTTTATGTTTTACTAAATAGCATGTAATATTTATGAAAGGCTCTGTACTTTTGTATACTAGGCAAAACCATACAATAAATTTTAAAACTCTGGAATAAAGCACTGTATTTGATATTTCTAATACTAGAGATCTGGTTTAAATAGATAAAAAAAAATCCTAAAACTAGTTTAGTTAACTCATCTTTTCATTAATGTACTAAAACTATAAATCTAAGGACCCTTGTATAAGGCTGGCATTCAAAATCTATCTTAAGAATTATTTTTTGAACTTCATATTTTTAATATTTCATGTTATATGAAGACCGGTCTAATAAAAAGAAAAGAAAAAAAGAGCCCATGCTATCATGCAAGTTAAAGAGTCTGAGATCTCTTCAAAAACAAAAGATCTTCTCAATGCCATGATCATTTAGGAGTATAAGGAGTAAAAAGAAAATATGATAAAGAGATTAAGTTTAAAAACAGTAACATAGTTTAGTAGTTGAGCAACCAGATGAGACGCATAGTTATTACAAGCATAGTTATTACAAAGTTGCAATGGGCTCTCAGAGTTTTGTACTCACATTATCTGTATCCCGTCTATGATTAGGTTCATACTACAAAGGAAGTAGGTAGGACAATTTTGAAGAGAAAAAAAAATGCACCAGAAAATTATCTTATTCAGTGGAGGGTAAAGGAGTAACTGGAGCCGCAGCAGTAGCAGTAGATCTATAGTACATTTAATATACTGATATAAGGTCTAAACTGTCAATGTTCTTTCTGGTAAATCATGATTTTCACATAAAAAGTACTATAGCTAAACCTAAGAGATAGGGGGGAAAAAAACAAAATTAACAAATAACAAAATATCACAATGGAATCATTTTAAAATTTAGAAAAGAGAAAATGAAAGCATATTGAAAATGTGACCGATTTAATCAAATATTTCCTATTTCAGCCAATAATTAAGAATATCTATTATTGCAAGATGATGATGATGATGATATAAAAATCTAAACTATTTTGAAATAGAAATGAACATGTTATGGAACAGAGTACAATTTAAATATAAAAAAATGTGAGCAAGCAGAAAATTATTAGATAAGAAATAAAGTTAGAGGAGTTGTAGTGCACCTGAATATTCTATACAATATATTCAATAAGCTCATTATTATTTTATAGACTCAGGTGCCTGAAAATGTCTTTTTCTCTCTCTTCTTCCCAACCGTAATATATGAACTGAGTAAGAAACATATCTATTTTACTTTTAATTATTTCTTGATGCAAGTTTCCTTTGACCTCTTTAGTCACTCCATAACATTAATTCCAATAATATCAACAAATAATTTTCACAAGAGAGGAGATAAATACAGCTAGAATCTAATTATTCTCCAAAAATGAACTTATAATTTATCTACACATCACAATCTTAGTACTTATGACTAGCTCAACCATATCTATCACACTCACTACCTATGTTTTTGTTCAGTATTTGATCAGCAGTAGTTTAAGATGCCAATCAACAATCAAGAACTTTCTTCTATTGATAAAATGTAGCAACAGCAGAGGACATAATAGTGGGGTTTTGTCCTTTTGCTTAAGATTCAATATTAAAATAGAAGTTGAAGAACAAAATCAGAACTCAAAAATTTGGAAACTATAATTTGATGTAGCACACATACACACACAGAGTTTGTATTTTTCAGAAGAAAGTTGGTGAGAAGGCCAACTGACATTATTTACATTTGACAGATATTTGTCCTCATCTTGTTTGTTGTTAATACATTTTGGCTGATGTACTCTCCAGCCTTCATCAGGTGTCCTGGGGGAATTTCGAACCCGAGTTCTCATTCCTAAGGTATTTTTCTGACATTATTATTATTATTATTCAGGTCACTGGAATCAAACTCGGAATCTTGGGGTTAATAGCCCGTGCTCTTAACCACTATGCTATATGCTCGTGGGCAATTATGGAGTGAATTTTAGGGGTTATAAATCTAATATTTTCCTATCCTTCCTTAATACCGGTTCTCATATGCTGCTCATATCTGCACTCGGTCTGCTTAGGAGGCTATTATGTCCTAGCATATATGCTGCCTCTTTTAGTTTTTGTATTTTCCAGTGGTGTTCTATATCTATTATTTTAACTTCATCCCATAGGGGGAGGTGGTTTCCATTTTTCCACACATAATCAGGTATATCCAATTTATCAATATCTCCTGTTGATAAATTGGGTATAGCTGATCATGTATGGAGAAACAGAGACTACCTTCCCCTGTGGAATGAAGTTAAAATAATAGACAGAGAACGCCACTGGAAAATAGGAAAACTAAAAGAAACAGCATATATGCTAGGACACAACAACCTCCTAAGCAGACCGAGTGCAGATATGAGCAGCATATGGGAACCAGTTTTAAGGAAGGATAGGAAAATATTAGATTTATAAGCCCTAAAATTCACTCCATAATTGCCCACGGGCATATGGTGTAGTGGTTAAGAGCACAGGTTACTAACCCCAAGATTCCAAGTTCGATTCCAGGCAGTGCCTGAATAATAATAACAGTACCAACTGAAATATTTCTAAATTCTAATTTATCAATCTAAAATCACTGGTAGAGTGGAAAGAAAGTTGTTAACAAACTGAGCTGACAAAATGATAAAAAATGTTTTTATAACTACTTCACTCATGTCAATAAAAATGTAGTTAAAGCTATGAACATCACTACTATTCCACCTAAAATCAACAGAACATTAATGACTAGTTGTGATTTGCTTAAGTAAAAATAATCAAATATTGTTTTCTTTTGAGAAGACAAAACCAATTTTTGAGGAATGGGAAATAGTTAATTGTATTGACCCCAATATTTCAGGGGGGGGGGGGCTTGTTTTATTGACACCTAAAGAATGAAAAGTGAAGTTCACCCTCAAGGGATTTAAACTCAAAATGTTAATAAATTAACTAAATACCAGTCATTTTCGTAGTTACTCTAGTTTCAAAATAAAATTGTGCCAAAGGTTTGACTGAAATGCAACCACTGCACTGATTAAACTCAAATTTGTTTGTGGCCTGCTTAGCTAGAGGAGGAACAACTGATTAAAATTAACAGCAGTACTTATTTAACATAAACTCAGAATGTCAACAAACATAGCTAAATACTGCAAAACAAAAGATTTGGTGACCTACATCTGTAATCTACCAATTCTCCCAATCCAGCTACTATATTATTTAAAAGTTAAATTCTAGTCTGCTTTTAGAATGTAGTTAATGAGAACATATATATAATGAGTAGTAAAGAATAAGTCCAAGTAACATGCTGAAATTTCAAAAACCACTGATGAATATAGAAAAAATATTTGATATTAAAACATGCAGATTACTTATGTAATTGTACCTGATCTTCAATGGCTTTGTGGTCAGTTTCTTGAAGCCAGGAACCCAGAATTACACTATCATCTACATGACACATTGATCGTAAATGTGATGTTGTAGTATTAGCAGGGTTATCTGTCAATGTGAATTCTGCAACTAGTTCTCGTAGCAATGTTGTGTAGGTAGCTAGAAAAATTAAGAAAATACATTGACATAATTTAATGGTACAAGTGAAAAATGTATCAAAATAAAATTGTGCAAAAGGTTTGACTGAAATGCTACCACTGCACTGATTAAACTCAAATTTGTTCGTTATTTTACATATGTAGAATAGACTTAATCAAGTCTTTACATTATCACTGAAACTGATAGAAACAGTAAATGAACTTTCTAAAACTACAACCATTTTAAAACTAGAAGGGTACATGGATGAATGAATCCTAAATAAACTATGTCTGACAAAAGTAGAGATGGCTAGCCTTTGATCATAAATCTGCTCAACCAGGACTACTGCAATAATAAAGTCAAACAGTGTCTGTGAGTAGACTCCACAACACAGAAGAACTGTCAGTACAGATTTCAGAAAGGATATTGGAACTGCAACAGTCAGCAGCCTGTTGAAAGATAGACTGAGTTTCATGGTGAACAAAGTTGTTAGTTAATGTTGTTGAACAATAGAAGGGACATCACAATAATGTGCATCTCACATCACTTGATAAAAAAGAGGAAAACTCACATCCACACTTCACACGTGAATATACACACAGATATGTAGTTTATCATGCATAGTTTATTATATGTTTATTACAAGTATACACATGTTTCTATCATGCAAATATAAACCAAGAACTTTCATACTATTACAGCATCAAAATACAAAACTACCCACCCAAGATTAAAGAATTAGAGTCCTTTCAATCTGACCTTCTAAGCATAATAACTAATATTAAATTCTACAGAAACATTAACTCTTTCCAGTTAGGTAGACCAATAAAACAGTTTTACCCGACAAGGCTAAGAACCTTTATTTAACAACTACCATAAACAATAATTAATGAAGAATATAAACCCAAACTATAAGGAAAACTAGAGCATATAATAGTATAAGCAACATTTTGTCCTTGGGCAAATGTAAAGGGAATGGCTATCATTCTCTTCAAACTTGACTTTTGTGACTCCAATAATATTTGGAAATTTATTTACTACAAGAACATTCCAGATAGACTCAGTGCTGAGCAGCTAATAGAGAATTTTCTTGAACTTTTGAGAATCATGAATTTTCTAGAATTTCTCAGTAATATAACTACAGGAACCTTGAGCTCACCAGTTCAGTTTAGTTCTAGATGCCTCAGGAGACAGGCCTATCTGCTTTTATCTGAGATGGTATCAGGAAGCTGCAAGTATCTGTAAGATGCATTTTCTTGTCTGTAACTGATTTATTAAGATAAAGCTGAGACAGCATTCACTAAAATGTGTGAGGCCTATAAGGCTTACTTCAGCAATGCTTGCTAGGGATCAAGACAAAATTCTGGCACCTCTTTTCACCAGCAAAAAATCTCAGAAGGTGAGATGTAAAACTTTATTTGCTTGAATAATAGAATTTTATATAAAAATACTTAAAATTTTTAAAATAAAAATAAATGTACTTTGTCCTTAATAATTTTATTTTGCTCTCATTTGCAGGATGGTACAGAGGGGAAAAGAGAGCTATGAAATTCATTATCATAAGATGTTGGCTAGAACCCACTGACAACTTAGGCAATTGCTACTTCCAAATGGTCAGCCCATCCAAATGTCAAGTTAGCAAGACTATATCTATCAAGTAGATGATAGAGAAAGAGATAGAGTGTAGTAAGTCAAAACGAGACGAAGACCTTGTGGATATGAGATGGTATTAAAAGGTTCCTGGAGTAGTTACATTTAATAAAAAATAATTTATTTATGTAAGTTTTAACATCATCTCCTTCAAAATAGTTGCCTTGTGCAACAATACACCAGTCCCAGCTTTCCTAACACTTCTGGAATCTGGCCTGGAAGTCATTTTCCATAAGCAAGTCGAAGACCTTCTGTGATTCACTCTGGATCTTGACAATGGTGTTACAATGGTGACCTTTGAGCTGCATTTTCATCTTGGGGGAAGGGATGGAAGTATGCAGGTGCTAAAACTGGTGAATTGGGCAGGTGCGGAAGCAATATCATGTTGTTTTTGGCAAGAAGAGCTTGGTGAGGAATCCAATTCTTCATGCTCCATAGATCTGGTTACTTTTTCCTAATGTCCGTCCTTAAACACTTTAAAAATGCAGTAGAATTCTCAACTGATGTTTGGCCCTGGGGGATGAGTTATCAATGCCCAATACCACATTTCCAGGAGTGACACTTGTGGCAGGCCTTCCAAATCGATCATAGTCTTCCAGGGATGTTCTCCCACTTTTGAAGCACCAGAGCCACTTAAAACATTGCATACAACTCAATGCCTTGTTGCTGTAAGCTTGCTGAAGCATGCTCAATGTCTCTGTAGCAGACTTCTCAAGATTAACGCAAAATTTCGCATTGGCTTTTTGTCCCTGTCTATGACAAAATTGCAGATTACAGCATAAAGATAACCACAAAAACACAAATTTCACAACTTGTGAAGTAAACACAGCGATGTCACTTGGCATACTGCCTCATGAAAGTCACTGCTAGCTCTCACTGCAGGCATTGTAATTTCAGAGGTGCAGCTAAGGAGAGAAAACCATATCTAGGCTCAAGTAGTGAAACTGGTTAGATCAAAGAGTGCCAGGTTAAAAGTCATCTGGATTTTATGAGGTTCTTCATTCATCTAGATGGACACTGCTTGTACCACAATGTAACCAGCCTGTTTGAGGCAATAAATATTCTATAACCTAAGAGCCTTAAAGCTGTGCTGATCCATAATGGGAAAAATGTATCTATCTTTTCCACTAGCTCACTCAGCACATTTCAAAGAAGAAAACAATTGTTGAGACTTTGCTAGGTAACTTGAAGTATGATGGCTATAATTGGGAAGTTATTGGAGACCTGATGGTCTTCCAGATGGGTCTCCACAGTGACTTTCCAAGTTTCCTTGCTATCTTTGCCTTTGACAGAGACAATGCAACACACTATCACATGTGGCACTGGCCACAATAGACTGAATTGTCTGTGTGGAAGAAGTGTGAATTGTTAGTGAGCTCCTGGAAGGTGTTGTTCCAGAAGCTCACATACACATAATACTGGGTTTTATGAAAGAATTTGTCATGACTCCTGATGAATAATCTGAAACCTTTGACTACTTTCAAGACTTCTTCCCCAAACTGTCTGAGGCAGAGGTCAAAACAAGTGTTTCAGATGGACCAAAGAATGTAACTTTGTCATAGTGATTCAGTACTTTTGGGCCATTACAAAGCAGAAAATCTATGAGGAGTTGGTGGAAATTTTCATGAAGAATTACAGCAAAATAAGTTGCAGGATGTTGCTGAAAGTCTCAAAGGAGAATATGCAAATATACTAAGTGGAGCAAGATGAGTGCTTCCACAAAGATATATTAGACTTTGAACCTTGCTACAAAGGAATGTATAACAAAAACATGATGAGAGACTATATTTAGAAGCCAATACTTGAAAGAGTTTTACATTACAATCTTAAATCTTGAAAAACTACTTACTGCTAAACTTTAGTATTCACTTTGTGTGATACATGTTAAGTTTAATTTGTAAGTTTTTTGTCTGACCTTACATAAATGAAAATGTCTAAATTCTCCCTTTTCTAAATGGAAATAGGTTACTTTCAAAATACCATTATTCAAGTCACAAAAGCAAAGTTTGAAGGAAATAACAGCCATTTTCTCTACATTTTTCAACACAAGCAGTAAATAAACAATATTTGTAACACCAGGAACAAAGAGTGTGCTACATAATGTAATGAGGCAATGAAAATAGCACAAGAATTAAAAGTAGACTTCAAGCTGGAAACATTAGCTTATTACAAAGTATTCATAACACTCAAGGTCTACGAAGAACATTTCATCTCTAATTCCCAAATGTAGGCTTATTAACCCCACCAAATCCAAGATAAAGTTAATCAGTAAGAAAATAAGTAGCAAAATCATAATATAAAAAGAGCAACTAATCTCCTGCAATAGAAAAACAGTCATATAATAATAATGGAAATAATAAAATACACAAGTTTACTTAATTTGATATCTTATGACCCAACTCACTAGTGCAATAGAGTTTGCAAAGAACTATAATATCAGAGAAGATCATACTTCATGCAAGAAAGACCCTACTTTTCAACAAGGACTCCATCTGCATCAAAAATTCTGATCCAGAGGGTGTCTTTGATATTAGCATATAAAGCCTTGAAGTATGTGATTTTATACATTTTCAACACACCAAAACTTCAGATCACACATATCAACAATCATATAAGAGGTCTTCATGAGTCAAAAGGTGTAAGCCACAGGTTGGCTAAAAGCCAATACTAATTATACTTCATGTAATTAGTTATCTACAAGAAGTATACTTTCATATGAAAGAAAAACTAGACAATATAGTGGCAAAATAAACTACCAAGGTAATAAACATAACCAAAAAATAAGTTTAAAATAACTTGTATAGAAATGCCACATTATGTTGGCAAATAAACTTTACTAAGTTTAAAATATACTTTTAATAAATGAATGGAAAGATAAATTACCTTCATATGATTCTGGGGGCAAGAGGGAAAGTACGTCATACAGTCTCAAGCGTACCATTGCAGATGGAGCCTTCAAATGGTTGCCATAAACTTTAATAACACTTGGTAAGCTAAAATAAAACCAAAAAAGGAGAGTTTACATAAATGCTGAAAGGAATCTTTTTCCTAAATGGTGATGGTGATAATGATTTTGAAACATAGTCTATATCTACTGGTTTGTTTGCCAATCTAAAGATAGTTTTAGAATGTTCTTTTAAAGCTTCATTTAGAAAGTAATGTTTTCAGTTTCTTATAAATGTTGGAGATTTTAAAAGTAAATTTTAAAAAATGCATATTACAGCTACTGAGAGTGCATTTTAAACTTTCAGAACATAAATTTTATGTATCTTTAGATACATAGAATGAAGCAGTTTCTGAAAGACACTGAAATTGATCAAGCAAGAAACTCAAAACAAAAGTGATAATAATTTTGAACATATGAAACATTGCTGATCAATATAAACCATGTTATAGATAACCAATGTAAATAGACTAATCAAAGAATATCACCAATATTTGAGAAAGCTAGTGATGGCTAAATACAGATATAATGTTGATTTAGTACAATTATAACAAAAAGAATATTGCTTAGTTAGTATTAAACATAAAATATAAATTCCATTTGATTCCATTTTTTAAAGAAATCTTTAACAATTTTTAAACATGTAGCATACATGTTGCAACTTTTACAAATACTATTGAGCTGAAATAATGTATTTTTACTCCAGGATGCCCTTTCTACCACTAACCATGAATTAACCCTTTTCTTACCGTATTTATTTTGAGAGACATTCGAGCGAGATCGTTGCCAGTGCCGCCGAACTGGCTCCTGTGCAGGTGGCACGTAAAAGATACCATTTTGAGCGTGGCCGTTGCCAGTACCACCTGACTGGCCTTCATGCCGGTGGCACGTAAAAGCACCTACTACACTCTCGGAGTGGTTGGCGTTAGGAAGGGCATCCAGCTGTAGAAACTCTGCCAAATCAGATTGGAGCCTGGTGTAGCCATCTGGTTTCACCAGTCCTCAGTCAAATCGTCCAACCCATGCTTAGCATGGAAAGCGGACGTTAAACGACAATGATGATGATGCTTTGTTTCTTTCAATTAATTTTAAATATAACAAAGAATTTAGTAAAATAGCTTAGTTATCATTAAGTTGGTGTTAGGAACATAAATTGTGACTAAGGTTTGGTGGAAGATTTTAATTCAAAACTTATGAAAACAAGATATTTGTACTACAGAGCCAGAGGCGGTTTCAGCTAGGTTGGTATTGAAAGGGTTAAAAGTGAAGCCTGTCATCAATTTTACAAATTATAAACTTTCAAGCACTTTCCAATGAATAATTTCATAGACATGATTTCACAATTGCTTGAAGTTCAATAAAGAAACCTTTATCTGGGTGCTGGAACATATAGAAGTAGCAATCAAATTTCCCCCAGATCTTAAACATGGAAGTGTAAGTTAATGAGTTCCAAGGTATCCCTAAAAACACAGGAAGCTCATAACTTTTGATCATAGGTTTGCTCAGTTAAGGTTGACCTGAGGTTAAACAGCAACCTGGAGTTCATTACAGTCCAGGTACTGTTTATGAATTATTTATTAAGTGCACCAAATCTGAGAAAAACTGAAGTAATGTTTTCTTGTAAAAAAAAAAAATAAAGAGAAATATTGATTACACATCCAGTATGTAACAGAGTCAATTCATTTTTCATGATGAGAATTATCCACCAATGGTTATAATTATCTGCACTGACAGATTTTAATCATTATTCAAATCAATATAGGGAGCCTCAAAAGTCTAAATGCAGTTACTCCAAATAACAACAAAACTAAACAATGATAGCAAGTACTAGTGATCAAAACTAATGGTTTTTGTGTCATGAGTTCATATTCTGTAGTAGAATAATTTGTTGTATCACTGGTGACACATACTTCTACAAATCTCAGCTTATCTAATTATGTTATTCAGAGGAATTGCGGAGATGTACTTGCATAGCAAGTGATCTGATCTGAGATTGTGTGCTCGAACGAAAACAATTGCAGCGTGGAAGGTGTTTATAAGCCATTTAAAATAACACACAAAGACCGTTAGATTCACTTCAGCATTTAAATTTAATTTGTCAAAATATTTTCGGCGCTTTGAGACCGTGACCTGTTCACTGACAAAATTCTGTGCTGCATCTGACAAAGTAACAATTAGTTCATGATATATATGTACGTATGTATGTGTGTATGTATGTATGCATGTACGTATATGTGTACATGTGTGTGCGTATGCATCTGTGCACATGCGTATGCATGCCTATACACATGTATGTATGTATGTAAGTATGCACATATGTACTTATGGATATACAGGAGTAATAGGGTAAGCGCGTAGACGTGTTTGTGTGTGTGTGTGCACATGTGTATGTACATGTGAACGTATGTTTATTTACTGATATGATATGCGTGTGTCAGTTCAAGTTGTCTACATGACTGTTACTTTGTTGAAGGTTGTATACACACACACACATATATGCATATACATATATGTAGACACTCATATATGCGAGTGAGAGGTGGTGAGAGGGACAAACGCACACACACACATATGTGTGAGTGTCTACATATATGTATATGCATATATATGTGTATGTGTGTATACAACCTTCAACAAAGAAACAGTCATGTAGACAACTTGAACTGACACACGCATATCAGTAAATAAACATACGTTCACATGTACATACACATGTGCACACACACACACAAACACGTCTACACACTTACCCTATTACTCACGTACATCCATAAGTACATATGTGCATACATACGTACATACGTATATACATACATACGTACATATATATCATGAACTAACTGTTACTTTCTCAGATGCAGCACAGAATTTTGTCAGTGAACAGGTCATGGTCTCAAAGGGACGAAAATATTTTGACAAATTAAATTTAAATGTTGAAGTGAATCTAACGGTCTTTGTGTGTTATTTTAAATGGCTTATAAACACCTTCCACGCTGCAATTGTTATTCAGAGGAATTTATCAGATATAGGGCAGCATTCTAATTAGATTTGTTTTGAGTTTTCTTAATGCTATCAACACCAGAGTTAGTCAGTTATAGGCTTCTGGAAAGCGTATCAAAACTTTATTAAAAATGCAAAATGTTCAAACTTAATTGTTGAAATACTTACTGAGACAGCATAATTAGAGCACATTCTAGAGGGGCCAGAAGCCTGCGAATGACATCTTCAGTTACCAATTCTCGACAGTTCTGCAGGAAGCTTTGCATTGCTGAGAAAATTTTTAAAAAATTATTTAAAGAATTCCATAAAGAAAGAAAAAAAAAAGCATCTATATTAAATACAATGGTTTTCAAACTGTAAGACATCCATATTCTTTGGAGAGAGTACAAAAGGATTGCAGAAGGACTACAGCTGATGGATGAAAAAAATGTAGAGTAGAACTTACTGAATAAACAGTATGATAATAAAAAAACAAGCTTCAAATAAAAAAGATGTGTAACAAAACATGGTTTCTTCCCTTGAAAGGTAGACAGAAAGTGAGAAGGGAAGAAAGAAAGAAGGAAAATAAGAAAGAAAAAGGAAAGAAAGAGGCAAAAGAAGCAACTTACTACCAAGAGCTCCAGCACGTCCTTCTAATGTAACTTGCCAAGTGAAGGAGTCTCCACGTGCTTTTTCTGACTCTAGCTCTTTTGTTGATCTTGGAAATGCATTTCTCCATAGCAATAGCATCCTTGGAAGATGATTGCGCACCACAGCAGGACCTGAAGGCAAATGATTTTACTATTATAAATAACGGTAACACACAGTTGGAATCTCCATCAGTCTAAAAGTTAAAATACAGTTTTTACCACCAAGTCTTTTTTGTTAAACAGCCAACCAATTTAATCTATGGTTACCTTGAATTTTTTTTTTTTTTTCAGAATTTTGAAACACCCCAGAAAATATTCAATGATGTAACACTGTTCCTTTGATTAGAAACTAAACTCACACATTACCAGCTCAAAGGTTTATATCTTTATAATTATTTGAATAGTAATAATGCTATCAACTTTATGAATTTCACAACTCGCTTTTCAGGCTGTAAAAAATCAAATATTAAGAAGGCTCCACACAGTAAGTTAAATACATAATAATGAGATGAGGTTATTTTCTTCATTCTTCACCCTTCTAATTCATATGCAAATATGTTTGTATATAAAAGAGTATGTATCCCTTATGTTTTAAAACTTTTTTGCTATTAATATTTATTTTTCTATAACAGAGGTAGGATGATTTTTGAAAATTCTGGTACTTGCCTATCAGTGGAGAAGTTGCTTTTATAGCTGTTGTCATTACAACTAAACTAGGAGTAGCCACGCAACTGAGGCAAGAAGCATTCCCTACATTTGACTAGAGACAATACAAACTGACATATTTTGGTTTATTTCGTGTCAGTTAAATAAAAAAACTCTGATCCACCTTTCACTCTTGGTACATTTTTCTTGTTGTCATAACTATTCGGTCTACCTTAGCATTCAATAACTCCATTGGGAACTTTAAAAACAGGTTTTAACTTAAAATGTGTTCTCAAGAAAAATCTCAGCAAAATGCTAAAATGTAAAACTGAGCAAGACAAATGAAAATATGCATTTCTCCATAGCAATAGCATCCTTGGAAGATGATTGTTTAGTTAATGAATGGAGTAAACCAGAGAAGAGAGTTTATTTTAAACCCCAACAAGTTGAATCATACCTACGAGATGTTGTTTAGTTACTCACCCAGAGTCATGAGGGCTCCCAAAAGTAGCCATCCAGCTTGAGTTCGCTGCAGAGAGAGCCGACTGTTCTGTGATGCTGTTCTCAATAATTCTTCAGCAATACTAAATATTTGCTGTGAAACAAAAAAAA